>NC_138530.1:110187625-110668954 GCF_964234715.1 Podarcis melisellensis | reverse complement strand
CAAGCAAATTCCCCTTGCCTGAGCATAGACACAGACTTGTAACCTTATTAGTTGCTGCATTCGTAGCAAATGTTTCATACGCTTTGCCTTCTGCGGGCAGACAGATTGACATTGAACTGGATGTTATTGGGGAACCTGCATGCTTTCAAAATACAGGGGAACTTTAGAATGAATTATAACGGGGAGGTAGAGGAGGGAAGCGGGAAATCCTTGTTGAATGAGTCATACAAAATCTTATTCACAGGAGGTAAATAACATATGCTGACATAGCACTATCTGCCCCAAGCTGTGCAGGGTATAACATGTCTCAGATCATACTCTGCTTCTTATATAATCTTGTCATTAGGCCTCAGTGGCGGCATTTTTCCATAATGCGCAGAGCATAATTTTGCAAGAGGAAATGACTCACATAACTGCCCCATGGACTAGATCGTAAAAATATTGGCAGGAAAGATGATACTATGGACAGGATTCATATCATCATCAGCAACAGCAACACACTTTTCCGTGGAGTTGTCCTTTCCTATGGGCATAAAACCCCCTTCGCTATAAAGCAGGCTTGCACAGCGTTTTCAGCTAAGGTTGTGCACAGCGGCTGGAGTGCATCTTTATGTATTTAATATTTTTGCCATTGCTCCACCCCACCATATCTGCGACTATGGGGTTGTGGCGCTCATTTCGCTTTCAGGCCAAGGGATCCGGCATTTGTCCACAGACAGCTTTCCAGGTTATGTGGCCAACAGGATTAAACTGCTTTTGGCGCAACGGAACACCATGGCAGAAACCAGAGCGCACAGAAACACCGTTTACCTTCCTTCCACAGCAGTGCCTATTTATCTACTTGCACTGGTGTGCTTTCGAACTGCTAGGTTGGCAGGAGCTGGGACAGAGCAATAGGAGCTCACCCTGTCGTGGGGATTCGAACCGCCAACCTTCTGATTGGCAAGCCCAAGAACCCTCCTCTCAACTGCTGTTGATATAGTGGAGTGCAGGTCCACAAGCCTCTTCCTTCCTGTTTGTTTGGGGGAGGAAAGGAGACAGATCATCACATTTTTCTTCCCAACCATCTCCCACACACACTCCCTTGGGATTTTTTAAAGTGTTCTCCATATGAGTATTTTATAGCATGTGATATGGCCTGTGGCTTAGAAGCTATTGTGATACTCCTAGGTTCTAGACAATGCCAACACAATCCTGAAACTAAATAGATGTTAAATAGATGCCAGAGTATACATTGATAACAAATGGAGCTTTTGCTCCAGTTTCAACACATCCATTGCACTGCTCCAGGACTTAAAATGTAAACCTGGGCTGCCCTTGGATGTGAACTATGGCAGAAAAATCCCAAGAAAGGGTTTATGTCACTTGGAAAAGTCAAGACAGCATGTAACTCTCTAACTAAATATCTTCATTAGCAACATTTAAATCACTTATAGAAACTGGAAAGGGATCAGACACAGCATAAAGCTGCAGCTGTGCTGAACAGCTGCTTTAGAAATGGAAAAATATGTTTGAGTTGCGGGAAGGGGAGACATAATGGATTATACTAATGGTACTTTGCACTCTGGAGCTCACATCAGTGTTAACTATGAACCTTGTTTTGCAGCTAATTTAATAAACTCGTGGATGCAAATCATCCAATGAATAGTAAAATTTTGTCCCACTGCATCATAAATAAATTAAAAAAGAATTGTCCACAACAGCACTATAAACCCACAGCCACCCAAACCAAACCAGAGGCACCACTCCTTAACCATTGGACCATACTAGGTCCTTTTATAATGGTTTAAGGCTGGCTTCCTCAACCTCAGCCCTCCAGATGTTTTGAGACTACAATTCCCATCATCCCTGACCACTGGTCCTGCTAGCTAGGGATCATGGGAGTTGTAGGCCAAAAATATCTGGAGGGCCGAGGTTGAGGAAGCCTGGTTTAAGATATCACCACACGTTTAAAGTCTAACAAAAGTAATCATCAACTCATGTGGGGTTGTTCACCAGATTTAGCCAAATGTTGAGCCAAATTGAGCTAATTCAGGTCAATCTGTGCCCTCTCCAGATCAGTTTGAAGCAGCTACAAATCACTGCAGTGAGGACCGAGTTATCCCAAATCGATTTGTAGTGATTTGTACCAATTTGTAATTAAAACCTTCTCTCAGGAAACCAGACGGACTGTCTCCAAACTGTTGCAACTACTAATCACAATGCCAAAGAAGGAGAACACTAGGATGGGGAGACGGGCTGGAGGAAGAGGTGAGCTGGTGGAGGGCTAGAATGCTGTCACCCCACCCAACACTGGTGCTTGGTGGGAAGGTGGTGAAACCTAAAAATTCGGAACTCTTGTAAGTTCTGCCACTTAGAAAGTGCTTGGTGGAGTTGGGTAGCATTTGTTCAGTGTGTAATTGTTTCCTACCTTTTCCCAATCAATCCTAATCCCACACTTTAAACAATAATAAAAAAGTTTGTTGTCTGGTTCACAGAATCCCTCTTTAAAAAGTTTAGATTTTATGTAAGGTTTGTTTACAGCTGTGTTCAGTTTTCTGTGCCTGTTTTTATTAGTACCTTGATGTGTGTGTTTGTTTGTGTGAGGGAGTACATTGCACACAGTCCCATACTTTATCAATATAGTAGCCACTTGCACCGTATTGCTGTTGCTTCCAATTCGTAAGCAGTCACCAGCCATTCAGCAGTAGTATTTGTGTCATACACATTTCCCTCCCCTTCTCATTAATAACAACAATCCACCATTCTGACATAATTATTGTTAATATTATTATTTTCCAGTTGCTAACAACAAACATTAAGAAGCAATCAGCTTGTGTGGAATAACCTAGTGAGATTACACTATTATTATTATTATTATTATTATTATTATTATTATTATTATTATTAGCTAGGCTTCTGATTTCAGTATCATCATCATCATTATGGTCCAGTTGCTAACCACGGTGAATATTATTAATATTAAAAAATATTTTTTATTTCCCTCTCACTCCTGGATGCTGCTGGCAATCTACCTCCTCAGGGATTCGGTCAGGAGTCGGTCAGGGTCTCTTCTGTGACTTCAGTGAATACATTACTTATTTAATGGATGACAACCTGCCCCTTGAAAGACTCCTGTACCTGTATTATTTTCTCTCTATGCATATCTCCAGGTTGCTGCCTGTCCGGGTCTGCTTGATATAGCCTGCCTGGGCTTAGTATCTCAAGCCTAATTAAAACAAGCTCAAATGTTTTCAAAATCTTGATGGAATGATCAGGGAACACACAAGAGCATGGCAACTGGCATGACTGAGCACCCACAGAAAGAAAGAAATGTCGGGAAAAGCACATATTTAAGGTGGCTAGCATGAATACCCCTGCATCTACCCATCTGAAAGCTGGCAGAGTTAATCCACTCTGTAGGGACTACCATGTCTCCAATTTTCATGCCTCCATGTGGAGAGAGACAAACCTAGACAGCATCTTAAAAAGCAGAGACATCACCTTGCCAACAAAGGTCCGTATAGTTAAAGCTATGGTTTTCCCAGAAGTGATGTATGGAAGTGAGAGCTGGACCATAAGGAAGGCTGATCGCCGAAGAATTGATGCTTTTGAATTATGGAGGAGACTCTTGAGAGTCCCATGGACTGCAAGAAGATCAAACCGATCCATTCTGAAGGAAATCAGCCCTGAGTGCTCACTGGAAGGACAGATCATGAAGCTGAGGCTCCAATACTTTGGCCATCTCATGAGAAGAGAAGACTCCCTGGAAAAGACCCTGATGTTGGGAAAGATGGAGGGCACAAGGAGAAGGGGATGACAGAAGACGAGATGGATAGTGTTCTCGAAGCTGCTAACATGAGTTTGACCAAACTGTGGGAGGCCGTGGAAGACAAGAGTGCCTGGCGTGCTCTGGTCACGAAGAGTCGGACATGACTAAATGACTAAACAACAACAACAACATTAGTCCAAGAAGTGTGAATGAAATAGTTTCTCAATAGGCAAGCAAATTCAAATTTCTTCCCCATCTCTAAGGGCAAGTCATAATGTCTCACCTTGTGGTGTGTTCTAAAGAGTGTCCCATCTCTTCCTTGGGAGCTGATCCTGTCTAGGTCTGCTGTCTTCCACCTTTGCATCCCCAGATGTTGTTGGACTATAACTTCCATCAGCCCTAGTCAATTGTCAGGGATGACAAGTGTCTAGAGAATCAAGGCTGAACAATTCTGGTTTAGGTGAAGGACCATAGCCTCTATAAGTGAAAATGTGTAGCTATATTTGAAATGAGTGCTTAATGTAATGTTTGTTAACAAAAAGTTGCTTTTTTTGTAACTGAAAAAGCACCAATTAGTTTTCATTTTTTTTAAAAAAAGTAATGTCTGCTTGCAAAGGGATTCCCAGACAACAGTGCTTTCTCGTTCGTAAACCGTAACTGTGGTAGCAATTGGTTGAGTTGTGTTAGCCTTGTACAAACCAGGAGCTTTCCTGACTTATAAAACAAGAAAAAGCTCCATCTGGAAACGAAGGCGACAGATAATGATGAGATACAGTATCAAATGGCAGTTGTGTTTTCGCTTTGGTCGAAGGCTCAAGGAACGGTTGATCCAAAGAAAACTACTTAGCAGATTCAAGCAGCATGGGGGGAAAGTACATTTACTTGTTAATGTCTAATAGTCTCACATTTCTGTAGTACAAAGGAAAGTATTTGAACAGCTTAAAAGTTTTATGTTTAAAATAACATTCAGTTTAAAAAAAAAAGCATTTTTGTGAGACTCGTTAAGAAACCACATAGTTCAAGGTGGGAATTCCGGGAAAGCCCCTAGAGAAGCCTTTTTCTTTTCTTTTTTTGAGAAAGGAAAGGGGCAAAGGTAATGAAAGGTCTTTCCCCTGCTTAGGAAGCAGGCTTCCCTCCAGAATGATGGAAGGGTAAGGGTTTTTCATGTTTGGAAAGGACTGCTTCTTTCTCACAGAAACAAGGAAGTTTCATTCTGGAGTGCTTCCACACTAGAGACCCTTAGTGCTGCTGAGACATTGTCCACTCATTCCTGAAACCGGAAGTAATAAAACAGGCTAAACTTGCAAAGAGGAAGCATTTAATCTGAACGAGCAAGAGGACTAATAAGTCCTAATATCACTGTTAAAAAGGTAAAGGGACCCCTGACCATTAGGTCCAGTCGTGACCGACTCTGGGGTTGTGGCGCTCATCTCGCTTTATTGGCCGAGGGAGCCAGCATACAGCTTCCAGGTCATGTGGCCAGCATGACTGAGCCACTTCTGGCGAACCAGAGCAGCACACGGAAACGCTGTTTACCTTCCTGCTGGAGCGGTACCTATTTATCTACTTGCACTTTGACGTGCTTGCAAACTCCTAGGTTGGCAGGAGCAGGGACCGAGCAACGGGAGCTCACACCGTTGCGGGGATTCGAACCGCCGACCTTCTGAACGGCAAGTCGTAGGATCGGTGGTTTAACCCACACCACCACCTGTGTCCCGATAAGATCACTGTTGGCATTGTGCTTTATTACATTTTTTTTAAAAAAAACTACCTGTAATCAAATCACCATGAAACAATGCAAGCATCAGCAAGCATCCTTCATTCAAGCTATTTCAGAGGCATTCTTTGGTGAATTCTCAAATTTGCTCTGCTATAAAAGAAGCAAAGATTTTAAAAGCTAGCATGCTCCTTTGGTGTGTTTGTATATGTGCAGAATTTTGAAAGGCCCCCTCCCTTCTTATTAAATCAAGTGCTTTTGTAACATCATTGTAATTGAAATTGAAATTGAAATAATTTGTCACTTGTCCAACTTGTATACAGTGAGATTACACCCCCCCACTCAGCTCTCTTAGTCTTAATTCCCTTCGTTTATTGATGCACACCCACCAAACCCAAAAGTCAGTTGCCCTGTTCTTGTCTTTTCATTCATCAGCCTAACAGCCCACAGATAGAAGCTGTTCTTTACCCTGTTGGTGCAACTAATCATGCTTCTATATCTTATGTCTGAGGGCAGGAGGTCAAGAAAGTGCCGGCCAGGGTGTGAATCATCCCTGAGAATTTTCCTCACTCTCCTGACGCAACGTTCTTCCACTATTTCATCCAGCGGATTCACTAGACAGTCCATAATATCTTGTGCTGTATTCACCACCCTCTGTAGGCACTTCCTATCAGTTGATGTCAAACCAGCGTACCACACTGTGATGCAGTATGAAAGGACACTTTCTATTGTTGAGCGGTAGAAGGAGAACATCAAATGTTGATTGACATTGTTCTTTCACAATATTCTGAGGAGATGGAGTCTCTGTTGGGCTTTCTTAACCACTTGGGTTGTATTTATTTTCCAAGTGAGGTCTTCACTGAGATAAACTTTTACGAATTTAAAGGAAGAGACTACCTCCACACAGCCCTCCTCGATGTACAGCGGGGCTAGTTCTCCTCTCTTCCTCCAAAAGTCCAACACCATCTCCTCTGTCTTTCTTTCTGTCTTTGTTTTTCTGAATTGTATTTTCGTTCACTGCTTAGAGATTTTAAATATTAAGGGCCGGATTCAACTAAATTGTTATGCTAGCGGAAGCTAATGCAACAAGTGCCACTAGCAGAATAGGACCTTCCCCTCTCCTGCCTCTACAGCATGGCTTTTGACAAAGTCCCCCATGATATTCTTGTGAAGGTTGAATCAAGGTAACTGTTAGATGGATTTGTAGCTGGTTGACTGACTGAACCCAAAGCTGAGCCCATTAATGGTTCTTTGTCATCCTGAAAAAAACGTGATAAGTAGGGTGCCACAGGGTTTTGTTCTGGGCCCATTGTTGTCCAATGTCCTTACTAATGAATTGGATGAAGGAATTGAGGGGATGCTCATCAAATTTGCAGATGACCCCAAACAGGGAGGGGTAGCTAATGCCTAAGAAGACAGAATCAGGATTCAAAATGACCTTAGTACCACAGTTAGACTACACTTGGAATACTGTGTCCAATTCTGGGCACCACAATCTAAGAAGGATATCAACAAGCTGAAACGTGCGCAGAAGCGGGCAATCAAGATGATCAATGGTCTAGAAACCAGACCTTATGAAGGAGCTGGGTACGTTTAGCCTGGTAAAGAGGAGACTGAGAGGAAATGTGTTAGCCATCTTCAGATATCTAAAGAGCTGTCACATAGAGGATGAAGCAAGCTTGTTTTCTCCTGCTCTGGAGGCTAGGACCCAAGCCAATGGCTTCAAACTACAAGAAAGGAGATTCTAACTAAACATCAGGAAGAACTTTCTGACAGTAAGAGCTGTTTGACAGTGGAACAGATTCCTATGAATCTGGAGGTGGCGGTCTCTCCTTCCTTGGAGGTTTTCAAGCAGAGGTTGGATGGCCATCTGTCACGTACGATCTAGTCAAGATTCCTGCATTGCAGGGGGTTGGACGAGATGACCCCTAGGACCCCTCAGGTAATATTGCTGAGGAGTTACTGCTGTGGTTGGTGTTGACGGTCACATACCACGTCCTGCCATGTCAGAGCAGAAACCAGCACTTCCAGAATCTGAAAGGAATTCCATAATGGGATGGGAAAGGAGAAGTTCAACAGACAGCAAGCAAAAATTTATCTAATTTATCTATCTATCTGCTTTTTATTGCACAAATTATATATAGGTGTGTGTGTGTGTGTGTGTGTGTGTGTGTGTAACATTTATTCTTCCCCTGTCCATTTCATCCTACCAACAAACACGTGTGGTAGCTTTGGTTAAGAAACAATGAGCTTCATGGCTGAGTTGGTGGAATCAGGTGGTTCTGTCTCTCTCAATCAATACTATGTTTGGATTAGAAAAGCACCATTTACTGGCCATGGACACAGCTGCTGTTGGCATTCACTGCCTCCTGCAATTGATCCCTGTGTTGGGGGCTTAACTTCCATCCATAACCCATGGACACCTTCAGTAGCAGCCAACTCTGGAGTGAGGGAGGGAAGATTTTTAATCTGCGTTTATTAGACTTCTAAACATCAGATGTCGACCTTGCTTTGAAGAATAATAGGTTCTCCCTAGGAAATTAAATTATGAAAAGTTTATTTTAATATTGATATCAAGCTACTACAGTTGTGTTGACATAAATGCCCATTGCGTCTGACATATTCTTGCCTTGTTCGTTGTTTTAAGAGATATGAAAAGAAAGGGGGAGGTTGGCTGAAGGAGTTTTATCCATGCTAAGCAAACGCTGTCATTTTAATCTGAAGCCTGCCTGATTTCTTTTTGCCCTTCGGTTGACATTTATTGTTTTTAAAACTTCTACGAAAGTGCACTGATGAATTGCTCATTCCCATCGTATTAAGTATGAAATGTTTAAAAGTATATAATATTTCATCTGGTGCCAGCACCAGGATCACAGCCAGCACTCGTTTGACAACCAGATGACTAACACAAAGGGGTTCCCCCTATGAAAATGCTCAGATTATGTGAATTGGCACATGTAAGTAACTCACAACATCCCCTGTGGAAGGCTGATTGTAGTCATATGTGGGGCATATGGAGAGCCATGCTGAGAACCAAAGTGCCACACAGACCTGTGGAAAGACTGGACGAAGTAATTGCGCCGGCTGATTGTCAAGTCGCTTTTATGATTCATCACCACACATTTCTGGAGTTAAATCAGAACAAATGATAAAGATTGAAGAACAATTCTCTCCCTGCTGTTATTTCCACTCAACATGCAGATCTGTCTTAGGGTTGTTTTCCACCCTAGTTGTGGGATATTTACAATGCAGTCAAACCATCAAGGCATGTTTGCCAGATAGGCACATGACAGGAGCTGAAGCTTGACACTTCAAACCTGCAAACCTTTCTCTTTTAAACTCCTGTTCTTTTCAGAAATGTCCTCTGATAAACTCCAACAAAATGTACATCAATTGCTTCACCCACTCTTGTTTGTGGCCCTGACCGCTACTGGCATGTGGCCTGGCCAGAAGAGATGTAGCTCTTGGTTAGAAAAACCTCATCAACAGTTATGAAGGACCATGTTGAAGTCAATGCCTTGCATCACCTACACCATCTGTTGCCTTGTAGGACTGTAGTAGTATTTTACCTGAAGGAGCATCTCCACAACCATCATTCTGCCCGGACACTGAGGTCCAGTGCCGAGGGCATTCTGGCGGTTCCCTCACTGCGAGAAGCCAATTTACAGGGAATCAGGCAGAGGGCCTTCTCGGTAGTGGCACCCGCCGTGTGGAACGCCCTCCTACCAGATGTCAAATAGAAAAACAACTATCTGACGTTTAGAAGACATCTGAAGGCAGCCCTATTTAGGCAAGCTTTTAATATTTAATAGACTATTGTATTTTAATATTCTGTTGGCAGCCGCCCAGAGTGGCTGGGGAAACCCATCCAGATGGGTGGGTTATAAATAATTTCTTCTTCTTCTTCTTCTTCTTCTTCTTCTTCTTCTTCTTCTTCTTCTTCTTCTTCTTCTTCTTCGTCTTCATACCCTCCACATCTGAGGATTTCATCCTATAGGACACCATCATTTAAGAATGCAACAGCACCTGCTACCTTCTTATTCTTTATGGGTGTGATTAATCAGCTACTTGCAAATAGAACGTGCAACTTTATTTTTATTTGTTTTTAAAATAAAGTAACTGTTTTGCAACATTTGGAGTAAAGCTTCAACGGCTCTGAATGATAATGGAACCATTGACATGATCAGAGCTGAAGGTCTCCCTTGGCTTCAGAGATGCATTTCATGTATTAGGGAAAGGGTGAGATTATAATGAAGAAAAGTATCATGGGTATATTCTATTGATTGAGATCAGAGATAGGGCTCCTTGGCCTACCAGATACTGTTCAGCACAGTACACCTGAAGGAGCATCTCCACCCCCATCACTCAGCCCGGACACTGAGGGCCTTCTAGTGGTTCCCTCACTGCGAGAAGCCAAGTTACAGGGAACCAGGCAGAGGGCCTTCTCGGTTGTGGCGCCCACCCTGTGGAACACCCTATCTGACTTTTAGAAGCAGCTACCTGACTTTTAGAAGACATCTGAAGGCAGCCCTGTTTAGGGAAGTTTTTAATGTTTGGTGTTTTATTGTGTTTTTAATATTATATTGGGACGCAGGTGGCACTGAGGGTTAAACCGCAGAGCCTAGGACTTGCCGATCAGAAGGTTGGCGGTTCGAATCCCCATGACGGGGTGAGCTCCCATTGCTCGGTCCCTGCTCCTGCCAACCTAGCAGTTCGAAAGCACATCAAAGTGCAAGTAGATAAATAGGTACCGCTCCAGCCGGAAGGTAAATGGCGTTTCCGTCCGCTGCTCTGGTTCGCCAGAAGCGGCTCAGTCATGCTGGCCACATGACCCGGAAGCTGTACGCCGGCTCCCTCAGCCAGTAAAGCGAGATGAGCGCCGCAACCCCAGAGTCCACGACTGGACCTAATGGTCAGGGGTCCCTTTACCTTAATATTATGTTGGGAGCTGCCCATAGCGGCTAGGGAAACTGAGTGGCTGGCTGGCTGAGGTTTTAATAAATTATTGATGATGATGATGATTACTGTTCCATCTGCTAGCCAGCAGAGCCAATGATCAGGAATGATGAGAATTGTAGTCCACAACATCTAGGTGGCCACAGGTTTCCCTTGCCTGATCTTGGGATATGCCATTCCACTCCTGGATAATATTTTTCCTCACAACATTTCACCTGTGCAACAGAACAATACACACGGGGACTGTGGCTGGGTGAAGGGGCACTCAGCAGACTAGACTAAGGGGCATGATGGATCTCATTTGGCTTAGTAAAGACTAGGGCTGTAAATGAAATATATTCTTATTATATTGTCATGAAGCATAAACATATGATTAGAGTTGATGCCAACAATATCCTGGAGGACCACAGACTCCCCATCTCTGATGTAGATGAATCTTTAGATGATCCTCAGAAGGTTTAACACAACTCATCTGCATCTGATTCAATTCCTCACCCTTCTCTTACCACCACGAACTCTATGGCTAGAAATAATAACCAGAGTTTGTTGATATCTCTTAGCTAGATCCATTTGATGATATAGAAGTAGAAGCAGTTGGAGACATGATGGCCCATCCGCTTGTCCATAATTCCAGTGAAAGCCTCATGTTGTTATGAACAATTGTTGTTGTTGTTTAGTCGTTTAGTCATGTCCGACTCTTCATGACCCCATAGACCAGAGCACGCCAGGCACTCCTGTCTTCCACTGCCTCCCGCAGTTTGGTCAAACTCATGCTGGTAGCTTCGAGAACACTATCCAACTATCTCATCCTCTGTCATCCCCTTCTCCTTGTGCCCTCCATCTTTCCCAACATCAGGGTCTTTTCCAGGGAGTCTTCTCTTCTCATGAGGTGGCCAAAGTATTGGAGCCTCAGCTTCACGATCTGTCCTTCCAGTGAGCACTCAGGGCTGATTTCCTTCAGAATGGATCGGTTTGATCTTCTTGCAGTCCATGGGACTCTCAAGAGTCTCCTCCAGCACCAGAATTCAAAAGCATCAATTCTTTGGCGATCAGCCTTCTTTATGGTCCAGCTCTCACTTCCATACATCACTACTGGGAAAACCATAGCTTTAATTATATGGACCTTTGTCGGCAAGGTGATGTCTCTGCTTTTTAAGATGCTGTCTAGGTTTGTCATTGCTTTTCTCCCAAGAAGCAGGCGTCTTTTAATTTTGTGGCCGCTGTTACCATCTGCAGTGATCATGGAGCCCAAGAAAGTAAAATTGCTCACTGCCTCCATTTCTTCCCCTTCTATTTGCCAGGAGGTGATGGGCCCAGTGGCCATGATCTTCATTTTTTTGATGTTGAGCTTCAGACCATATTTTGCACTCTCCTCTTTCACCCTCAATAAAAGGTTCTTTAATTCCTCCTCACGTTCTGCCACCAAGGTTGTGTCATATCTGCATATCTGAGGTTGTTGATATTTCTTCCGGCTATCTTAATTCTGGCTTGGGATTGATCCAGCCCAGCCTTTCGCAATTAGCAGAATGAAAATGCTTATGTATCTACCAACTGGGAAATCAGCTCACAGGAGGTTAAGTATCTGTACTTCACTTGTAGTTTTTAAGTCACAGGAGAGTTCTATTAAATTGTTTGTGCAAATTGAGCAAATGTCACTGGGCACTCTTACACTTTATGTTTCATTAATCTTCATAACTACCAGTCCAGATGCGTTCACAAGTTCCTAGGTTGTTGGGCCATTTGTGTGTGGGGAAAGTAAAGTTAACCTTTCCAACTCTTTTGTATGCATTCCTGCTTCTTACACCTGGCTCTGACTTCAGGGGAGTTATATTACATAGGAAAATGAACTGTCACGTAGATAGCAATATCAATGAACAAGCAAATTGGACACCCACACCCAAATTGGAAACATCATGAAAATGAACCCAACAACATCCTAATCAGTTGCCCTGATAAATTCATAAGAAGTCCTTTATGGATAGGAATGTGAAAAAAATTATTATTATTATTATTATTATTATTATTATTATTATTATTATTATTATTTCTGTGATGGGGACCAGGGTCATTCCAGTTCCAGGGATTCTTTGGGATTGTTAAAGCAGTATAAAAATCAGTATAAATATTTAGTGTGGATGGGACCTAGATCAGGTGGCTGGTGTTTGGGAGAAGCATTTGTTATGATCCTAGGAAACCACGGCCCATTGGAACATATGATATTGAGCTAAAGTACGTTTCCGGACACAATTCAAAGTGTTGGTGCTGACCTTTAAAAGCCCTAAACGGCCTTGGTCCAGTATACCTGAAGGAGCGTCTCCACCTCCATCGTTCTGCCCGGACACTGAGGTCCAGCGCCAAGGGCCTTCTGGCGGTTCCCTCACTGCGAGATGCAAAGCTACAGGGAACCAGGCAGAGGGCCTTCTCGATAGTGGCACCCGCCCTGTGGAACGCCCTCCCATCAGATGTCAAAGCGATAAACAACTACCTGACATTCAGAAGACATCTTAAGGCAGCCCTGTTTAGGGAAGTTTTTAATGTGTGACATTTTACTGTATTTTTGGTCTCTGTGGAAGCCGCCCAGAGTGGCTGGGGAAACCCAGCCAGATGGGAGGGGTACAAATAATAAATTATTATTATTATTATTATTAAAGACAGCTTCCTGTTTTCCAATGAAGAACAAAACTCTAAAACAGATGAGAAAAGTCAGTGAATTCTAGATTCCATTGGTAACTCTAAGGTCACGAGATGACAATTCTGGACCTGCCACCATAGACTTTGTCTCTTTTCACCCTCTTGAAAAAACTAGTTAATTCATGTGCTCCATCACACAACCTGATCGTACAGCAGGATTGCGTAAATCCTTTTTCCATCTCCTTCTTTTGTCTCTCCTTGATCACATTTCTAGTAGGTAACTGTAAGCCACCTGCCTGGTTTGTTTCAAACCCTGATTAAAACATCGCAGAGCATAATTGCTTTACCAGCATGGCCCCTATTTACAAAGCAGTCAGCAGCAGTTAAGACGCCCAGAGACCAGGTTTTAATCAGTCTTGACTGAAGGCTGAAAATGATTCACTCCTGTCAGCACTGGGCAGCACAACAAACAGCTTTCCAGAAAACCACTTAAGCAGAAATATGTTGGGATATTTCTATAGTAACAGGGGGAAAATATTTCACACTGAAGTCCATCTGCTGTAACATATAGAAGAGCGATCTGGCGAAGGATCACATTGCCAATTAATCTTAATTTGCAAACTTCATTTCGCAATTTCACATGCAGACACACACACAAAATTGCCGCGAAGGAAAGAGGTGGAATGCAAGTGGTCCTGGGTTAATCACAGAATTGTAGAGTCAGAAGGGAACCTGGGGATCATCTAGTTATTCTCGTTATCAGCACAGCGCTCTAACCAACTGATTCGAAATGGAGCGATGTTCGGTGGGCAAATTGCTTACTGAAAATCAATAGAAGGACATAAGAGGAACCATTCTGGACCAGAGTCCAGCTAGTCTAACAACCTGTTTTCCACCATGGGCAAACCTCAAACAGATGCCTATGGAAAGCCAACGTAGGACAGGATGACGATCATTTTATCCCACTGTTGTTCCTTTGCAACTGAGATTCATACTAAAGACAGGAATGGAGAGCCAAATAATAATAATAATAATAATAATAATAATAATAATAATAATAATAATAATTATTTATTTATACCCCACCCATCTGGCTGGGCTTCCTCAGCCACTCTGGGCGGCTTTCAACAAAATATTAAAATACAATAGTCTATTAAATATTAGAAGCTTCCCTAAACAGGGCTGCCTTCAGATGTCTTCTAAATGTCTGGTAGTTGTTGTTCTCTTTGACATCTGGTGGGAGCGCGTTCCACAGGCCGGGCGCCTTCATGGAGAAGGCCCTCTGCCTGGTTCCCTGTAACTTGGCTTCTCGCAGTGACGGAACCACCAGAAGGCCCTCGGCGCTGGACCTCAGAGTCTGGGTAGAACTATGGGAGTAGAGACGCTCCTTCAGATATACTGGACCAAGGCTGTTTAGGGCTTTAAAGGTCAGCACCAACACTTTGAATTGTGCTCGGAAATGTACTGGGAGCCAATGTAGGTCTTTCAAGACTTATGTGGTCTCAGCGGCCGCTTCCAGTCACCAGTCTAGTTGCCGCATTCTGGATTAGTTGTAGTTTCCGGGTCACCTTCAAAGGTAGCCCCACGTAGAGCACATTGCAGTAGTCCAAGCAGGAGATAACTAGAGCATGCACCACTCTGGTGAGACAGTCTGTGGGCAGGTAGGGTCTCAGCCTGCGTACCAGATGGAGCTGGTAAACAGCTGCCCTGGACACAGAATTGACCTGCGCCTCCATGGACAGCTGTGAGTCCAAAATGACTCCCAGGCTGAGCACCTGGTCCTTCATTTCTCCAATTTAAAAAGGGACATCCTATTCAGTTGTTGTTGTTGTTGTTGTTGTTGTTGTTGTTGTTGTTATACTCTGCCCATTTGACTGGGTTCCCCCAGCCACTCTGGGCGGCTTCCAACATATATAAAAACATAACAAAGTGTTAAACATTAAAAACTTCCCTATACAGGGCTGCATTCAGATGTCTTCTAAATGTTGCAGTTACCGTATTTTTCGCTCTATAAGACTCACTTTTTCCCGCCTAAAAAGTAAGGGGAAATGTGTGTGCATCTTATGGAGCGAATGCAGGCTGCGCAGCTATCCCAGAAGCCAGAACAGCAAGAGGGATTGCTGCTTTCACTGCGCAGCAATCCCGCTTGCTGTTCTGGCTTCTGAGATTCAGATTTATTTTTTCTTGTTTTCCTCCTCCAAAAACTAGATGCGTCTTGTGGTCTGGTGCGTCTTATATCTCCTTGGCTCTGGGAATCACATAACTCCATAGACTCCAACATTTCTCCAAAGAAAACAGGGACATCCTAAAGAAAAGAGGGACATTCCGGGATCAAATCAGAAACTGGGATGGCTTCTGTAAATCCGGAACTGTCCCTGGAAAATAAGGACACTTGAAGGGTCTGCAACCTGCGGTTCACTGGATGCTATTAGACTCCAACTTCCATAGCATAGCAAACGGGGATTATGGGAGTTGTAGTTCAACATCTGATAGGTTTCCTATCCCTGTTGTAGGAGAGTTCTGTTTATTTGCCTTGTCTAATTGTCACCAAGAAGGCCATCCTCCCTGCATGTATCGAAATCAAGTGTCTAAACCATCCAGTTTTTTCAGACTAAGCAAGTTGAATGCCTGGCCCAGATGGACAGCCAAGTTTGTAACCTGAAGCGTATGTAACCCGAGGTACCACTGTATCAAATGCAAATGCATTTTGTTTGCAATTACTGTATGGGGAATGAGGCAAAAGTCATTCTTAGAGCATTTATGTATTTATTTGCCCTAGCAGATGCCACTTACTAAACAGCATAGTGGCTACATGCAATGAACAGTGTTTGTATTTAAATTATAATCTTGCTTGCTACCTAATCCTATGGGTTCTATTAAGCTGGAGGTAGCCAACAAAAGGACGTGGGAGGCACTGTGGGTTAAACAACAGAGCCTAGGAGTTGCCGATCAGAAGGTCGGCAGTTTGAATCCCCGCGACGGGGTGAGCTCCCGTTGCTCTGTCCTTGCTCCTGCCAACCTAGCAGTTTGAAAGTAGATAAATAGGTACCACTCCGGCGGGAAGGTAAACAGCATTTCCGTGTGCTGCTCTGCTTCACCAGAAGTGGCTCAGTCATGCTGGCCACATGACCCGGAAGCTGTACACCAGCTCCCTCGACCAATAAAGAGAGATGAGCGCCGCAACCCCAGAGTCGGTCACGACTGGACCTAATGGTCAAGGGTCCCTTTACCTTATCTTTACTAGGCAACACAGGGTCCTTAATATGTTGCTGGACTCCAAAACCCATCATTCCTCACCATTGGCTGTGCTAGCTAGACCTGATGGAATGCAATCACGTAATCACAGAATTGTAGAGTTTGAAGGTACCCCGATGGCCATTTATTCCCCACCCCTTGCAAGGCAACCTCAACACACAGCCCTCCATCCAATTTTCAAATGTTCTAGCAGCTTTATTGCTGCTTTTGCCCTGTCTTGTATCTGTTCCAAAGCAGCAGCAGCAGCACCATGCGTGTCATTTCCTGTAACAGACCAAGCTGGGGAGGAAGTCACTCCATAGCTGCTAAGACACGATGGGAATGGAGAAACAGCCTTTCTGTACCAGATTTGGGACTTGGAGAGGGAAGAGTTGGGAAAAGAGAGGAGTGTTCCACAAGAAGACATGGGACAGGTGCAAACTTCCATAGTGCACTCCTCAAATATAATAATAATATTTCATCAAATGTGGAACTGCCACATCTGACTTGCCTTAAAAAAAATAATCACCAAAGGTTGTTTGCTTTGTCATGAAACTTTCTCTTTTTTCCAAAGGTAATTCTTCACCGATATATATTTCCAGCGTCCAACCACAAGTATTCATTTGGCTGAAATAATTAGTTGAACATGCTTTCAAACGGGGCAGACAGGATTCATTCTTCCTCCGCCCCCCTTTCTTTCTTTCCACAGGGTTAAGTCAAGTCTGGTAAGGAAGAGGAGCCAGAGGGAAAGTTTTTGTATAATATAGATAAAAGGATGGGCAAGTCCAACTAAACCCGAGAAGGCTCGGGGTGTGTCTGACCCACATCCCTGCAATTTGTGAGGCGGCACACAGGACATAACTTCGCCCGGGACACACCTGCAATCCTTTTTTTCCTAGTCCAGCAATCCCAAGCAAGCCGTGCTCTCAGATAGCTGGGTTTCATTCCCCTTTCTCTCTCCTTGCTCCCAGTTTTCCAAAAGTGGATAAGGGATTGGCTCACATTTTAATTTAAACCATTCATCCATTGCTAATTTTGTGCAGAAGCAAGAATGTCGGACTTTATGAAATGTTGCTCATCTTGGGAACTAGAACTACAAATATAGTCAGAGCTGGTAGCTAAACACACACACACCCCTCCCCAAATATTTTTATCTCCACTGCATGAGGACAGGCAATCCCTTCAGGGTAGGTAGAGGAGACTCTTGAGAGTCCCATGGACTTCAAGAAGATCAAACCTATCCATTCTGAAGAAAATCAGCTCCAGTGCTCCCTGGAAGGACAGATCCTGAAACTGAGGCTCCAATACTTTGGCCACCTCATGAGAAGAGAAGACTCCCTGGAAAAGACCCTGATGTTGGGAAAGATGGAGGGCACAAGGAGAAGGGGACGACAGAGGACGAGATGGTTGGACAGTGTTCTCGAGGCTACCAGCATGAGTTTGACCAAACTGCGGGAGGCAGTGGAAGACAGGAGTGCCTGGTGTGCTCTGGTCCAGGGGGTCACGAAGAGACGGACACGACTAAACAACTAAACAACAACAACTTGGGCTTTGTTTGCTTCATTTCTGCTCTAATGCAGGGGTGAGGAACTTGGAGCCCATCCACCTCTGGATGGCCACAACTCCCATCAGTACCAAACAGCCTGACCAATGGTGTAGGACGATGGGTTCTGTAGTCCAATATCTCATGGACCAGACATTCCCCAGCCGTGCTCCAAAGTTACAATGAGAACAGCCTTATACTAGGCCTTTGTGGTTCAGTGTAGCCCCCCATAGCATCAGACAGAGGAGTCTTTCCCATCACCTAATGAGCCCAGAAATGGGAAAGAAATCCAGTTCTGATTGCATTCAAATATGGAACTAACTAACCTGAGCTTCTCAGACTACTATGCAAAGCAAAGCACAACTATCCTTCAGAATTCGCACTTTTCTGAATTTTGCAATGCAGTTCTCCAACCAAATGCAACGCACAACAAGATCGCTAAGTGTGGACTTGAAGTCTTAGAGCCATCCATTAAAATTTGACATGCACCGATTAAAACAGGCTCCTGTGAATTATTAACTGCTTCAGGGGAAAACCTTAAATTGCACAAGTAGAAATCATTGTGCTGATGGAACAGTTGCCTTGGTACTGTGTTGGATTCCACCCACCCACTAAGACTGGACAGTTGAAGGAAGGTCAAATGTAGATTTGGGACTCTTCATATAAGAAGAGATGGATGAACTCATAAGCCTGAAACCGGATAAGTGCCTGGCCCAACAGCTATGCATGTTTAATCAGCAGCACATATCTAGCTGAAGTTCAATTCTAGCTGACTCCCCAATAAATCATTTGAAGTTCACTAAGAGCTACATTTTATATGGGTGGCTTTCCCCTCCTTGTTAACATACGTTAGCCTATTCTGATTTTTCACATTCCACAGGAGCTACATCATTCAGGTCATGAATATTCCGGGATTATTTAATAGTTTCTTGAAGCCAGGGGGGAAAAAAACCCTATATCTTAAATAGAGAGTTTTTGTTTCTTTCTTGAATCCATTTTCTCTTCCCCCCAAAAATTTTTTTATTAGTTTTCTCTTATAAAACATAAACACAAAAGAAAAACATTACACTTAACACAACATAAAAACATAACAACAACAAAGACAAAAAATAAAGAAGAATTGTTTCTTCTTATTTCCTGATACATTTACATTGATAAAAGGCTTCCTCAAAACCTTCCAATCTGAATTTCATTATATCACATATTTAGCAGTTTCCAATTTCATATTTATAACACCAATACTGTATCTTCTTTCAGTTACAGACTTCTTATCTTTACTTCCTATTCTAGTCTAAAATATTCACCATTACTAATCTTTTTATATCCCTAGGCCTAATCTGTTACTTCTAGGAGTTCCGTAATTATCTTATTTTACAATATCCAGCTAAATATTCTTTAAATTTCTTCCAGTCTTC
Source organism: Podarcis melisellensis (assembly GCF_964234715.1). Classification (NCBI taxonomy): domain Eukaryota; kingdom Metazoa; phylum Chordata; class Lepidosauria; order Squamata; family Lacertidae; genus Podarcis; species Podarcis melisellensis. Next base: position 110,649,707 of record NC_138530.1, on the reverse strand, counting down.
TTGTATTTCCTCCTCTTTCTGGTCGCGGATTCCTCCAGTCAGGTCAGCCAGCTCCAAAAAGTCCATCATCTTCATCTGCCATTCTTCTATTGTCTCTTGAATCCATTTTCTCAAGTATCATATGGGATGTTTTTTCTTTTATTATGGGAAATTCAGAGGTGTTTATTTAATGCACTAAGCTAGTATTCTTCAACCTCAGGTTCCTAGGTTTTCAGGGCTACAATTCTCATCATCCCAAATCATTGGTTAAACTGGTTGGGGTTGATGGTAGTTTGAATCCAACAACATCTGGAGACACAAGGCTGATGAACTCTGTAATAAGATTCCATATCACAAAAATACGGAATCTGTAACAACATTTGGAAACCTTTTTTTTTTTGAAGAAAATCATTTGAAATCTGAGGCTATTATGGTCTTATGTTACCTTGAAAGGATGGTAAGATTTCCTCAAACTTCTGGAAGAACAAGATTCCAAAGTTGGTTGTAAAGGTAAAGGGACCCCTGACCATTAGGTCCAGTCGTGGCCGACTCTGGGGTTATGGCACTCATCTCATTTTATTGGCCAAGGGAGCCGGCATACAGCTTCCAGGTCACATGGCCAGCATGACTAAGCCGCTTCTGGTGAACCAGAGCAGCACACGGAAACGCCGTTTACCTTCCCGCCAGAGTGGTACCTATTTATCTACTTGCACTTTGACGTGCTTTTGAACTGCTAGGTTGGCAGGAGCAGGGACTGAGCAACGGGAGCTCACCCCATCATGGGGATTCGAACCGCCGACCTTCAGATCGGCAAGTCCTAGGCTCTGGTTTAACCCACAGCACCACATGCATCCCTCTAAAGTTGGTTAGCAGCTCCTAAGAACACCTGCCTATGTCCTTTCATCATTGAGATGCAATAGTACCGAGAAGAAAGCCATCTTGAACTTTTGTAGAGTTATGGGTTTAGCACTCAATAGCAAGTACGATAAGAATGAAATGCTTTCAAGATGGCCCAAACAAAGGAGCCACAGGTAGTTCCTGGCTCATTCATAAATCGCAAGCCTGCAGATGGCAGCATATGACAGCAAAAAGGCCCCTTAGCTCTTCCTGTGGTTTCCTCACCAACCTCAGGGATGAACTGCCTTAGGGTCAATTGAGACATGAATTTAAAACACATGGTTCAAAAATGTGCTTAGGTGGCACATGCCTCTAGGTTCATACAGAAAAACAACAACCATGGGACCACCCCGATTCTAAAGATGCCACAGGGGATGTGAGTTTCATCCTTTCTCCTTTCCTGGAAGAAAACTGCTCCCCCCCCCCCCGAAGCTGCTATTTGTCCCAGGTTTTTAAAATAGGCATTAGGGAAAATAGCAGCTGGTGGTGGTGTGGGGGGGGGATACTTTCTGCAATTTTAAAACATGAAACTGTGGTTTCAATTCCGGTAGGGCTCCCACATTTATTTTCACTAGTACATGTGCTTCTGTACCCTTTCTCATTGTGTATGAATTTTTGCACACCATCTTTGAGCTGGAGAACTGCATTGCGAAATTTGGGGAAGTGCGAGTTTCAAAAGATGGCTGCGTTTCAAGCTTGCATATTGTCTTAGAAAGTGCAAATGATGTAGGCTCATCTTTTGAGTGTGGATCACATTTGCCCCCCATCCCTACATCATACTGAGTCAGACCATTAGTCTATTTAGCTCAGCATTGACTTCAATACCGGCAGCGGGTCTCTAGGGTTTCTTATCTCCCAGCCCAACATGGAGATGCTGGTTCTGCTGTATGGAAGCCATATGTTCTACCACTGAGCTCTTCAGTTTGATGGTGGAACGGACTCCTTCAGGAGGTTGTGGACTCTCCTTCCTTGGAGGTTTTTAAAGCAGAGGTTGGATGGCCATCTATCATGGATGCTTTAGTTGAAATTCTTGTGAATAACAACAACAACAACAACAACAATTTATTATTTATACCCTGCCCAACTAGCTGGGCTTCTCCAGCCACTCTGGGCAGCTTCCAACAAAATATTAAAATACAATAATCTATTAAACATTAAAAGCTTCCCTAAACAGGGCTGCCTTCAGATGTCTTCTAAAAGTCTGGTAATTGTTATTCTCCTTGGCATCTGGTGGGAGGGTGTTCCACAGGGCAGGTGCCACTACCGAGAAGGCCCTCTGCCTGGTTCCCTGTATTGGCTTCTTGCACTGAGGGAACACCACAAGGCCCTCGGTGCTGGACTTCAGTGTCCGAGTAGAATGATGTGGGTGGAGACGCTCCTTCAGATATACTGGACCGAGGCTGTTGAGGGCTTTAAAGGTCAGCACCAACACCTTTAATTGTGCTTGGAAACGTACTGGGAGCCAATGTAGATCTTTCAAGACCAGTGTTATGTGGTCTCGGCAGCCGCTCCCAGTCACCAGTCTGGCAGCCGCATTCTGGATTAGTTGTAGTTTCCGGGTCACCTTCAAAGGTAGCCCCACATAGAGCACATTGCAGTAGTCCAAGCGAGAGATAACTAGAGCAGGCACCATTCTGCGGGCAGGTAGGGTCTCAGCCTGCATACCAGATGGAGCTGGTAAACAGCTGCCCTGGACACAGAATTGATCTGTGCCTCCATGGACAGCTGTGAGTCCAAAATGACTCCCAGGCCACGCACCTGCTCCTTCAGTGGCACAGTTGCCCCATTCTGGACCAGGACTTGTCCATTTATGAGCCATCCATGGTGGGTCAGGATCTACTGCCTAGTCTGGGGTCAATTAACAGCACTCGGCAAACACCTGGGAAGACTGCAGATGATTGAGTTTGTATAACTGCTTTTCTCTTTCTACAAAATATTACACTAGGCAAAGAAGCTTTTGGACCTGAATGAAAGTAATGGATCTAATTTTAGACAGTACGTATGAATGAAACTTGAAACAAGCTGTGCAGGAAATTCCTTCCACTAGGTCACTGCCAGCAAGTATGTGATTTAATGCTAAATTAGGCAGTGCCTGAGAAAAGGTTGCCGCGAGAAGTTATTTAAAAGCTAAATTTGTTTTTTAAAACAATATTTTCTCTAAATATACATTCTAAATATTCCAATTTGAAGCGGGATGGGGAGTAGGGTGTGAATCAGCTTTCCAGATCCTGAGAGTTAAGACACTTGTTTGGTTTCCAAATAATGCCTTTGCCTTGATTCCACCACTGCTTCATGTTGCTCTGGTTGACTATATAACAATGGGTAGAGCGCCATTCTTAAAAGGTGGAACATCCTCCATCACAGCAGCAACCCAAGCTGTGTGGTGGAGATGGGGAGCTAGAGCCCTCTGAATGCTATTGGACTGCAGCTCCTATGACCTTTGACCATGCTGACCGGGGCTGATGGGAGTTGGAGGCCAACAACACCTGGAAAGCCAAAGTTTCCCCATTCCTGCATAAAGTCAAGTTGGTGAAGGTGGACCAATGAAGAATGAATGAAGGCTCTCTTATACCAAGTCAGGCCTACTATGTCAGGCGACTGCTCCCTTGAGCCCAGATTTCCTTACTGAAGTGAGATGTTTTAAACCAGAACTGCCACTGATGGGGTTCGAAACCTTGTTGCCAAAGTGCACACACCTTTGAGCTCTGACTCCTTACTCAACTGTACAGTAGGTCATCTGTAGCTAGGCCCCCATACCTACGGGATCACCTCTCCTGGTATGCCCCACGGAGGACCTTAAGGTCCATAAATAGCAACACCCTAGAGGTCCTGGGCCCTAAGGATGGTAGGTTAGCCTCAACTAAAGCCAGGGTCTTTTCAACACTGGCTCCGGCCTGGTGGAACGCTCTGCCTCATGAGACCAGGGCCCTGCGGGATCTGATTTCTTTCTGCAGGGCCTGTAAGACAGAGTTGTTCCACCTGGCCTTTGGCTTAGAATCAGTTTGATTCTCTCCCCCTCTTTCTTTTTCCTTTCTCCTCCTGTGAAAACGCTGCATCCTAATGTTTTAATATTGTATTTTAATCTTGTTTTTTTAAATTGTATTTTAATCAACTTGTTTTTATTATTGGTTGTTAGCCGCCCTGAGCCCGGTCTTAGCTGGGGAGGGTGGGGTATAAATAAAATTTATTATTATATTTTCACTTCCTCGTTGGAAAAGGCAGGATTGTGCCCACTTTCTTCAGCCTGCACTGATGAAAAGCTTCTAAGGAAAGGCCTAGATTTCCATGTGCTTTTGACCACAATCCAGGATAAGATTTCAGGGTTGTGATATGGAAGCTACTCTAGGTGCTCTACAATAACAACCAGTGCTATTTTTTTAAAAATAGAAAACGAGGTGCCAGAACTACTATGAACACCTCCCTTGTTCTCTTATAGAGGCAATGGAACCCACTTGAGATGGGCTGGAACAGAGCTCTGGCGAGTTCCAGCTGAAAAAAGTAATAATAATAATAATAATAATAATAATAATAATAATAATAATACAGTGGTACCTCAGGTTAAGTACTTAATTCATTCTGGAGGTCCGTTCTTAACCTGAAGCACCACTTTAGCTAATGGGGCCTCCCGCTGCTGCCACACAATTTCTGTTCTCATCCTGAAGCAAAATTCTTAACCTGAGGTACTATTTCTGGGTTAGCGGAGTCTGTAACCTGAAGCGTATGTAACCCAAGGTACCACTGTAATAATAATAGTCAGTCCAGCCTTGTGCTTTTAGCCCAAGCATATGCACTTGGCATCTTGACACTCTAATGGGATGGGGCATTCCATGTCGTGCATTTTCTGCACTCACATAATGCACAAAATGATATTGGGTCCAGAATGTAGCATCCTGAGAATCTCACGCTTCTAGCCCTTAATACTGCAAATGTAGATGGGAAATGTTTGTGAAATCTTTGAAGGCAGGGTAAGGGTCCACCATACCGATCCACAATAGAAAGTGTCCTCTCATATTGTATCACAGTGTGGTATGTTGGCTTGACAGCCACGGACAGAAAGTCTTTACAGAGGGTAGTGAACACAGCACATGATATTGTGGGCTGTCCCCTGAGCCCGCTAGATGACATTGCAAGGGATCGTTGCCTTAGGAGAGCAAGAAAAATTCTCAGGGACGATTCACACCCCGGCCAGCACCTCTTTAATCTTCTACCCTCGGGCAGGAGATATAGAAGTATAATCAGTCACAAAGGTATAGGGACCCCTGACCATTAGGTCCAGTCGTGACCAACTCTGGGGTTGCGGTGCTCATCTCGCTTTATTGGCCGAGGGAGCCGGCGTACAGCTTCCGGGTCATGTGGTCAGCATGACTAAGCCACTTCTGGCGAACCAGAGCAGCGCATGGAAACGCCGTTTACCTTCCCGCCGGAGCAGTACCTCTTAATCTACTTGCAATTTGACGTGCTTTCGAACTGCTAGGTTGGCAGGAGCAGGGACCAAGCAATGGGAGCTCACCCCGTCGCGGGGATTCGAACCGCTGACCTTCTGATCGGCAAGTCCTAGGCTCTGTGGTTTAACCCACAGTGCCACCTGTGTCCCTATCATAATATAATATATTATAATATAATCAGTCATACCAACAGGCTAAAAACCAGTTTCTATCCATGGGCTGTTAGGCTGCTGAACGGAAAATAATATAGTGCAACTGACTTTCGGGGTTGGTGTGTTGTGAGACAAGCACACAGAGTGCAATGAGACTGAGTGTTTGTGGTGGGGGCGGGGGAGGCTCGGTTAATTTCATTGTACACAGGTACATTGACAATAAAGGTATTATTATTATTATTATTATTATTATTATTATTATTATTATTATCATTATTATTATTGGCGGCTGGATAAGATTTCAATTGCCTGGGGTCGGGGCTTCAGCACTCTGGATAGCTCTTTGTCCCTAGCCTGGACTAGCAAAAGCGAATCAAGGAAAGAAAGCCTTACCTCTGTAGCTCACCAAATTTAGCTTCTCTGCATAGAGAATTTGGGTTAACTCGGGTCAGAGTGCTGTGCGCCCTTTGCTGAGAGAGATATGCCAATCAAGACGACCTTTTCTTTTCCATCAGTTGTCCCTTTTACTCACCTGTCCCTTGCCGGACTTGAAGTGCTCATTGATAAATATGAAAAGTTGTTTAAATATGTCAATGAGTGACATGAGCCAGGCCTGCTTCTTAGGTTCAGAAAATTTTCAGCCATTATTTCTTCTCTCTGCATCAGGGAAGTGGAACTGGTGGCCCTCCAGATTTTATTGGACTGCAGCTCCCATGATCCTTGGCCCTTGGCTGAGGTTGATGGGAGTCCAGCAATATGTGCTGGTCCTGGGGGGAAGGTTACCGTTGGCGTGGTCAAAGTCCGGTCCGGGGTCACGAGTCTGGAAACAGTTCACAAAGAGCGAGGTGGGGTCCGACGCAGGAAGCCAGGCAGGGACGGGAACTCTGGAAGGACAGGTCTGGGTCCGGGCAGAAGCAGGTATTCAACGACGTTGCTCCCGCAACCTGGGACCAGGCTGACTGGCCTTTATCTTCTCTGAGGCCAGGGGTGGTCCTGGCCCCCAGGAGATCCGCCTCTCCTGGCCTTAAGGCGAGCACTCCTCCTGGGAGAAACCAGTTCCCTCCACCTTTCTGCCCTGAGCCTCTGCAGCTCAGGAGAGGCTGGAGGGTTACTGGACCCAGGGGGAGACTCACCTTCCCCTGACAGGGCTGGGAGAGGCGCACCTGTAGGCACTGTGTCCTCAATCACCTCCAGAGCCAGAGTGGATTCACCTGGTGCCTGCTCCTGAGGATCCAGCACAGGTGCAGGCACTTCAGATCCAAGGCCCTGCCCCAGCTCAGCCGGCCCTGGAGGCGGGGACTCCTGTGCAGGCTGGGGTTCCTCCAGTTCAGCCTCTGAATTGGATTCCCAGGCCATCACACAATATCTGGAGGGTTGCATATTCCCCATCGCTGCTCTATATCCTTCTTTTAGTTAAATTGGGGCTGCCAGCATCGGTAAACCCCATCTGTTAGCTCCAGCACCATGAATTATGACTATTTCTGTACTAGCTTGGTTTTTGTGATGCGCTCCCACTTCTGCAACTGTTTCCAATTGTTTTTGGAATGCAGGGTGTGAAAGCAAAGTTTGTAAATCAATGAGACCATATCCTAATGAAATAATTATTAATAATTCTCACTGAGTTTGAACCATTTGCAAGGTCCATATGGGAACTCTAAAGGTAAAAATGACATCCTATAATTTTAACAACACTGGAAAAGCACCTGTGACTACACCTTATCATTGTATAAACTGAGTATCAATTGCAATATTTTCTGATACGGAACATATATTTTCTGATATTGAACATATATTTTCTGATAATTTCAGTGAAAAGCAATCTGGATGCATTTGAAACCTTTGCTCATCACAAATCAATCCTAAATCTTTATAATATCTAAATTCTTCTACATTGATTTCCCAGACATGCTGTTTAAATTGTGCCCAGTGGTGTACTTCTTGTGCATACATAGCCGTCGTTGTTCCTTCGCTGGCCTCCACAGTTATGATAAACAGTCTGAACGTTCTGTTGTATTCTTCTGTTCCTCATAAGTAGTGTTTTCAGTTTGCAATTTATTCATTCAACCAGTTCTGAGGCACTAGGATGGTAAGCAATATGAAGCATTTGCTTGTCCTTACACACAAAATGAGAACCTTGATCAATTTTATTAAAATATTTATTTAAAATGTAGCCTCATTTTAATAGTAGCCCATAGTTCTAAACCATAAGGGGATGGAAACATAAGGGTCAGACTGAGTCCAAACCAAAGGCCAGCAAGAACAGTTCTGTCTTGCAGGCCCTGCGGAAAGATGTCAAGTCCCGCAGGGCCCTAGTCTCTTGTGACAGAGCATTCCACCAAGTCGGGGCCAGGGCTGAAAAGGCCCTGGCCCTAGTTGAGACCAATCTAACCACCTTGTGACTTGGGACCTCCAAAGTGTTGTCATTTGTGGACCTTAAGGTCCTCCGCAGGGCATACCACGAGAAGCAGTCCCGTTGGTAAGTGGGTCCTGTGATTGGTTCTGCAAAACCTCTTTAAGAAGAGAGCAAACAAGGAACAAAATGAGCTACAAAATTGTCAAAATGAAACAGAGAACATGCTTTCTAAAGGGAACAAGGCAGCCAGACAGCTCTGCAGCAGCCTAAACACTTGACTTGACAGATCCCGGCAGCTCCCGGCATTGCCAGCACAATGGACTGAGGCATCTGCCAAGAAGCCAGATGCTGCTGCTCTTGGAAAAATATATATATAGATCCTCCACAGTTTGGCACCCACTTTGTGATTGCCATCCAAATGGCAGTGGATGGAGTGGCCGAATGCAAGGTTACCATTTAGCAAATGTTCCTGTGCACACACTCATATACACAGACTCAGCAGCCTTGGAAGTTAGAAGGAAAAGTTTGAGCAAACTATTTTTGCTTAGTTATGCTCACAAATTTGACGGGCTCTTAAGTAAATTAAAAGGAAACACAAGCTTATTTAAAAGCATGGGGTGGTATTTTACTCAGAGTAAACCCACTGACATTTCCTGTTCATAGCATGACATTTAAACAAATAATAATAATAATAATAATAATAATTATTATTATTATTATTATTATTATTATTATTATTATTATTTATACCCCGCCCTCCCCAGCTAAGGCTGGGCTCAGGGCAGCTAACAAGCAGTAATAAAAACAAGTTGAATGAATACAACTTAAAAACAAGATTAAAATACAACATTAAAATATTGAAACATTAAAATATTAAAATGCAGCCTCATCACAGGAGGAGAAAGGAAAAAGAAAAAAGAAAGAGGGGGAGGGAATCAAACTGGCTCCAAGCCAAAGGCCAGGGGGAACAACTCTGTCTTACAGGCCCTGTGGAAAGAAATCAGATCCTGCAGGGCCCTGGTCTCATGAGACAGAGCGTTCCACCAGGCCGGAGCCAGTGTTGAAAAGGCCCTGGCTCTGGTTGAAGCTAATCTAACTTCCTCAGGGCCCAGGACCTCTAGGGTGTTGCTATTTATGGACCTTAAGGCTCTCCGTGGGGCATACCGGGAGACGCGATCCCGTAGGTACAAGGGTCCTAAGCTGTGAAGGGCTTTAAAGGTCAAAACCAGCACCTTAAATCTGACCCTGTACTCCACGGGAGCCAGTGCAGCTAGAAAAGCACTGGGTGAATATGCTCCCATGGCAGATACCCTGTGAGGAGCCTCGCTGCAGCATTCTGCACCCGCTGGAGTTTCTGGGACAGCTTCAAGAGCTGTCCTTGAAATGAGAAAGTAGTGATCGTGAATTCTTACCTCTAGTGAATTTGGCTAAGCAATTGACTTTGCATATATTGTCTTGACACATGTTACTGTCAGGAGCTTGTCCTACTCTCCAGTAGGACCCTGGCAGAGACACATGCTCGACTGGCATGTACCCTCTCTCCTGGTCGATCATTTGGGAGCTTCAAAAGCTTTCTTCTGCCCGAACATCACAGCCACCGATGTCAACAGACATCGGCACACTTAGGGGTCTGCACAGTCTTTGCAGCTTGCGTAACAGACCTCAGCAACTCAGCATTTTGGCTAATCTACTTTATTTACATATAAACGCACACGGAGCACTGCAACATGGCTCCCTCTCTCTCTCTCTAGCATCAGACAGCAAAGAGGAAAAGAACAAAGGGCAATAGTAACACAAACATCGTGTCTCCGTCACTTCCCACTCTGTGGAGTCAAAACATATACCATCGTGTGATAGACAAGAATCCCATGACTGCAATCATGGAGCAGGAATTCTAACAGTTACTTAGAGCTTATTGATGTCAAATCTTTCCTTTTGCCTAGTTAACCAATTCAGTGAGATCATGCTGGAGCTCACACTGTTGTCTCCGGGTTTTAAGGCGGTCTTTGGCAAGGTAAGAACATAAGAAGAATTCGAAGTCAAGGCAGTGATGATACATAGTTCTAGAGATTTTGGGTATAATATCCAACTTTCATCTTGGGAATAGTTATGGAAAGAAGAAATAAAGTTTACTGCATGCTGTTCATTGAAAGAAAACTAGATGAAATGATGTATCATTGGTATCTAACACCAAGTAAAATTGCTAAAATGTACAAAACAAGTTCAAAATTGTGTTGGAAATGTAAAGAGAAGGAGGGTACATTTTGCCATATGTGATGGACATGTACCAAGAGAAGATAAAATACTTTTTATGTACACAACAATGGCAGCGAGAATGCTACGAGCCCAGAGATGGAAGGAAGGAGAAATATTAACAAAAGAAGAATGGCAGATGATACTGATGGAGTATGCGGAGATGGCGAAACTGACGGGGAAGATCCAAAACCAGGAAAGTCAAGTATTTTCTAAAGAGTGGAGTAAATTTGTAATTTATTTAAAAGACCACTGTTAACAGCTAAAATCTTTAGCAGGGATATAATGACACTAGTAATGTGGAATTATTTATGGTAATTATGCTTATACAATAGATGGATAGCAGCAAATTTAAACTTAAATGTAGAACCCATGGAGGGAGGGAAGGAAGTCTGAAGGTTTAAAAGAACCTTGTATTTTAATGTTTGAAATGGTTATGTTTTATATGTATAAAATTATCAAAAACCCAATAAAAATTATGAAAAAAGAACAGAAGAATAATTCAGCTGGCAAAGGCCAAAAGGCCCATCTCATCCAACATTCTGTTCTCAAACTGGCCAACCCTCCTTCTCCTCCTCCTCCTTCTTCGGCGATCACTCGTAGCCGAGTAAGATTGTCTTCCATAAACACGGTTTTAACAATGAGTCCGTAAGTCACTGTGGAGGCCAATTCTGGACCCACACGTCCTTCCAGAGTGGGGACATTGGTTTCCGGGAGGGAGTTGATCACAGTGTGGATTTTTCCTCTTAGCACGTTTCTCCCTTGCGTCCTGAGTTTGAGTGTCTTCAAAACCCATGATACCTTTGGTAAAGGCTGTTCTCCAACTGGAGCGCTCGCAGGCCAGTGTTTCCCAGTTGTCAGTGTTTATACTACATTTTTTTTAGATTTGCCTTGAAACAGTCTTTAAACCTCTTTTGTTGACCACCAGCATTACGCTTTCCATTTCAGAAATGAGCAGTTGCTTTGGAAGACGATAATCAGGCATCTATACAACATGACCAATCCAACAAAGTTGATGTTGAAGAATCTTTGCCTCAACACTGGTGATCTTTGCTTCATCCAGTACACTGATATTAGTTTGCCTGTCTTCCCAAGTGATGTGTAAAAAATTTCAGACATCCTGTTCTCAAACTGGCCAACCCAATGACTATGGGAATGCCCTTGATGCCCTCTTTATCTGAAGTGCACAAAAGCATAATTAATATGTTTAGTTCTCTCATGGTAACACACACACCTACTGATGGAACTCGCCATTGCCCACCTAATTCCAAGATGAAGCCAAGGGGAGTTCCAAAGATCACTGAAGGTCAAACTGCCTCCAACATGGAAAAAAATGAGCAAACCAGTCTTGCAAATTAAGTACAACAAAGCCACTCCCGACCTAATGAGGGGGTGGGGTTGCGGGTTCACGCCCACAACCACAGTCTCGCGGGGCCAGCGTCAGCCCCGCGGGACTAGGGATTCCTAGTTTATCAATATTCATCATCCTCAGCGCCAGCCAATCGGACGGCACTGGGGGTGGGACTATTGGGTGCACTTAAGCTCAGGGCAGCCCTGACTCGCCCCCTCCTTCCTCTTACAGCTGCTGCGGTTTCCCACCCACCCACCCTCTAGGCTTGCATTTGGACTTTGCTATGGGCTTCGGCTGGTCGTCGCAAGGGGCCTGGTAGGAGTTTTTCCATTTGGCTAATTGGCTGGATTTTGAAGCCACTTGGTTTTTTCGCCTACCTCGTAGCAAAACGTCACAACTCCTGGTTTTGGCGGTCAGGCATTGGCAGGGGTATTGTTATGCAAATGAAGTTGGGGGGGAGGAGCGCCATCACCTCCCCCAAAGCTGGATGGGTAGTTCGTTAAAGGACTCTGGGGGGGCGTCATCTCGTGCAAAACCTACGGAGGCTAGGGCCTAAAGGGCCCCCCCGAGCGGTAACCCCAGGGGGAGCGCCCCAGGGATGTGCATCTCGGGGGGCTCCCCCTGTTGGTGCTTAACCCTTCCCGGTTAGACCGGATAGTCTGTTAGGGCCAATGCCTGAAAGCCTGTAATCTTACCTGTAATCAATAAAGTTGTGGCCATTTTCGCCCATTAACCTAAATCATTGTGTCCGCTGTCGTTATTTACTTACTTCATCTTTGGGAGGGGGCGGACATAGCCACGCAAATTTACTGACCTGACCAAGCTGGAGTTATGCCAGGCTGTGACATCCCTTTTTTCTGAAAGAGAAAAACATCCCAGCTCTTTGTTAGAATAATAAACAACCTCTAGAAACCCACCCACCCCCTTTTAGGAATCTTGATGTGACAAACCTCTGACTCAGACAATTGAGGGCTACCATCCACCTCTTCCTTCTCTCCCCACTGATATTTTATTTAGAATATTTTTTTAAAAAAAACCCAAAAGCATTCCTCTTGCCTTGTCAAACATGCTACACTTAGACTCAACTCTAATTAATTTAGAACTGAAAACAAGCAACAGAAATTAAGCCGGTTTGAAGCAACCACTGGCTTCATTCCCAGGAACCTGAAAACGCCTCATTGCTTCTAGAGAGGCTCTTCTCCAGCCCCCTCTGCAATTAAGCACTAGCAATGAGGTTGTAATTGGCACTGCAACACACTCTTGGCAAAAGGGACTAACAAAGTGAAAGCAAGTGAGAAGACGAAGCAAGAATTTTGTTTTCCTTGAGAAATGCGACAAAGGAAGAAATTGGAATACAGAGAGGGGAGGTATGGGGAAGTCGGGAAAGTAAGTTATAAGAAAAAAAGGGAATGAAATTATACTTGTTTTTTTCTTTTGTCTTGTTTTCTTTGACTGTTTTTTATTACTGTCTTGTTTTGTTTTTATATAACTTTTGAAAAACTTAATAAAAATCTTTTTTTTAAAAAAAAGAGAAATGCGACAAAGGGGTGACTTTGTAGAAGGCAAAATGAGTGGCCTAAGGAGTTGGACTGTGTGAGCCTATGCATATTGACTCAGAAGTAAATATCACTCTGTCGCTGACCTCTGTCAGTCTTGCATGTCTTCATTCATCAGGTCGTTTTGTCCCTGTTTTGTTCTGTTTTTGTCCATGGAGGTGCAGGCCAATTCTGTGTCCAGGGCAGCTGTTTACCAGCTCCATCTGGTACGCAGGCTGAGACCCTACCTGCCCCCGGATTGTCTCGCCAGAGTGGTGCATGCTCTGGTTATCTCTCGCTTGGACTACTGCAATGCGCTCTGCATGGAGCTACCTTTGAAAGTGACCTGGAAACTACAACTAATCCAGAATGCAGCTGCTAGACTGGTGACTGGGAGCGGCCGCCAAGACCATATGACACCAGTCCTGAGTGACCTACATTGGCTTCCAGTATGTTTCCGAACACGATTCAAAGTGTTGGTGCTGACCTTTAAAGCCCTAAACGGTCTCAGCCCAGTATACTTGAAGGAGCGTCTCCACCCTCATTGTTCAGCCCAGATACTGAGTTCCAGCTCTGAGGGCCTCTGTGCAAGAAGTGAGGTTATAAGGAACCAAGCAGAGGGCCTTCTCAGTAGTGGCACCCCCTTGTGGAATGCCCTCCCATCAGATGTCAAGGAAATACAGTGGTGCCCCGCAAGACGAATGCCACGCAAGATGAAAAACCAACTAGACGAAAGGGTTTTCTGTTTTTCGATGTGCTTCGCAAGACGAATTTCCCTATGGGCTTGCTTTGCAAGACGAAAATGTCTTGCGAGTCTTGCGATTTTTTTCGCTCCCCCCCCCTTTTTCTAAGCCACTAATAGCCTTTTAGCCGCTAAGCCACTAAGCCTTTAATAGCCGCTAAGCCGCTAATAGCGCTAATCCGCTAAGCCGCTAATAGGGTTGCTTTGCAAGACGAAAAAACCGCTAGACGAAGAGACTCGCGGAACGGATTATTTTTGTCTTGCGAGGCACCACTGTAAACAACTATCTGACTCTTAGAAGACATCTGAAGGCAACCGTGTATTGGGAAATTTTTAATGTCTAATGTTTTACAATTTTTTATGTGCTGTAAGCTGCCCAGAGTGGCTGGGGAAACCCAGCCAGATGGACAGTGTATACATAATAAAATTATTATTATTATTATTATTATTATTATTATTATTATTATTATTATTGCAATACCTGTGGTTTTAAGTGGCTCTTTTAAAAAAAGAAAGACTTGAATCTGTATGCAACACATCTGCAATCAGTCCAGCTATAGAAATTAAAATATTTGAAACAGGGAAAGCGGTAGCATACAGGGTTGCAGAAGACAGAAAGGTAGATCTCCCACAGAAAGTACAGAGTGATTATTCATCAGATATGAATTTATCTCACTTATTTCTCAACATTCCACTTGTCCAGGTTGAAGCCCCTTAAGGTGTAAAGTACTCATATCCTGAGTGGTGTGCAGAAAGTTTATGATTTCAATGATTTATGGACCTTACGCTCTCGGAATAGGAGGTGATTTTTCATTCAGATTGTTTTTCCAGCAGTGACAGTGATGGTGCCAAAATTTGAAATTGGTATGGTCTGAAATGAATTACACCAGTTTGGAAGGCCCTGAGACCTGCTCTGGAATCCAGGCCGTGGCTCATGCTGCTTTTGGGTCAATGATAACCTTCACAAATCCAACCATCTCCTCCCCTTTTCCATCCCGAACTTAGCAGGCTGTTGTTGTTTTGTCGTTTAGTCGTGTCCAACTCTTCGTGACCCCATGGACCAGAGCACACCAGGCACTTCTGTCTTCCACTGCCTCCTGCAGTATGGTCAGACTCACGCTGGTAGCTTCGAGAACACTGTCCAACCATCTCATCCTCTGTCATCCCCTTCTCCTTGTGCCCTCCATCTTTTCCAACATCAGGGTCTTTTCCAGGGAGTCTTCTCTTCTCATGAGGTGGCCAAAGTATTGGAGCCTCAGCTTCAGGATCTGTCCTTCCAGTGAGCACTCAGGGCTGATTTCCTTAAGAATGGATAGGTTTAATCTTCTTGCAGTCCATGGGACTCTCAATAGTCTCCTCCAACACCATAATTCAAAAGCATCAATTCTTTGGCGATCAGCCTTCTTTATGGTCCAGCTTTCACTTCCATACATCACTGGGAAAACCATAGCTATAGCAGGCTACTTTGATCTTATTCATGGAGCCGCTCTAATCTGCAGTTCTGCCACAGTACCATCCCAACCACAAGGAGATGTTGTGCTCAAACATACATTATCTCAGCAAATTGTGACAAATCTGATATATAGGCCAATATTATTGTTGTGAGCTGCTTAATGCTGTTGGGCTGAGGAGGAGAGATTTACCCAGTGATTTCATAATGAAATTTGAAGTAAGGGCTTCCTGGATCACATTTGATTTTCGTTTTCATTTTATACCACTATACTATTCTCCAATAGCAGTTCTGTGAAGATATTTTGCCAGATAAAATTCAGAAGTGCTGTAATATTCCAATCCAAAATGTATATTTTACCTCCCTTTTGGGGTTGGGGGAAGGATCTGTTATATACATGCCCACAGAGAAGTGACCATATTAATCTCAGGGAATAAAGGTAAAGGTACCCCTGACCATTAGGTCCAGTCGAAGATGACTCTGGGGTTGTGCACTCATCTCGCTCTATATGCCGAGGAGCCAGCGTTTGTCTGCAGACAGCTTCCAGGTCATGTGGCCAGCATGACTAAGCCACATCTGGTGAACCAGAGCAGCGCATGGAAACACCGTTTATCTTCCCATCAGAGAAGATTTATCTACTTGCACTTTGACATGCTTTTGAACTGCTAGGTGGGCAGGTGCTGGGATTGCACAACGGGAACTCACCCCATCACGGGGATTCAAACTGCTGACCTTCCAATCGTCAAGCCCTAGGCTCTGTGGTTTAGACTCAGGGAATACATCTGATCAAAAATGATATTTTAACTATCTTTCTATTTTTTTAAAAAATATATATTTTTGGGTTGCATCCAGAACTGCTATTCTGTTCACGCAACAGACACCTGCTCATTCAACTTCCTACTTCTCTTGTCTCTCCTGTGGTGCCCCACAGCTCCTCAAAAATTTGCTCCAGGAGGTTGAAAGCAGATTTGTGGAACAGATAGGGAGAGAAGAAGAAACGGGCATTCTGTTGCATGAGCAACATTCATTCGTGCAGTGTGGGACACAACCCTTTGTAGTCCGCCTTTCCTCCATATGGCAGCTTAGCATAAACCAGAAACGATCTCCATCATCAGTTGGCATCTGTCTGTCCCGAGAGACAATGGAGAGCACATCTGGGGGTGAAGCCAAGCCTCTGTGTTAACAGCACCAAAATGACCTCTCTGGGGCACAAGCCTGGCAGCCCAGAATCTGCCCAGATGACAAGACAAGACTGTAGGCCTCACTGAGGTGGTCCAAAGGAAAGCAAAGCAATACATTTGGCATGAGCTTGGCTGCAGGAGTTGCAAGGAGTCATTGAATTGTCCTAGGGTTTGTGTAGGGTTTACTCCTTAGGCTTTTCTTCTCCTGAAGAAATCCCCGCAAGCAGTGGAGGTTTAGGATCAGAGTTTTCCTTCTCCTAGATGGGCTGCCTTCCCAAGCTGACCAGCCCCATCAGCCCCTCACTTCCCAACATACAATACAAATAAAATATCAAGAAAATCAGAGAAAGCCACTCCCGAACTAAGGAGGGGGGGTTGTGGGCTCACACCCCCATCCACATTCTCGCGGGGCTGGCGCCAGGGATTGGATCTCCAGGTGTGGCTGCAATTCTTAGATGGCTATAATGGTATTTCCCTTTGGCAAGATAATATGGCCCTGCAGGCTGATTTCCAGGTGCATTCAGACACGGCAGGTTCCTTGGGATTCGGTGTCTACTTCAGAGGTCAGTGGTGTGCACAACGATGGCCCGCATCCTGGCAGGGTAAACCCATACTACGTGATTTAACATTCTTAGAATTCTTCCCTATCGTAGTCGCAATTCACATATGGGCTGAGCAATTTAAAGACCATAGGGTCGGCTTTTGGACAGACAACCAAGCAGTGGTGTCTGTCTTAAATATGCAATCTTCACATTCCCCCAGAGTAGCGTCGCTGCTGCGGTATTTTGTCCTTTCCTGCCTCCGGCTAAACCTATACGCCTCTGCCAGATTTGTTCCAGTTATTGATAACAACATTGCGGATGCTCTATCTCGTTTCCAGATGGATCGCTTTCGCTCATTGGCGCCGGATGCGCAGCAGCTGCCGCAGCTGTTTCCGGAGCACCTCTGGAGTATTGGCAACGAGAAGCAATAAAGGGAGTATTGTCAGCAGTTGCACCCTCAACCTTAAGATCCTATAACAAGGCGTGGTTAGATTTCACATCTTTTCGCCAGAAAAAGGAGTCAGAAGTCATAGAATATCTCGTGCAGCTTCGTGACCCTCAATATTCATTCAGTGGCAATATCGTTCTTCTCCAAAGCCCTATTCTCAGTCGACCCCTGCACACACTTCGTGGTGTGGAAGATGCTGGAGGGCTGGCGCAGGTCTCGGCCTCCTAGCTCCGACAGCAGAAGGCCCATAACTTACGACATACTCATGCAAATTCGTAAGAAGCTCAGAGTCATCTGCTGGCCCAGGTATGAAGCCAGGTTATTTTCCACAGCATTTTCCTTCGCCTTCTTTGGTGCCTTACGCATAGGCGAGGTGGTCTGTGAGGACCAACCATCTAGTAACAATAGGGGGCTCCTGTTAGAGGATGTAACCTTGTCAAGCTCAGATGTAATATTAAAAATCCGCAGCTCTAAGACCGATCAACTTGGTAGAGGGGCTCTAATCCGCCTGCAGGCAACTCAGAAGGCTAGCCCTTGCCCGGTAAAGGACACTAGAAAGTTTCTGTGCTTAAGACCAAAAGGTAGTGGCCCTTTCTTCATACACGCTGATGGCTCTCACCTGTCAAAACACCAGTTCACAAGGGTTATGCGCAAGGCGATCGCGGCCATTGGACTTCCACCTGAGGAGTATGCCGTGCACTCTTTCCACATTGGGGCTGCCACCACCGCTGTCCACATGGGTTTACCGGCTGAGAGGATAATGGACATGGGGCGGTGGAAGTCTAACGCGTACAGGGGATACATCCAGAAACCACGTTAACTCCCTCTTCCCCCATCAATCCCCCCGACCCAGCTCTCTTACTCTCTTATTTCAGGTATTGGGGCGGTGCGTCTCTGGTTCATTGGCCACAGTATTGTACACTGGGCAAGGCTGTGTGCAGTTACCAGGGGCTGGTGCGATGACCTGCAACTCCCTAGCAATGTCGAAGTGTCCTGGATTGCACGCCGTGGAATGCGTTGGGAAGAATTCTTCCCGGCAGTAACAAAAAGAATTGCAGCCGAAGGCCCACCCGATGTGCTGGTCATCCAACTGGGCGAGAACGACCTGGCTTATAGAAAAGCGGTGGACTTAATGTAGAATATTGCCAATGACCTGGAAGAGATGCGGGCTTCGTATTCAAATATAACAATAATCTGGTCATCTTTGCTTGAGAGGTGCTGTTGGCGGGACGCCGCAAATCCCGTAGAGCCAGGAGGATCCTGGAGTGCTCGGTGGCGCGTAGAGTGGCTGCGATGGGTGGGCGGGTCATTGAACACCCATGCATCCAGTTTAGCAAGGAAGCACTCTATCGCGGGGATGGCGTGCATCTCTCTGATGTGGGTAACGATATTTGGCTGGCCGGCATTTTTCGGGGAATCAGGGATTGGTTACAGGTCTGAGGGTATTGGCGGCGAGCCTGGCTCATGTGGCGGTTAGGCATTGGCCGGGGTATTGTTATGCAAATGAGGTCGGGGGGAGGATCACCATCACCTCCCCCAATTCTTGAAGGGTAGTTCGTTAAAGGACTCTGGGGGGCGTCGCCTCGTCCGAAACCTACGGAGGCTAGGGCCTAAAGCGCGCTCCCGAGCGGTAACCCCTTGGGGAGCGCCTAGGGATGTGCATCTCGGGGGCTCCCCCTGTTGGTGCTTAACCCTTCCTGGTTAGACCGGATAGTCTGTTAGGGCCAATGCCTAAGGCCAATACCGCTCTTACCTGTAATCAATAAAGTTGTGGCCATTTTTCGCCCATTAATCTAAATTTTGGTGTCCGGTGTCTTTATTTATTCCATCTGTGGGAGGGGGCGGGTATTGCCATGCAAAGCCACTCCCGAACTAAGGGGGGGGTGGTCTCACGCCCCCATCCACATTCTCG
The DNA here is from genome assembly GCF_964234715.1 of Podarcis melisellensis. Lineage (NCBI taxonomy): Eukaryota > Metazoa > Chordata > Lepidosauria > Squamata > Lacertidae > Podarcis > Podarcis melisellensis. The sequence goes on along the minus strand of NC_138530.1, from coordinate 110,630,467 downwards.
CGGGGCTGGCACCAGCCCCACAGGACTCAGGGATTCCCATTAGTATTCATTTTCTGCAGCGCCAGCCAATCGGCTGGTGCTGGGGGCGGGCCCACCTGAGGGCACTTAAGGCCAGGGCAGCCCTGGCTCGCCCCTTTTCCTCCTTTGCAGCAGCCACGGTTTCCCACCCACCCACCCTCTAGGCTTGCATTTGGACTTTGCTATGGGCTTCGGCTGGTCGCCGCAAGGGGCCTGGTAGGAGTTTTTCCATTTGGCTAATTGGCTGAATTTTGAAGCCACTTGGTTTTTTCGCCTACCTCGTAGCAAAACGTCACAACTCCTTGGTTTGGCGGTTAGGCATTGGCCGGGGTATTGTTATGCAAATGAGGTTGGGGGGGAGGAGCACCATCACCTCCCCCAATTCTTGAAGGGTAGTTCGTTGAAGGACTCCGGGGGGCGTCGCCTCGTCCAAAACCTACGGAGCCTAGGGCCTAAAGCGCGCTCCCGAGCGGTAACCCCTTGGGGAGCGCCTAGGGATGTGCATCTCGGGGGCTCCCCCTGTTGGTGCTTAATCCTTACCAGTTAGACAGGATAGTCTGTTAGGACCAATGCCTAAGGCCAATACCGCTCTTACCTGTAATCAATAAAGTTGTGGCCATTTTTCGCCCATTAATCTAAATTCTGGTGTCCGGTGTCTTTCAAAAAATGTTTGAAAACTGGAACACTGACATCTGGGTTTTCAGCGTTCGGGGGCCAATTTGTTCGTGAACTAAACCATTCGAGAACCAAGGTTCCACTGTACAGCAACGTATTTAATTAATAAATAAAGGTATTTGGCTCGTGTTTGGCACAACATTACCCATGAGGCATGATAGAGCAGATCAGGGAGATACAGAGCACCTTATGGTGTTTCATGGCTTGGACGTTTTTTGTCTTTTCTTTTCTTTTCTTTTCTTTTCTTTTCTTTTATTCTTTTATTCAGCTTAGTCATGCTGGCCACATGACCCAGAAGCTGTACACTGGCTCCCTCGGCCAATAAAGCGAGATGAGTGCTGCAACCCCAGAGTCGGTCACGACTGGACCTAATGGTCTGGGGTCCCTTTACCTTTACTTAATGTGAGCATATCCTGAGTTGTCAGAATAAACCATTGTCTCATTCTCATAAGGAAAACACCAGGGTAGATGGAGGAAGTTGTAAAAAATGGCTGTTTGATCATCCCAAACAGGGATGAGGATCCTTTGTTCTTGGGTTGCACCTCCCATTATTGATCATTGGCAATGCTGGCTGGAGCTGAGGGTGTCAGATTCCCCACTTTCCATTTTCAAGTATCAGCAAGGGCAAACTTTAAGCTGGGATAAAACCTGGGCCTGGCACGCTCCGCAGTGAACGGACTGCGGATGGCTCCTTAAGATGTTCTCATATGCGCACAAACATCCTTGAATACACATGAAAATCCAAAAATAGCAAGGGTTGGAACGGTTTAGTGCTGAGGTATAATAAAACATGGTGTCTCGGTGCATTAGAAGCCGTAGCCATCAAATTATCATTCATCCATATCATAATCGGACGCTTTTTAAGCCTCTTCAGCAATTCTCATACATTACCCATCATGCTACAGAGGCCTTTGGCTGTGCTCAATTATGTTTGGCCAGGGTCAGGCTAAGGGATGTGTGACACTGCTGTTCAGATTTGTCTCCCACTGCCACTGAGACAGCCAAGTGCTGTTGGCCCTCGATGGACATTGCTCAGCAGATTTTTATCTAGACTTGTTAAAACAAAATTTGCTACCACTGACCTCCAAGCAATGAGTTCATTCCTCTCATTTAAAGATCCCAAGTTGTGGCAAAAAAAAAAAAATTATGGGGAGGGGGGAATATTAGATACACTGCATTTATTTTTTGGAAAGATTTGACCCTGATGCGATTTGTCACCCACTGGAGAATTTAATAATTCTTAATAAAACAATGGATGCAGTTTTGACACCTCGTGTTCCAAGCACAATTTCTCTGGGTACAAATATTTCGGAGACCAGGATGGCGATGGCTCTACTCTAGGGAAAGTGGAAAATAACTGAGTGTTTGCAGATCTTCTTAAGTAAAAGGGACAAAGCGCATAGGATTAAGCTGTGGCTTTCACTGATGCCAACTCACCTGTTCCCGGAGATATGAGTGAGACGGCCAAATGTAGAAGCCAAAACCACATTATACATAGCCAGGACCAGCTTCCCATCATCTTCACAAAGCAAAAATTCAGCTTCTTGAGTTTGATGTCACTGGAAATTTTACTGGGCAATGACTGTGTTCACAACACAGTTCTGTTTGATCTAGTGGTATGGTTTTGGGCGCAAAAGCCTCTGGATCAGCTTCCCAGGCCAGATCATGCTCTGGTGGAAGCAGCAGCCACAGAGCAATGAGTAGACCACAAGATCTGCATGCAGAAGGTCCAAAGTTCACCTCCAGTCGGGCTTTAAGGTTGTGCATGGAGGGTTTAGATATTCAGTGGTTTTCAGTAAATCCCCGAGGCCTTCTGACTGCCACTTCTTTCAAAAATAACTACAGCTCCCTACTTAAAACAGGCCGCTGAAATGAAGAGCACTAACAAGGAGTGTTGGTGCTGGAGGAGATTCTTGAGAGTCCCACGGACTGCAAGAAGATCAAACCTATCCATTCTCAGTGAGTGCTCACTGGAAGGACAGATCGTGAAGCTGAGGCTCCAATACTTTGGCCACCTCATGAGAACAGAAGACCCCCTGGAAAAGACCCTGATGTTGGAAAAGATGGAGGGCACAAGGAGAAGGGGATGACAGAGGATGAGATGGTTGGACAGTGTTCTCGAAGCTACCAACATGAGTGTGACCAAACTGCGGGAGGCAGTGGAAGACAGGAGTGCCTGGCGTGCTCTGGTCCAGGGGGTCACGAAGAGTCGGACATGACTAAAGAAAAACAACAAAACAAGGCGTGTTATGAGAAACAGCAGTGGGTTCGGTTCAGGACAATAGGCTCTTGGCTCCCACTAGTAGATATTGGGGATCTAGTAATAGAGGAAGAAGGAAAAGATCCATAAAGCCTGAAGTCTGCCCATCTTTGGAGTAAGTCACCTCTAAACTCTCCCCAGTCACACTCAATATCAATATCCATGTATCAATATCTACTGAGGGGCTGTTAAAACTAGGATGGGGTGAGACAGGGAACGAACGAATGTTTTCCCTCTGTTCATCTTTGTTTCCAATGTTGCATCCCTAAATAAAAACACATTCAAAACTAGTCCATGGTTTTTTTGAATCAAAAAAAATATAAAAGCAGCAATCTTAAAACTGGTATACGTAATAAAATCGCAGATTTATCACATGACACGCTTGAGCAGTTGCAGCTTGGACAGACGATACTGTTTTTCACTTAGGGCGGGAAGGAGCTGACTGCCTTGCACAGACACAGCAAGAGGCCGAGCTCGCTGTACCCTCGCAGAGAAGGAAAAATACAGATGTAGAAACAGGTGTTCAGGATATATCTTTCCTACCTCACATCCCAGTCCAAACTAATCTACATTTGAGGGCACAAAGTGCTGTGAGCATTCCTTCTTCTCCTCGTACAACTTGCTTTCATTCCCCCAGCCCACAGCTTTCAGCACCAGGCGTACTCCATCCACACAGAACATAACTTGCATACTTTGCTCGACCACAAATACACATCCTACTACCAGTCGCCCATGTTTATGGGCACAGCTTTGGTTAGAGAGTGTTAGACCTCACTTAAGGATTTTGGCTGGCTCTCAAGGACGCGTGGATCAAAAGGGAGACCCTCTTTGTCTTGGTGGCCCCAATTACCTCAGGGTTTCAGATGTTCAGGCATTTCCCAGCCTCCCCTCCCTACACACTGTTGTTGTTGTTGTTAGTTAGTTAGTTACTGCTGTTAGACACACATGCGCACACACAGGGAGCTGTTTTTGCGAAAAGGATAGAATTACGGTACTGATGGAATAAAAGGAGGGACTCCTCAATATTTATACCCCAGGCTGGCACCAATCAGCTTTTGTCAGCTCATGTGAAACTGCTAACACAAACCTGGCGGTGTGTCCTAACTCCTCAAATACACAGAGAACAACTTGTCCTTTTTCCCTTGCATTCCTCCCCACCCCCCACCTCCATGGATTTTTCAGCATAACATGTGAACAGATCTGGCAAGGGGAGAACTATGCCCATAGCTTCGGGGAATCCCAGTGGGGAGGCAAACTGAGTGCTTGGAGGAAGCTGGCCAACAAACGTCTGTCAACTTTTGCCCACCTTGGCTGATAATGGCTAACTAAGACAGACTGGTTGTGTGTATTAGGGAGATGGTTGATACTTCCCTGCGTGAGGGTATGATTTTATTTTATTTTTCATTCAAAGAGGCAGTGTTTAAGCCCCAAGTGTTTGTTTTTCTAAGCGTCAGTATTGAATGTAAGGTTTTTCATTAGCTATAACAATGACCACAAACAGAATCTAGAAATTCTAGATTCAAAACCTCCACTTCAAGAGAGGAATTAGCAGGCTTACAAATTCAGTTGTGCAATGAAAAGCGTGGAAGTAGTGAATTAAGGCCAGTGCATCTGGCTGTTAACCAAAAGGTTGGTGGTTCAAGCCCAGGGATAGATGTGAGAAGGATTGCAGCATTTTATGGCGCTTGACTGGATGACTCTTGTTGCCCCTTCCAACTCTACAACTCTACAGGTACCTGTCTTTGACCCTGACCATGTAAAATCAAAACCTGCCTTTTGCACCCTGGTAAAGGGTAAAGGGACCCCTGACCATTAGGTCCAGCCGTGACCGACTCTGGGGTTGTGGCGCTCATCTCGCTTTATTGGCCAAGGGAGCCGGCGTACAGCTTCTGGGTCATGTAGCCAGCATGACTAAGCCGCTTCTGGTGAACCAAAGCAACACACGGAAATGCCGTTTACCTTCCCGCTGGAGTCTGCTAGGTTGGCAGGAGCTGGGACTGAACAACGGGAGCTCACCCCGTCGCGGGGATTGGCAAATCCTAGGTTCTGTGGTTTAGCCCATAGGGCCACCCACGTCCCATTTGCAGCCTGGTGCCCTCCAGAATTTCAGAGTACAGTACAACTCCCATCATCCCTGAACATTGGCCATGCTATCTGGGGCTGATGGCATCTAAGAACATCTGAAAGCCACAAAATTTGGAGGGCTGCACAATGCACTGCATGCCTGTTGTCTTTGCTTTCCATTTAACCTCCATAAACCCACATTTTCTTTTGGTTTCTCTGTCCCAGTCCTTCTTTCTTTCTTTCTTTCTTTCTTTCTTTCTTTCTTTCTTTCTTTCTTTCTTTCTTTCTTTCTTTCTTTCTTTCTTTCTTTCTTTCTTTCTTTCTTAGCCCAACTTTTTCTCCAAGGAGCTCAAGCCAGCACACACAATCATCTTCTTCCTCATTTAATCCCCACAATAACCAAGAACAACCAGCGATCTCCGAGGCTGAGGAGGGATTTGAATCCTGGTCTCCCCTGTCCTAGTCTGACACCCTAACCACTACACCACTCTCGCTGCATTTTGCAGGAAACACTGAAGTGGAGATACACAATCATATTGGAAGCAGCACGTTTACCGGCAACCACTATGTGAGCTGGTGAGAAGCTTGCTTTGTCCCAGTCCTCAGAATGTCATAATTTGTGAGCTGGCAAAACACAGTGTCCTAGAAACACATCTTCTAGCTAAGGGAAAGGTATTTGGCTCCCGTGGAATTGCTGAGTTACAGCCATACATCCTTGCCCGTTGATGCAACACTCTGGAACAGCGTTTCCCAATCTATGGGTCATGAAGTCATTGAAAGTGGGCCACGATGGGCTTGGTAAGTGAACCCAAAATATCCATCATTTCTAATCCTTAGCTGGTACAATGACAACCTCTGACAAGTTGTTTCATCGGCTGGTTAGTACAGCTCTATTCCCCACACAGAGCCAGAATTCCCTGAGAAGGATTGTGAGGGGAATAGGGATCTCTTAACAAGTCCACTCACCTCTTTTAGTGCGACAGCATTGCAGGAAGGTGAGGGCTCTACTGGGGCCCCTACAGGGGAATCATCACCTGAATGCCCCTTCCTGATAGGTGTTGTTTTTGTTGTTAATACCCCGCCCATTTGGCTGGGTTTCCACAGCAACTCTGGGTGGCTACCAACAGAATATTAAAAACATCCAACATTAAAAAAATTCCCTTCAGATGTCTTCACTTGTGGCTTTCTGGGAAATGATATATAATGAAATGAAAAAGGTATTTAAATATACCTTCCTGAAGAAACCAGAGGCCTTTCTCCTGGGCATGGTCAGCCAATTGGTGTTAAAGAAGGATAGAACTTTTTTTATGTATGCTACAACAGCAGCAAGAATACTCATTGCAAAGTACTGGAAGACACAGGATCTACCCACCCGGGAAGAATGGCAGATGAAGTTGATGGACTATATGGGACTGGCAGAAATGACTGGCAGAATCCGAGACCAGGGAGAAGAGTCAGCGGAAGAAGATTGGAAGAAATTTAAAGACTATTTACAGAAATATTGCAAAATTAATGAATGTTAGAATGATGTTGGATAGAAATTAAGCGGTTTCCAGCTGTAATGTTTTAAGAGAATATGGAAAAAAGGTTTAGAAGCAGGTTATAACTTATGGATAAGGATTTGCTGAACTAACAATTTGAATTGGAATACAAAAAAGGGAGGTATGAGGAGGTCTGGGAAAAAGTTAATGAAAAATAAGTTATTGAAACTTTGTGTTTTTAAGTATTTTTGTTTTTGTATTTTTGTTATTTTTTCTTTTTTCTTTTTGACTTTTTTATTGTATTAATATTGAAAACTTTAATAAATATCTTTAAAAAAACAACAACAGATGTCTTCACTTGTTTATTTCCTTGGCATCTGATGGGAGGGGGTTCCACAGGGCGGGCGCCACCACCGAGAAGACCCTCTGCCTGGTTCCTTGTACCTTTGCTTCTCCCAGTGAGGAAACTGCCAGAAGGCCTTCGGAGCTGGACCTCAGTGTCTGGGCTGAATGATGGAGGTGGAGACGCTCCTTCAAGTATACTGGACTGTGGCCGTTTAGGGCTTTAAAGGTCAGCACCAACACTTTGAATTGTGCTCTGAAACATACTGCCCCCGGTGCCTATCAGGAGCTGGACACTGGCCTGCATCCTGCTTTGGCGAATGGGGATGCTGGCCTCAACTTGGACTGTGCCAAGGGGCGGAGCCAACAGAGCTGGAAAGCATCCCTTGGGTCCGCCCCCTGACCATTTAAGCATCCCTCACCTGGGGCCCTACCTGGTTTTCCTCTGTCAGGTTCCCAGCACCGTTAACCAGCTACCCTGAACAAACTGCACACTTCTGCAACCATATGTTTTTAGAATACATTTTTACAGTTTATGAAGCAATATCCTGCAATCCGACGGTTGGTGTTCCGACATTTCCATAAGCAAAACCATGAATAGCTTTGTAAGTACTATAAATATTTCCCCAAAAAATATTCCACATTAATAGGGGTGTAAAGTAAATTTTTGCTTGGATGGCTCAAGCGATGGTTATGAAATAGGCAAGCTTGCCATGGAGATGCAAGAAACCAAAGACTGCCAAAGCCCTAAGGTGCAAAATTCATATGTGGTTCACCATGCCAGATAATTTTGGACTTGTGGGAAGGCATAGCAAAATGGTTAGGAATCACTGCTCAAGAACAGGGGTGGATAGCCTTGGTCTTGAGGGATGAAGGTTATGTCTCCCCAGGTTATGTCTCACCTCTCACTGGTCCAGCTCTGTAATAATAATAATAATAATAATAATAATAATAATAATAATAATAATAATTTTATTTGTACCCTGCTCTCCCCAGCCAAGACCAGGCTCAGGGCATCTAACAACCAATATAAAAATAAATTGATTGAAATACAGAATCATAGAATCATAGAATCATAGAGTTGGAAAAGACCACAAGGGCCATCGGGTCCAACCCCCTGCCAAGCAGGAAACACCATCAGAGCACTCCTGACATATGGTTGTCAAGCCTCTGCTTACAACTTAAAAACAAAATTAAAATACAACATTAAAACATTAAAATGTACCTTCTTTGTACCTCTAAAACAATTTGGTTAGGGACCCAAGAAGTTGCTGAGAGAGGAAACTGTGAGAAACTTCCATTCCACAAACTTCCTTAACTAATCTTAGGATTCGAACCATTGTCCTGGACCTTAGCTACCTGGATTATGTTTTTTATAAAGGTGGGATAGAAATTATAGTAATAAACGCACTGCTACATTAATAAAACTTTGGGAGGAACTTTGGCATATGTTGTGAAAAAAAATGGATTAAATAGACCCACTTTGGCAAACCCAGAGATATTTTTAAAAATGGCCATCAGACTTCTTACCTTATTTCCCCTCTCCTTCCCCCCGCACGCCACTTGTTCCTCATTTCAGTACTCAGCGGTTAGATTGTTTAAGAGCTTTCTCCCCTATAAATATTTTTGAAAATTCAATAAAACAGGAATAAAAATTACCAGCACAATGCACCCTGTGTGTACGATTAAAAAAAGGCAAGGAGCTTTTGAAGGAGGACTTTTTTTTAAAAAAAAGAAATGGACAGCCTGTCTGAAGTAAGGCAGTATTTGATTTATACTCTTTCCAGAAAATAACGCTTACCGGTTAATTCAGGGTAGGGGACCTTTTGCAGCCTGGGGGGGGGGGTTGGACCCCCTTCCGGGCAAAGTTCTGGGGGCAACATTCTGATAGTGAGCAGGGCCTGTGGGAAAAAAGTAGGTGGGACAAACTGACTTTGTATAGTCAGTTACTTTGCGCATGGGTGTGCGCACACAAACACAAATACTTCATCCATCCAAGCAAGAAGGGACACATTTCAGCTGGGGGGGGGGACCACTGTGGCTTGGCAGATTAGATGTGGCTAGCAGGGTTTTCTAAGGAGAATCCCAAGGGCCAGACAGAGAGACTCAGGCTCATCAAGTGTCCCTATTCTCCATGGAATGTTCCAGATTTACAGAAGCCATCCCGGTTTCTGATTTGATCCCAGAATGTCCCGCTTTTCCTTAGGACTCCCCTATTTCATTGGAGAAGTGTTGGAAGGTATGGAGTTATGTGATCCCCGAGCCAAGGAGATCAGCAACTATAGAACCTTTAGAAGACATCTGACACCTGTATAGGGAAGGTTTTTTATGTCAGATGAATGGGCTATAAAAAGTGAAATTATTATTATTGTTATTATTATTATTATTATTAAATAAGATGTCCCATTTCTATCGGAGAAATATTGGAGGGTATGAAGTTATGTGACCCCGAGCCAAGGAAATGACATCTTTAGGTAAAGGTAAAGGGACCCCTGACCATTAGGTCCGGTCGTGACTGACTCTGGGGTTGCGGCGCTCATCTCGCTTTATTGGCTGAGGGAGCCAGCATACAGCTTCCGGGTCATGTAGTCTCCAATTCTGGAGAACCAGAGCAGCACACGGAAATGCTGTTTACCTTCCCACCAGAGTGGTACCTATTTATCTACTTGCACTTTGACGTGCTTTCGAACTGCTAGGTTGGCAGGAGCAGGGACCGAGCAACGGGAGCTCACCCCATCACGGGGATTCGAACTGCTGACCTTCTGATCAGCAAGTCCTAGGCTCTGTGGTTTAACCCACAGTGCCACCTGCGTCCCACTAATGACATCTTTAGAAGACGTCTAAAACAGCCCTGAATAGGGAAGCTTTTTAATGTTTAATGTTTTTATATACTGTATGTTGGAAACCGCACAGATTGGCTGGAGCAACCCAGTCAGATGGGTGAGGTATAAATAATGACATCATCATCATCATCATCATCATCATTATTATTATTATTGAATAGGATGTCCCAATTTTAATCAGAGAAATGTTGAAGGATGTAGAGTTCTAGGGGCCACATTGGCCTGAGGTAATAATAATAATAATAATAATAATAATAATAATAATAATAATAATAATAATAATAATTTATACCCCACCCATCTCGCTGGGTTTCCTCAGCCACTCTGGGCGGCTACCAACAGAATATTAAAAACACGATAAAACATCCAACATTAAAAACTTCCCTAAACAGGTCTGCCTTCAGATGTCTTCTAAAAGTCAGATAGTTCAGGCTTCTGGAGGAGGTGAATCTACAACCTGATTGGCCTACAGGAGCAGTCTGGAAGTAGCCAATCACAAGGGGCCCATTGTGTAAATAATGTATATATAGCTAGACGTTTTGGGAAAAGATTCGTTCATTGCTACTATGAGCTGAATAGAGAGCATGAAATTCACACTCGACTCCGAGTATATTTCACTCAGTATTGTTTACGGTGACAAGCTTTCTCCAGGATTTCAGACAAAGGTCTCTTCTAGCTCTACCTGGAAATGCATGGAGTTGAATCTGTAACCTTCTGCATCAAATCAGATGTGCTAACCATCAGTGTAAGGACACAATGGATAGAAAGCATCAACATGAGCTTATAGTGGTCTCTCTCTTTCTCTCTCTCCTTTAAGCAGATAGCATCAGCATGAAGTTAAAATACAGTGGGACCTCCAGTTGCGAACTTAATTCGTTCCGGAGATCCGTTTGTAATCCGAAGCCGTTCTTAACATGAGGCACACTTTCGCTAATGACACATCCTGCTGCTGCCATGCTGCCGACACGAGACTTGCACTCACATCCCGGGGCCAAGTTCGCAACAAGGGGCATCTACTTCCGGGTTAGCAGAACTTGCAACCCACAGCGTTCGCAAGGAGGACGGTATGTAACACGAGTTTCCACTGTAGCCCCTGTCTCTCCTTCAGTGATGCACCTTTAGGATAAGGTCCCAATGGCCTGTTGACATAAGGATCGTGAAATCGCAGCTAAGAAGCTCAAATCATATATATGACCGACACCCTTCTTTGAAAATTAAACCAATGTACAGACTTTAACATTCAAAAACTATACTTGCAGAAAATGATAGTTGTAGATGAATTAAAACATAATACAGTGGTACCTCGGGTTACATATGCTTCAGGTTACATATGCTTCAGGTTACAGACTCCATTAACCCAGAAATAGTGCTTCAGGTTAAGAACTTTGCTTCAGGATGAGAACAGAAATCATGCTTCAGTGGCACGGCGGCAGCAGGAGGCCCTATTACCTAAAGCGGTGCTTCAGGTTAAGAACAGTTTCAGGTTAAGAACAGACCTCCGGAACGAATTAAGTACTTAACCTGAGGTACCACTGTATTTAAAGTCACATGCTTGTCCAAGTATTGGCTTAGAGTCTCTTCTTCTAACTCCCAAAAAACTGTCCAGAGCTTAGTACTCAGCCTTCTGTATCTCCATTAGGTCATGCCATGCAGCTCCTAGGAGAAATTTCCATTTTCACCTTCTCCTGCAGCTTTGCTCTCTTTGCAGTCAGAGAAGCACTCCAACACTCTATTCAACTTGGCAGTGTTCACAGTGGATTCTAAAACACAATAATCTCACTTCACATGAAACGTAATCTCTCTTTCACTAGATACCTCCCATGTGGTTCCCCCCCCAAAAATTTATTCATTTTATAACACAAATAAACAACACAAACAGAAAAACAAACAATACAAATTCTTGTCTTATCCTTATTTTTTATAAGGTGGGCTTCCCCAAGTCCCCCCATCTGATTTTCATTTTACCTCATCTTTAGCAGTTACATATATCATAATTTCTAATCATTTTTTTATCACGCTTTCTTAACCATAAAAATCTTCACATTTTATTACTTACAAATAATACTATTTTAAAATGCATTATCTTCTACTTCTAACCCTACAGCCTATATCCACTTCCAAAGCTATTCTAAGATTTAAATATTAACAATTTTTTTCAAATATTCCTTAAACTTCTTCCAATCTTCTTCCACAGTCTCTTCTCTCTGGTCTCGGAGTCTCCCGGTCAGTTCGGTAAGTTCCATATAGTACATCATCTTCATCTGCCATTCTTCGATAGTTGATAAATCTTGTTTCTTCCAATTCTTCGCTAGCAATATTCTCGCAGCTGTTATGGCATGCAGAAAAAAGTAACATTCTTTTTGGGGATTTCACCCCCCACTATACCAAGTAAAAAGCCTTCTGGTTTTTTAATAAATGTGTTTTTCAACACTTTTTTCAATTCATTATAAATCCTTTCCCAGTAGTCTTTTACCTTGGAGCACGTCTCCATGTGACCAATGTTAGCCAATCACATGAGAACCACTAGAGAACTCTCTAGAATTCAGTTACCAACCAATCAAATCTAAACACGAACTAATGCATACAGGCACTTACAATTTCAGTGAGTTAAATTACTATATTTAACATGGCCAACCTCGTCTCTTCAGGAATGTAGCATCGCTGTGAGGTCACAATGGCAAGTCTATCTCATTTGGATAGAAAGCATCAGCATGAGGTCATAATGGCCAGTCTCTTTCCTTCAGGTAGGCAGCTTCAGCAAGAGATCACAAAAGTCAGTCTTCATCTAAGTATTATGAACATAGGACCTCTCTCTCTCTCTCTCCACTGAAGCTGTTAACAAGGTGTGGACATCTTGTGTCTTGGAAGCAGATAGAAGCAAGAAAATGTGGACATAATCGCTCCCAATGAGGTGGGCATACTCTAGAGCAGTGTTCTCCAACCTTGGGTCTCCAGCTGTTTTTGGACTACAACTCCCATCATCCCTTGCTAGCAAGACCAGTGGTCAAGGATGATGGGAATTGTAGTCCAAAAACAGCTGGAGGCCCAAGGTTGGGGAACACTGCTCTAGAGCATACTCTTTATCTTACTGAAGTGAATAGCCAAAGTAATGTGTGGGCACAGGGAAAACTAATGTCTCTTTCACTGCACTGGACAGCAGTGTCTCAACAAAACATCAGATTCTACCTTATACTTGGTCAGAAAATTAGTCCATCTAGCTCAGGATTTCTGACACTGGCTCAGGATTTCAGCGTTTGATCTAGGGAAGGGTTTGTACCAACACCTGGCCAACGAGGAGTTAGTCAGAAAATGGCAGAAAACCATGGCTAGAAAAGCCACCTCTATTGGTCTGTCACCCCCCTCAACTTTATTACCTGGGTTATGAAGGTGCCCTAAAGACGTTAAAGCAAAGATTATGGGATAATACACACAGTGACTTGCGATCTCGATCACACGCAGTCTGTAGTCCGCTGGCAGTAGGAGTACAATATGGACATGTCTTTAAGTTAACATCGTACATTAAAAACCTGACAGCACCAAATTATTGAAGGTTTTTCACCAAAGCCAGACTAAACGTCTTTCCTTCTGCAGTGTTGGATGGCAGGTTGAGAGGAGTTCCCTACCAGGACAGACTTTGCTCGTGTGCTCAAGACGTTGATTCCATAAAGCATATTTTGCTGCACTGTGCGTAATATGAGCAAGCCAGGACTGAACTGATATTACCCTTGCTGGTACCTTTCCTGGGAAAATCAGAGGCTCACTATGTCAGGTTCCTATTGGAAGACCGGACAAACGCTAGAACATTAGCAGTGGCGAAGTTTTTATCGGTGGTTGCAAGAACCAATGATCCCTATCTTTAAGTTTGAACAAAATGCTTGTTTCACCTGGAGGTAAAAGGTAAAGGGTAAAGGGACCCCTGGCCATTAGGTCCAGTCGTGGCCAACTCTGGGGTTGCTTACATCGCTTTATTGGCCGAGGGAGCTGGCATACAGCTTCCGGGTCATGTGGCCAGCATGACTAAGCTGCTTCTGGCGAACCAGAGCAGCACACGGAAATGCCGTTTACCTTCATGTTTATCTACCTGTTCATCTACTTGCACTGGTGTGCTTTCAAACTGCTAGGTTGGCAGGAGCAGGGACCGAGCAATGGGAGTTCACCCCATCGCAGGGATTCGAACCGCCAACCTTCTGATCGGCAAGTCCTAGGCTCTGTGGTTTAACCCATAGCGCCACCCGCGTCCCTATAACCTGGAGGTAGGCTGTCTGAATTGTGCATTGCTTTGTAACGATTTGTCTGGACCGTAATAAAGATTGATTGATTGCTTTTTGACACTGACTGGAAGCAGCTCTGCAGGGATTTGGACTACAGTGTCTCCCAGCTCTACCTGAAGACAGCGGGGATTGAACCTGGAACCGTCTGCATGCAAGGGGAGTGCTTCATCACTAGGCTATGGCCTTCCACTTCCCAGGTTCCGGATGCTGGGAAATAGCCTCTACTTGAGCCCATAGATGCCAGTACAAATACTGGGCTGGACTCTGTATAAACTTCAGATGATGTTAATCAATCTGGAGTATACAGCATTTAAATTGTTCTCCCAAGGTAAAGAGCAAGTTGCTCACACTGCGGGTGGGGAAGTGATTTCAGCTATGCGCCTAATTCCTAAACAATTGAGGTTTAACATTTTAATAACTATTTGGATTTTTCCAGCGCTTTACCGCTGCTGTGGTAACATTTCTAAAGGCATCGTAGCCTTTCCTACTCCGCTGAAGGCATTCAGTTTTCTTTAAACATTGTGCACAAAAACAAAATCTGGATTACTTTCCAACTACCAGCTGAATTTAAGGAGACATTCTGGCCCTTCATGGGTGAATATATATATATGTATATATATAAAGAATGTTCATCCCTGCTGCGCCAGGAAAAAGTACGGCATTGAGAAATCAAACGAAGAGCTTATTAATCTTCTTAAGGGCAAGAATTTAGGAACTGGAAAACGATGTGTATATAACATGTACATGTTGCAACTTGCAGACCCTTTTGAATTCAGACCAGGCCTGTTCATTGTGCAACCTCCTCCGGCTGTTTTGCGGCCTGCTAAAGGCTTGGTTGCAGTTATCCTGCCCACACAGTGAACATGACCAGCTTTAGGTCATGGTGCCCTCTGTTATAAATAACCGTATTTTTAAAATATGTAATTCTTGAGTGCTTAAAGCACATCACACACATTATCTGAGGCATCCATTGCAGACCCACCCACAGTGACACACACATACATACCAGGAGAGAGGCCAGAGCCAAGAAGGCGGACAAACTGGACAGGACAACGTTCTGGGGTTTTAAAAATTGGCTACAACTTTATTGATTCCAGGTGTAGCTTGGACTTGGCTTAGGCACTGAGTGTATATCCCTCACAGCCGATCTGGTCGAGGGCAGTTGCATGACAGAGGCAAGCCCAGAATATGAATGGGTCCTCCGCAGGCAGTAGGTCTACACAGCCAGATGGGTGAGGTATAAATAATAAATTATTATTATTATATTATATTATGTATCCTCCCAAGGCAATGAAGGACGCTCTATGGCCCACCTGCTTTTGGACAGATGCTTCCTGTTTGTTGTTGTTTAGTAGTTTAGTCGTGTCCGACTCTTCGTGACCCCATGGACCAGAGCACGCCAGGCACTCCTGTCTTCCACTGCCTCCCGCAGTTTGGTCAAACTCATGCTGGTAGCTTCATGAACAATGTCCAACCATCTCGTCCTCTGTTGTCCCCTTCTCCTTGTGCCCTCCATCTTTCCCAACATCAGGGTCTTTTCCAGGGAGTCTTCTCTTCTCATGAGGTGGCCAAAGTATTGGAGCCTCAGCTTCACGATCTGTCCTTCCAGTGAGCACCCAGGCTTATTTCCTTAAGAATGGAGAGGTTTGATCTTCTTGCAGTCCATGGGACTCTCAAGAGTCTCCTCCAGCACCATAATTCATCACCATAATTCAGTGATCCCTTCATGGATCACTGCCCCTTCATGGATCACTGCCTTGCTGTGGCGAAGGGGCTTGAATAACTCAGAGAAGCTATAAGTTATGCCACCCAAGATGGACAGGTCATAGTGGAGAGTTTTGACCAAATGTGATCCACCTGGAGCAGGAACCGGCAAGTCACTCCAGTATCCCTGCCAAGAAAACTTCATGGACAAAAACAACAGATGCTTCCTACTAGTCCCTGATTCAGAGGCTGCCCAGGTTGGCTTGGGTGTGAATCTGAATACTGATTCAGGAAAAATATTCATCAGTATGGAGAAAATTTAAAAGACAAAAATTTAAAACCCACAAAATGAAAAATGAACTCAGCCTAACACAACCTGTCCTGCAGACGTATTTGTCAATAACTGGGCAGATTGCTTACCTCAGGTACCCCTATGATATACGCTGCCTTGGTACAAATTGTCCACAAAACAATACGGAAGGTTAAGTGGGTCTTTTTTAACCTCACCATAATTTTAATGGCTGTGCTTGCAAGAAATCCACAGCAGCTATCCTATGAAATTTTGCCATATTCATTCCTTCATAACTACTGTGCCTGCATATTTCATCCAATTCAGATCCCCCAAAAGACATTTTTGATGGTTCTGTTTAAATAATAACCATAAACAAACAAACAAAATCTGGACCTATTTGCATTTGATTTTGAAAGGTTTATTCATTTAGGAGGAGCCGTGCCTGCAAATTTCATTCAGTTCAGTCAAAAGCAATAGAAAAATACCACACACACACACACACTGGTACCTTGGTTCTCAAACTTAATTCGTTCTGGAAGTCCATTCCAAAACCAAAGCCTTCCAAAACCAAGGCACGCTTTCCCATAGAAAGTAGTGCAAAACGGATTAATCCGTTTCAGACTTTTAAAAACAACTCCTAAAACAGCAATTTAACATGGATTTTACTATCTAACGGGACAATTTATCCATAAAATGAAAGCAATAATCAATGTAAAGGTAAAGGTAAAGGGACCCCTGACCATTAGGTCCAGTTGTGGCCGACTCAGGTTGTGGCACTCATCTTGCTTTATTGGCCGAGGGAGCTGGCGTACAGCTTCCGGGTCATGTGGCCAGCATGACTAAGCCGCTTCTGGCAAACCAGAGCAGCACACGGAAACACCGTTTACCTTCCCGCCAGTGCGGTACCTATTTATCTACTTGCACTCTGATGTGCTTTCGAACTGCTAGGTTGGCAGGAGCAGGGACCGAGCAACGGGAGCTCACCCCATCATGGGGATTCCAACCGCCGACCTTCTGATCGGCAAGTCCTAAGCTCTGTGGTTTAACCCACAGCGCCACCCGCGTCCCTACCTTTACATTACTTCAGATCAAATGTGGATGTGATCAAATCACATATCGACAAGCTATTTTCTTGTCTGTACTAGATCAATTAAAGGAAAAGTACACCTGATGAGTTTTATACTAAAAAGGATTCCTGGGTGTGACATCTCCTTATTTGCCAGTTTGCGTAAGCATACAAAGCTTTTCACAATTGCGTCCAAAACCTCAAACATTGAATCTGTGATTATGAGTATGATCTGAAGCATTAACTGATGTTGAACTTCTGTTTTTATTTGGGGTTGTTTACCCAAGCAGGGATTCCCAAGAATGTTTCAGGGATGAGTAGTTCAAGATCGTTATCCTGAATCACTAAACCTTCTTCATCTAAGAAGATGTTTTGAACTGCAGATGTTTTGAACTGCAGTTCCCATCATCCCTAGCCAGTTGGGGAAGGTTTCTTCAAACATCTTACCCATGCAATCTGCTTAGTTTCTCCATAACCTATAAGACATGATGTGTCCTTGCTGTGGAGCACAACCTCCTC
Source organism: Podarcis melisellensis (assembly GCF_964234715.1). Taxonomy (NCBI): domain Eukaryota; kingdom Metazoa; phylum Chordata; class Lepidosauria; order Squamata; family Lacertidae; genus Podarcis; species Podarcis melisellensis. Next base: position 110,612,932 of record NC_138530.1, on the reverse strand, counting down.
ATATCTGACATGTTGCACATTCTGTTTTTCATAGATTTGCTTGTCCTACAATTTGCTTATCCTCTACCTATGGAGGGACTTTTTTAGCTCTAGCACTTGTATCCTGGTCCTTTCATTCCCTCTTTCACAGTGAAAGGGCCATAAGATAAAGAGATGGAATTTCTATGCAGAAGGTTCCTGTACGCTTTATTTGAGAGGAAAAGGCTAAATGAAAAGACAGGTAAATAATCCATAAAAGAAAAGGGCTTGCTCTGGTTATAGCAGTGCCTCCTGTTCCTGCTTCTCACCACCACAATTGTCTCAGCCAGAGCAAGAGACAGATGAGCAAAAAAGAGAGTTGTGATGGGGAAGTTGGTCTGGGATAATAAGGATGGAAGGATCTGTTCCACCACCTTCTCATTTCTCCAATCTGAATTTCAGTTCTCTGCATTTCTGCAATTGTTTGCAAATTTTTAAATTAAAAAGTAATCATGAAAAACCATCAGCATTTAGTGCAAATTTCTCCTAATAAACAAATTTTTATACATATGTAGTTTTCAGTAATGTACACATTCACAAGCAATTTCCCATAACCAGTGCTTTTTTTCCTTAAAAAAAGAGTTTAGGGGTATTCTCATTTTGACTCAAGAAAATCACCATTTTATAGTTCAAATCAGGAAAAATAAATCCATGAAGGGGATTACTTTTAATAGTCCTTCACTAATAATTCTCTTCATACTTTCCTCTGCAATATTTCACATAGTCCTCCTTACAAAACTTCTTGCAATCTTACTAGCGTAATCTGTTGATTATAATTGCTTTTCAAATAATTCACATATGTACTCCAGTCCTCTGAGAATCTCTGATCCTGCAGGTTTCGAATCCTTCCTGCCATCTTATCTAATTCTGCATAGTCCATTAATTTTGTCTGCTATTCTTATTTCATTGGTAGTTCTTCTTGTTTCCAGGTTCCACTGGATATATATCAGTTTATCTAATCCAAAATAGCACCCAACAAAGCCACTTTCCATAATAATAATAATAATAATAATAATAATAATAATAATAAAGCATTATCTTCAACCATTTTGGGCAGTGCGGAGCCTGCGGGCACCCAAGCTACCGCGTCGCTCCCAGGAGAGACGGGTGGCTCAGGCGCGCTGCAGGCCCCGTGGTGAGTGCCGCCCGCCATTTTGTCACCCCATTCAGTGGTGACACCCGGGGCGACCCGCTCCCACTGCCCCCCTTCCTCCGTCCCTGCAGGCAGGCTTCTTCTGAACTCAGTCCTGAAATAGACAGTTGTATGTAAGAACAAAACAAAGAGATTTTTGCTCAAATTATCGTGGTCCAGATGCACTCTAGGATGGGAAAGTTTATAAACTACTGATTTGGAGTGAAATGAAAGATGACCAACCCCACATTTCTGTTGTCATTTCGGCTTCTTGTAGGCTGAAGGATGTATGAACATCTTGTCCCAGCTACTGTTTTTCAATTTATTGTCGTCAGTAAAGAAAACGAGAAACACATGTGGGACTGTATCTTCCAAGCAATGTATTCCTATCGTGGCAATGAAACGAGTGGTTCTTCACATGCAATTAGATGTGCAGCTGTGGTCAAGCACACGCACAACGCGCACTCACTCTTTTTATTAAGTGCTTATGCAGCACCACATATGCTATGCACATGCAAACATTTGTGCATGGCAAATAGGCATGGGAAAGTATTGACATGCATGGCTTTAAACTTCCCACAGCAATGGCTGGGAATGTGTTAGCGCTAATTTAGTCAATATTGTGCATGTCAAAAAAATCTGATGACTTTGCCGTTTGGATATTCCTGGCTGCACTTTTGGCTATTAGCAGTTGTTATTTGCTTACAGAGCAAGTAAAAATGCCGCAATCGTTTTAAAGCTCCAGAAGCCAATAGGTTTTAATTAATCTGGATCCCTAAATAGTAATCCAGATCCAAATTTTACAGTTAGGATAATGTAGTAGTGTAAAAGCACCCCGAGTCGTTACAAAGCAAATGATTTCTGACCACATATTTAAAAGTTTGTTTCATTGGATGAGGTTTTGCAAGTGTATTTGGTGCCAATATTTTTTTTTTTGTTTGGTTATATTCTTAAGTTGCAAGCAATTTCCTGCTGTTGCCATGACAAATTCACAGCACCCACAGGATTCAGGCTAAGGGCAAAGCATGCATATTATGAATCTGCTCACATGACTATGCAGTGAGTCAGCGATTCTAAAGCAGCCACAATTCTTTCATGAGCATCTCTTTTTTTACCTGCTATGTTCCATTTAAGGGATGCAGGTGGTGCAGGTGGTGCTGTGGTCTAAACCACTGAACCTACCGCTTGCCAATCGGAAGGTTGGTGGTTCGAATCCCCGCAACGGGGTGAGCTCCCGTTGCTCGGTCCCAGCTCCTGCCAACCTAGCAGTTCAAAAGCATGTCAAAGTGCAAGTAGATAAATAGGTACCGCTCTGGCGGGAAGGTAAACGATGTTTCCGTGCCCTGCTCTTGTTTCTCCAGAAGCGGCTTAGTCATGCTGCCCACATGACCCAGAAAAAACTGTCTGGGGACAAACGTTGACTGCCTCGGCCAGTAAAGTGAGATTTGTGTTTGGGACAAGTGCATAAATTTTGGACTTTTCCCAATCATGTCTTTAAAAAATCATAGTAAAATTTTTACAGGAACACTTCTTGAATTTCAGTGTTATTTCACCTTTACTGGGAGACAACCAGTGAGGGTTTCACTGTCAAAGTGCTCTTGCTATTAAGAAGTTTCTTTTCATGTTTAATGAAGAATCTGCCCTTCTAAAAGGTATGCCCAATAGGAGCATGGCACCTGCCGACATCCAGAAGAAAGAAATGAGAAAATGATACTGGATTCTGCCATGTGTTTGTAGCAAAACAGGTTCCATGCCTTTTATCTTATTCTTCTTGTGAGGTTTTGTGGTTTGCTCTCTGAACTCCCAGGGATGAAGAGAGTTGGAGTCCAAGAAGTCCCAGAGGTTGTTGGACTCCAACTCTCTTCATCCCTGACCATTGGCTAAGCTGGTTGGGGATAATGGGAGTTGTAGTCCAACAACATATGAGGACCCTTGGTTGAAGAACATTGGTTACGGATGTTATGTTTATAAGATAAATTTGGATGAAATGCAAAGTAGCAAAGTAGCTTACAGCTAAACAACTCTTCTTTCTAGGTGATTGAGAGCTTCTTTATAAAGACTATACAATGTCCAGATTCTTTATATTCAAAAGAACCTTGCTTTCCTAAACATATACAGTAACTGAGAAGAATATATTTACAATCTCATTGCTTATTCAAACATGGATACGTTCTCACTTGAATTATAGACTGAAGTCTTCCTGGAAAAAGGAAAAGGGACCCCTGACCATTAGGTCCAGTCGTGACCGACTCTGGGGTTGCGGCGCTCATCTCGCTTTATTGGCCAAGGGAGCCGGCGTACAGCTTCCGGGTCATGTGGCCAGCATGACTAAACCGCTTCTGGCAAACCAGAGCAGCGCACAGAAATGCCGTTTACCTTCCCGCAGGAGCGGTACCTATTTATCTACTTGCACTTTGATGTGCTTTCGAACTGCTAGGTGGGCAGGAGCTGGGACCGAGCAACGGGAGCTCATCCCATCACGGGGATTTGAACCGCCAACCTTCTGATCAGCAAGCCCTAGGCTCTGTGGTTTAACCCACAGCGCCACCTGCATCCCTGAAGTCTTCCTACTTGGACTTAAAAACAAAACTGTGCTGAGACTTGCAGCAGATTTTTACCTCACTTAGACCTTAACAGTTTCTTATGAAAGGTTTTTGTTTGTTTTTTTACTTTCGCCTCAGCAGTATTCAGGGATGTGGGTGGCGCTGTGGGTTAAACCACAGAGCCTAGGACTTGCCGATCAGAAGGTCGGCAGTTCGAATCCCCGCGACGGGGTGAGCTCCCGTTGCTCAGTCCTAGCTCCTGCCAACCTAGCAGTTCGAAAGCATGTCAAAGTGCAAGTAGATAAATAGGTACCACTCCAGTGGGAAGGTAAATGGCGTCTCCGTGCGCTGCTCTGGTTCGCCAGAAGTGGCTTAGTCATGCTGGCCACATGACCCGGAAGCTGTACACCGGCTCCCTCGGCCAATAAAGCAAGATGAGTGCCGCAACCCCAGAGTCAGCCACGACTGGACCTAATGGTCAGGGGTCCCTTTACTTTTTACAGCAGTATTCTCTTTGCTCCTTACAGAGAGCTGCTGCAACATTTTGGGATCTTCCTCTGTCTGTTTCACTTCGGACATATCACACTGACACAACACTGTCCTCAGTAGTATGCTGAGAAGCCAATCTCAGCAGCCGTTCTCCCTCACACAAAAAGAGAGAAGCAGAAAGACAGTTAAAAACGACAGTTACTGGAATAATAGTCACAACTGAATAGAATGTCTCTCTCATGTAACTCACAATCAGCCAATCACATGAGAGCTATGCCGGGGGGGGCATGTTAAAAGCACACAGTTAACATAAGTAAACATTTCCATTGCCCCTCCTTATTTTATCTTCATTTAAACCCAGGATTGGGAATCTGTGAGCTCCAGATGTTTCTGAGTAACAGCTCCTGTTATCCCTGACCATTGGGTCTGCAGACTGGGGTTGATGGGACTTGGAGTCTCATGACATCTGGAGGACCACAGGCTCCACATCCCTCTTTTAGAACTCTCTTTCTCTATATATGAAAAAAGTGTTTTTGTAATTCTTTGGCAAAATGAAGCACAGCTCAAAGACCTACAATAGAAAATTGTTGGTTTTGTCGCTGGTTTTTTCAAAAATCTTTTAACTGGAGGGGAACTAAAGGGCCATCAGCGAGACACTTCTTTGGCTTTCTTGCTAATGTAGATTTCAACCCATCCAAATAGAATTCTGATTCTAAGGCCAAATATAACATCAAATAATGAAAAACTTCAATCACAAACATTAACACAAACAGGCATCAAGGATATTAAACAATTCTCAGAATGCAACAGGCCAAATCTGCAAATTGGGAACAGGTCCTTTAATTGGCAGACTATTAAAGACAGCTTTCGATTGCCATGCCCAGGATCTGTACATGAAGTACACATTCTGCATATCTTCATTAAGTGTTTACATTAAGCCCTTTGTGTGTCATGCCAGAGTCAGGTGTTTGTTTTGGCTACAAGAGCCTAGTTTTCAGTCATGGATGCCTTAAAGCGATGCTTAGATTTGGATAGTTACATCGGCACCAAGAGCACTGGATTCTCATATTACATGCCCAGCTATTGAGAGCATCCTGCAACAGAATTTGTTTTTCGAAAATCAGCTTTTTTATTACCAAAAATAAAATAAAAATCCAGAGGCTAAGGAGACATGCACACTGGCCGAATTCTAACTGGAAGCAGGGCAAGCTTTCCCCAAATTGCCCAGTGGCGTAGCATGGAGGGGGGACAGGGGTGCGAAATTGTTAGCAGTGCAAAATTTCAATAGCCGGTGCTGCTTCAGTAGAGCTGTTTCCATTGCTGGACTCAGTTGAAACTGGCTTCTCCAGAGCCAGTGTGGTGTAGTGGTTAAGAGTGATAGACTCGTAATCTGGTGAACCGGATTAGCGTCTCCACTCCTCCACTTGCAGCTGCTGGGTGACCTTGGGCCAGTCACACTTCTTTGAAGTCTCTCAGTCCCACTCACCTCACAGAGTGTTTGTTGTGGGGGAGGAAGGGAAAGGAGAATGTTAGCTGCTTTGAGACGCCTTCTGGTAGTGATTAAGCAGGATATCAAATCCAAACTCTTCTTCTTCTTCCATGCGAACCAGGAAGTCTCTTCTCTAGACAATGGAATGACTCTTCTTTTCCTATCTCTGCAGCTGTGGTCTTCTGGGTGAAATGGACACCGTTAGGCAGTAGAATGGACGTGGGTGGCGCTGTGGGTTAAACCACAGAGCCTAGGACTTGCTGATCAGAAGGTCAGCAGTTCGGATCCCAGCAACGGGGTGAGCTCCCATTGCTCTGTCCCTGCTCCTGCCAACCTAGCAGTTCGAAAGCACGTCAACGTGCAAGTAGATAAATAGGTACAGCTCCAGCAGGAAGGTAAACGGTGTTTCCATGCGCTGCTCTGGTTCGCCAGAAGCGGCTTAGTCATGCTGGCCACATGACCCAGAAGCTGTACGCCAGCTCCCTCAGCCAATAAAGCGAGATGAGCACCGCAACATCTATTTATCTACTTGCACTTTGACATGCTTTTGAACTGCTAGGTTGGCAGAAGCTGGGACCGAGCAATGGGAGCTCACCCTGTCGCGGGGATTCAAACCGCTGACCTGATCGGCAAGCCCTAGGCTCTGTGGTTTAACCCACAGTGCCACCCGCTTTTACAGTACCAAATCAGAATTTCCTTCTATTGCTTCAGCGTCCAGGTCAAATATTGTATGGAGAGCTAGAGGAGCGGGGGAAAGACAACATTTTGCTTACAGCCTTTGCCAGTGAGTTCTGTTTTAATGCAATTTAGCTGTGATCTCAGAGTATTTTTGTTAACTTTAATTAATAAAATGTGTCTTGTTTTCTTCATGCCTGAAAGGCGTCTGAACGAGGGCCAGCTCCCTATGCTTTTTCTGACATGTGGTGTAACAAGTAGACCACCAAAATCTATTTACCAATAACTGTTTGTTTACATTCCACAAAATCTAATAACGCTTGCTCCCTTCATTCTGAATAAATGCCGGCCATAGTGGAAAGCATGAGAAAACAAACATGGACTTAATTTCTAGCCTACGCAAAAGAATTTGTTTTGTTTTGTACCCAATTTGCCCAGTCTATTAGGCTTTTGGCATTTCCCCTATTTCAAACCTTGGCCAAGACAATAAGAAAGGGGGGGGGTGAGATATCTCCCTTTGTAGTTCAAAACCACAGAAAAATTCCACGGTCATGATTCATTTGTAGGAGGATTTGCTTTCTTGTATTTGGGTTCCCTTCAGTGTTAGTCATACACAAAGTAGACCCACTGAATTTAAGGGATAGGTAAAGGTAAAGGGACCCCTGACCATTAGGTCCAGTCGTGACCGACTCTGTGGTTGCGGCGCTCATCTCACTTTATTGGCCGAGGGAGCCGGCGTACAGCTTCCGGGTCATGTGGCCAGCATGACTAAGCCACTTCTGGAGAACCAGAGCAGTGCACGGAAACGCCGTTTACCTTCCCGCCGTAGCGATACCTATTTATCTACTTGCATTTTGACGTGCTTTCAAACTGCTAGGTTGGCAGGAGCAGGGACTGAGCAATGGGAGCTCACCCCGTCACAGGGATTCGAACCGCCGACCTTCTGACCGGCAAGTCCTAGGCTCTGTGGTTTTAACCCACAGCGCCACCCACATCCCCAATTTAAGGGATAAGATCCATTAATTTCCATAGGTCCTATTTGAGCAGAACTTTGTTGGCTACAGCCCTCTGTGTTTGGATGCAGTGAGAAGAATCATAGAGAAATAGACAAATTCATGGAGGACAAAGCTAAAATCATAGAATTGGAAGGAACCCCAGGGATCATCTAGTCCAGGGATGTCCAACAGGTCGATCGCAATCTACTGTTAGATCCCTGAGAGGTTTTGGTAGATCACGGTCGATATCTGGCTCCCTTTCCTTAGCGTCACTAAAACTGACTCCTGCCCTGCCCCTTCACCTTGCCCGCCATTGTTGGATGATCTCTGGAAGGGAAGACGGAGCTTTCTCTGGCTCTTATTTTGATCCATAGTGATCTTTCTGTGAGTGACTATACCCCTTTGTCCCTTGCCTTTAACCCCCCAAAATATAATAACAATGGCAATGGCAATGGCAATAACTTATTATTTGTACCTGCCCATCTGGCTGGGTTTCCCCAGCCACTCTGGGTGGCTTCCAACAAAGATTAAAAATACATTAAAATGTCACACATTAAAAACTTCCCTGAACAGGACTGCCTTCAGATGTCTTCTAAATGTCAGGTAGTTATTTCTTCTTTGACATCTGATGGGAGGGCATTCCACAGGGCGGGCGACACTACCGAGAAGGCCCTCTGCCTGGTTCCCTGTGGCTTTGCTTCTTGCAATGAGGGAACAGCCAGAAGGTCCTCAGCGCTGGACCTCAACATTCGGGCTGAATGATGGGGATGGAGACACTCCTTCATGCATACTGGTCCGAGGCCGTTTAGGGCTTTAAAGGTCAACACCAACACTTTGAATTGTGCTTAGAAATGTACTTGGAGCCAATGTAGGTCTTTCAAGACCGGTGTTATGTGGTCTCAGCAGCTGCTCCCAGTCACCAGTCTTGCTGCTGCATTCTGGATTAGTTGTAGTTTCTGGGTCACCTTCAAAGGTAGCCCCACGTAGAGCGCGTTGCAGTAGTCCAAGTGGGAGATAGCTAGAGCATGCACCACTATGGTGAGACAGTCCGCGGGCAGGTAGGGTCTCAGCCTGCGTATCAGATGAAGCTGGTAGACAGCTGCTCTGGACACAGAATTGACCAGTGCCTGCATGGACAGTTGTGAGTCCAAAATGACTCCCAGGCTGTGCACCTGATCCTTCAGGGGCACAGTTACCCCATTCAGGACCAGGGAAACCCCCCCCCCAAAAAAGCTTTTTTTATAACCTCTTAAAAACGGGGCTTTTCTCCCTAAAAAGGCTGAATAACTTTGAGCTGAACCCAAATAACCAGGGGTAAATCCCTGCCAGTTTTTAATTCTGAAAGTAGATCACAGTCTCTTGAGAGTTGGCCACCCCTAATAATAATAATAATAATAATAATAATAATAATAATAATAATAATAAATTTTATTTATATCCCGCCCTCCCCAGCCGAAGCCAGGCTCAGGGCGGCTAACAACAATAAAACAGTACAACAGTACAACACAACACAACACTCTAAAATCATTCATTATAAAATTAATTCAAACCACTGGCAAGCATTGGGTCAGAACTCCGCGAAGATTGCCGAAGGAGGGAGTCAGGCTGTGCCCTGGCCAAAGGCCTGGTGGAACAGCTCTGTCTTGCAGGCCCTGCAGAAAGATGATCTAGTCCAACCCTCTGCAATGAAGGAATATGCAGCTGTTTCATACGGGAATCGAACCTGCAACCTTGATGTTATCAGCCCCAAGCTCTGGCCAAGTAAGGTATCTTTGTGGTATGTCTGCATGTTGATTCCCTTCCCCACCTGCCCCCGCCGAAAATAAATGAATGTGTGTTGGCTCAAAAGCCCTTTCAGGCCTTTGAGAGCAAGCCTCAGTTATTCTAGCTGACTCCTAGAACATTTGCATTGCACCTGCTAGTACTACAGCTGGTCTGTGAATTAAGCTACATTTAATTTGTCTTTCCGATACTGAGCCATTTACCCTTCGTGGGTCCTGGAACATATCATTTACAATTAAAAAATAATGAAACGAAATTGTGAGATCATTGCCGTTACTAACCCCAAGGTTTAGCAGGTTGCAAATGTTTTTACTAAAGCCAAGTTGGGGCTATCCCCCTCCGCAATATTTCGAATCCTTTAGAGATCTCAGAGTAATAAACAATCAAGCCAGATTCAAATGAACTTCAAAAAGCATGAATCCTGTTTTATTAGGTGTCCAATTCACAGCTTTTCTCTCTGAAACCTGACCCCTGAGAGGCAAGCTACAAAGCAGGCAAGCGACAAAGAAACTTGGAGCCACTAGGCAAAAACGTGGAAGGAGAATTTGCTGCTGATTCTCACCATATAACTTCTAGGATTATGCAGTGAGCTTCTCTAGATGCTGATTCCCTGTAACCTCACTTCTTGCAAGGAGGGAACCGCCAGAAGGCCCTTGGCGTTGGACCTCAGTGTCTGGGTTGAATGATGGGGGTGGAGACACTCCTTCAGGTATACTGGGCCAAGGCTGTTTAGGGCTTTAAAGGTCAGCAGCAACACTTTGAATTGTGCTCAGAAAAGTACTTAAATCAATACCCAATTACCGTATTTTTCGCACCATAGGACGCACTTTTTCCCCTCCAAAAATGAAGGGGAAATGTGTGTGCGTCCTATGGTGCGAATACAGGCTTTCGCTGAAGCCTGGAGAGTGAGAGGGGTCGGTGCGCACCGACCCCTCACGCTCTCCAGGCTTCACACACCTCTCCGCAAGCAGCGGGAGCCCAGCGCTGGGCTCCCGCTGCTTGCGGAGAGTTGCCTGCATACTGAAGCCTGCGCACGCTGAGCTCAGCGCGCCCAGGCTTCGCAGACCTCTGGCAAGTCTCTGCAAGCAGCGGGAGCGCTCCCGCTGCTTGCGGAGAGTTGCCAGCATGCCGAAGCCTGCGCGCACTGAGCTCAGCGCGCCCAGGCTTCGCGGACCTCTCCGCAAGCAGCGGGAGTGCTCCCACGGCTTGCAGAGAGCTGCCTGTTTGGGGGCTGGGGTCGGGGGAAGCTCGAGCTTCCCCCGCCCCAGCCCCGCGCCTGGGGGGGGGAATAATTTTTTCCCCTTTATTTCCCCCCCAAAAAATGGGTGCGCCCTATGGTCCGGTGCGCCCTATGGTGCGAAAAATACGGTACCCTATGCTACTCCCCACAATTAACACTCAACAAGTAGGTACTGAGGACCATAGTTGCAGTCTTCAGTCTAGCCCACAGGCCCTGGAGATTATTTGGCTTCTCTTTGGACCCATACTGAAGTCTTCATTTTGCTATAACAACATTTACTGCCTTGGGCACTCAGCAACAGTCTTGATTCTTGGTTCCAAAGCTCCCTTGAAGGCTGCCTCTGGGAAGAAGAAGAAGAAGAAGAAGAAGAAGAAGAAGAAGAAGAAGAAGAAGAAGAAGAAGAAGAAGAAGAAGAAGAAGAAGAAAAGTTTGGATTTGATATCCCGCCTTTCACTCCCCTTCAGGAGTCTCAAAGCAGCTAACAATCTCCTTTCCCTTCTTCCCCCACAACAAACACTCTGTGAGGTGAGTGGGGCTGAGAGACTTCAAAGAAGTGTGACTGGCCCAAGGTCACCCAGCAGCTGCATGTGGAGGAGCGGAGACGCAAACCCAGTTCCCCAGATTACGTGACTACCGCTCTTAACCACTACACCACACCACATTGGTTTCTCCCATACACCACATCTGGTTTCTCCCATACACCACATTTGGTTTCTCCCATACACCTCCTTCAGCTCTAGCCAATGATCTCAGCTCTTGCCTTCTCCTGGTTTCCCCAAGCCTCTTAAGCTACAATGTCCTTCTCCTGGTTCCAGCTTCTTCAGTTGATCCATCACTTCTTTTATGGTGCTGTTGGTGCTGTTACCACTCACCATAGGTCAGACAGCTGTGGCCCACAAATTGATACTGATAGAGCAGTTGAAAACCAATACTGTATTTGTATTTTTCCTTTTTTCTTTTTCCCTTTTGCAATGTAAAAATCTTAATAAAAAATTTATATATATAAAAAAAGAAAACCGATACTGTAAAGAAGTGGCCATCAATATTTCCAGACTCAGAACCCACCTTTGACCCAAACATGCACCTTCTTATTTATTTATTTTTACCATATATTTATATGGTGGCCATGTTGCTACTGCAACAGACTTTAGAGCAGGCTGCGACCTGGATCCCAACTCACCAGCTGAACATCATATCCCACATAGCTGAGGACATGGAAATGTCAATATAGCAAGCATGCTTCTATTTCCCAAGACAATCTAGAGTCCCATCACAAAGTTATCAGCAGTGACGACATACATTGAGGAATGTGGAGGGATAAGGATTTTGGAGTTTGGTGTTTTGTTTTTCAAAAACCCTGTATCTTAAGTCCCTGCTGATTTAATTATAACCAAGCACTGGTGTGGGTACAGTGTGGTTATTTTGTATATGTGTTTGAGGCGTTGTGGTCAATCTGTATGCAAATGTGTCTGGGTGAGCTGTTCTCAGTAGAGAGGCAGAGCAGTGCCCCAAATCATGCGGTCTCTCTTGGGCTTGCAACCTCGTTCCCTCCTCCAACATGAGGGCTGCTCCTCTTTCATCTCTTGGATCCAAATGCACCATAATAAATAAAATTCTTCCTGTCTGAAAGATACATTAATTTTGGTGGTCTCAAAAGTAATGAAAATAAATACTTGACTTGGCATGCAGAGTCCCTGACTTGACGGAAGACCAGAATGTGTGTACTTGGAGCTGTTTTTACAAGAACATAAGCTTTAAGAAAATCTTGGCTTATGAGCTGGTGTGCCTTGTCTGCCGTAGGGTGGCGGGGAAGGAAAGGCGAGATGTGGACAGTAAAGTCTAATTGCAGAGGTCAGATGTTTTCTCACTGGAACGCAATAGTGGAGTAAGGAAGCATTGCCCAAAATGTATATTGGAAACCTGGGTCTCACCCCTGGACACCAGTGATAGGTAAAGGTAAAGGTAAAGGGACCCCTGACCATTAGGACCATGACCGACATCTCGCTTTATTGGCCGAGGGAGCCAGCGTACAGCTTCCAGGTCATGTGGCCAGCATGACTAAGCCACTTCTGGCGAACCAGAGCAGCACACGGAAACACCATGTGGACAGTAGCTTGGACCGAGCAATGGGAGCTCACCCCGTCATGGGGATTCGAACCGCCAACCTTCTGATTGACAAGTCCTAGGCTCTGTGGTTTAGCCCACAGCGCCACTCGCGTCCCGACGGACACCAGCGATAGGGCTTGCCAAACAAAGCCACAACAGCCCACCACAAATGGTGGTATTAGCCAGCAGCGATGCATTTGTGACATTTGTCCTTTACTAGTCTGCCTGGCAGCTGGCTGTGCCATTGCGTGTATGCCAGTTCTCATAGATTTCCGTGGAACTTGATTTCCAAATTATTGGCATGGTTGAACCACAGCAAAGCAATTTCAGGCAAGATTCCTAAATGTGCTTGTTGGAAACAGGTTGGTTTCGACTGCAATTCCATCTTCCAATCTGTTCTTCTTGGTGTGGGTTAAGAATTTAGCAGATGCACCTGTCCTTTGGCATCACTGTGGGTGGCGGCGGCTGCAGTCAGAGAAAGATTTGCGCTTCCAGAAACAATTGACAGAACTGAGGTGCAAGTATTCTGAAATTCACAATTCTGTGAATTTTGCAATGCAGTTTTCCTATGCACCCACCCCAAAATCTGTGGGGAATGTATGCATGCAAGTGCATATGTTAGATGGAAACAAAATTGCACACGAAACATGTCTACCGGGAGAATTCAGACTAAAGTGTTGATCAATTTTTATCAGGACTTCTTTTTTTAAAAAAGGAAATTTGCAAACAGATGTGGAAGGGCGAAAGAGCAGTTCTGCTGTGCACCACAAAAGACTTGAGTCTCAGCCCCTCTGGGCCACTTCTAACACTCCATGCTTACCACCAGAAAATGTATTTAGGATCACAGTTGTGCTACCCTTTGACCTTTGTATCCTTTCCTAAGAAGAAAATGCTGGGATTAAAGAAATACCATCTACACTGGCTGTTACATACAGTGAGCAATATCCCCTAGTAAGGTAAAGGTAAAGGGAACCCTGACCATTAGGTCTAGTCGTGACCGACTCTGGGGTTGCGGCGCTCATCTCGCTTTATTGGCCGAGGGAGCCGGCATACAGCTTCCGGGTTATGTGGCCAGCATCACTAAGCCGCTTCTGGCGAACCAGAGCAGTGCACGTAAACGGCGTTTACCTTCCCACCGGAGCAGTACCTATTTATCTACTTGCATTTTGACGTGCTTTCGAACTGCTAGGTTGGCAGGAGCAGGGACCGAGCAAGGGGAGCTCACCCCGTCACGGGGATTCGAACCGCCAACCTTCTGATCGGCAAGCCCTAGGCTCTGTGGTTTAACCAACAGCGCCACCCACGTCCCTTGTATCCCCTAGTAAACAGGCCCCCAAAAATACAACAGATGGGGAAATATAATAAATACATTTTTATGATGCACATGGAAAGCCAAGCAACTATAAATTGGCAGGAGATAAAAAAACAAAATTACAGAATTTCAGCATTGCTAACTCGTTTCCCTGGCAGAAGTTTGGGATGAAATTAGGCTAGACCATTATTTGGGGGAAATCTACGTGGACAGATAAGATTGCCTTGTAGAGGTTAGAAAATAAGGAGCATCCAATAGAAATCTGCCCTCAGATGGCTTCCAAGTGTAGCAGAGTCAAGGTATCGTTTTTATTTCCTGTGTTGTCGTTTTTTTTATTTCCTGTTGCTAACAGCAGCCTTGTTGACTCTCCGCACCCTTTGGTAAATGAAACACCTCTGGCTTTGTTTTGTTCGGAACCAGAGAATATAATATGAAAGAGATATTCTGATGCCACTTTCAAAAGTTTATCCTGATCAAACAGTCTTGATTCACTGAAGCCAGAGGATGCCTGTACATGATGCAAGACCTCTGACATAAGTCAGGGGTCACAAACAGGTGGCTCTCCAGGTGTTACTTGACTCCCATCAGCTCAGACAGCATGGGCAATGGTCAGGAATGGTGGGAATTGCAGTTCATCAGCTCTGAAGGGCACAACATCCCTGATATGGGATAAGGTTCTTTATTTAAAATGAAGTGCTTTGAACAAACATTCAAACTTTCACTCTGAATAAAAAAAATGTATAAGACTATATGGAACTGGCGGAAATGACTGGCAGAATCCAGGACCAGGGAGAAGAGTTGGTGGAAGAAGATTGGAAGAAATTTAAAGACTAGTTGCAGAAACACTGTAAAATTACTGAATGTTAAAATGATGTCGGATTGAAATGAAGTGGTTTTAGCAACAAGGTTAAAAAGAACATGTAAAAATAGAATGACAGCAGATGAAAATATAAGGTTATAATGTGTTAAGATATAGAAATAAGATTAAAACAAAGAGGGAAAGGGTTTGCTGAATTAAATATGTGAACTGGAATACAAAAAAGGGAGTCGTGAGGAGGTCAGGGAAATAAGTAAATGAAATATAAGGAATGAAAGGATGGATTTCTTTTTAACTGTTTTTTAATTATTTCTTTTTTCTTTTTGTATTTTGTATTTTGTATTTTTTCCCCTGTATCATTGTATCTTTTTTATTTTTATTTTTTATATTCCTTTGTTACTTACTTTGTAACTTTTTTCTTTCTGTAAAACTTTAATAAATATATTTGAAAAAATGAATTTAAAAAATGTATAAAGGACTGTTGGGCTTAGAAAATACCCAGAGATGTATAAATTGCTGCTGGAATGGCATTTGAAAGACAAAGAGGTAAAGTAAAGAGGTAAATACACTGGGCCAAGGATTTTGGGTATAATATACAGTTAAAAGATTGGGGGAAACTGTGGAAGGAAGGATTAAAATTTACAGCATGCAATGCCTTGAAAGAAAATGTGATGGAAATGATAATAGATTGTATATTACACCAGTGAAATTAGCCAAAATGTATAAAACAAGTAATAAATGTTGGAAATGTAAAGGAAAATAATGATCTTTTTATCACATGTGGTGGGAATGTAAGAAAGTGAAAAGCTTCTGGGAAATGATATATAATGAGATGAAAAATATAAATATACATTTATTTAAAAAAACAGAAGCATTATTACTTGGCATTGTAGGGGAGGATATTAACAGACAGGATAGTAAAATGTTTTTATATGCAGCAACGGCAGCAAGAATATTATTGGCACAGAAATGGAAACAAGAAGTATTGCCGACGAAAGAAGAATGGCAGACGAAATTAATGGACTATGCAGAATTAGATAAATTAACAGGACGGATTCAAAATCTGCATGATCAGAGATTCTTAGAAGACTGGAGTAAATATCTGAACTATTTGAAATGCAAATGTAATAAACAGATAACGCTAGTAGGACTGCAAGAAGTTTTGTAAGGAGGATTATGTGAAATATTGCAGAGAAGATTATGAAGAGAGTTATTAGTTAAGGACAATTAAAAGTAATAGGGAAATTAAGAAATGTAGATTAAGTGATAAAGATTGAAAATATTCAGATGCGGTTGATGGAAGTCCAAAACATTGTATAAGAAAATATGTTATATGATTGTCGGGAATGATATGTAATATAGATAGATGATAGATAGATGATAGATAGATGATAGATAGATAGATAGATAGATAGATAGATAGATAGATAGATAGATAGATAGATAGATGATAGATAGATGATAGATAGATAGATAGATGATAGATAGATAGATAGATAGATAGATAGATAGATAGATAGATGATAGATAGATAGATAGATAGATAGATCAGTGTTTCCCAACCTTTTTTGGGCAAAGGCACACTTGTTTCATGAAAAAAATCTCAAGGCACACCACCATTAGAAAATGTTAAAAAATTTAACTCTGTGCCTATATTGACTACCATATTTTTCGCCCCATAGGACGCACCGCCCCATAAGACGCACCTAATTTTTGGGGGGGAGAATAAAGAAAAAAAAAATTTTCCCCTCCCCAGGCACGGGGCAGGCGCGGGGGAAGCCCAAGCTTCCCCCGACCCCAGCCCCCAGAACAGCCTGATATCCGCAAGCCTAGGGAGCCACACTGGTCTCCCCAGGCTTGCGGAGAGGTGCGTGAAGCCCGGGGGCGCTCTTCAGCGCGCACCAGGCTTCGGGATGCAGGCAGCTCTGCGCTACCCTCCAGAGCCCCGTGCGGCTTCGCGCTGGGATCCGGGGGGTGGCGCGGAGCTGCAAGAAGCCCTGGAGCGCAGGCAGCTTCGCACCACCCTCCGGAGCCCCGCGCGGCTTCGCGCCAGGATCCAGAGGGTGGTGCAGAGCTGCAGGAAGCCCTGGAGCCCAGGTAGCTCCACGCCACCCTCCGGAGCCCTGCGCGGCTTCGCGCCGGGATCCGGGGGGTGGCGCGGAGCTGCAAGAAGCCCTGGAGCGCAGGCAGCTCCGCACCACCCTCCGCAGCCCCGCGCGGCTTCGCGCCGGGATCCGGGGGGTGGCGCGGAGCTGCAAGAAGCCCTGGAGCGCAGGCAGCTTCGCACCACCCTCCGGAGCCCCGCGCGGCTTCGCGCCAGGATCCAGAGGGTGGTGCAGAGCTGCAGGAAGCCCTGGAGCCCAGGTAGCTCCGCGCCACCCTCCGGAGCCCCGCGCGGCTTCGCGCCGGGATCCGGGGGGTGGCGCGGAGCTGCAAGAAGCCCTGGAGCGCAGGCAGCTCCGCACCACCCTCCGCAGCCCCGCGCGGCTTCGCGCCGGGATCCGGGGGGTGGCGCGGAGCTGCAAGAAGCCCTGGAGCCCAGGTAGCTCCGCGCCACCCTCCGGAGCCCCGCGCGGCTTCGCGCCGGGATCCGGGGGGTGGCGCGGAGCTGCAAGAAGCCCTGGAGCACAGGCAGCTCCGCACCACCCTCCGCAGCCCCGCGCGGCTTCGCGCCGGGATCCGGGGGGGTGGCGCGGAGCTGCAAGAAGCCCTGGAGCGCAGGCAGCTCCGTGCCACCCTCCGCAGCCTCCTCCAAAGGGCGCCCCGCGCTCCGCGCTGCAGGCTGCCGCCCGCAAGCCTTGCGCGCGGGGGGGGAGTTCCCCCAGGCGCCCAAGGCTTGCGGACAGCTGCGCGAAGCACGGGGCGTCTTCCAAAGGGCGCCCCGCGCTCCGCGCTGCAGGCTGCCGCCCGCAAGCCTTGCGCGCGGGGGGGGGAGTTCCCTCTCCCGCCTCCCTCCCGCGGCACACCAGGCAAGGTCTCACGGCACACTGGTGTGCCGCGGAACACCGGTTGGGAAACACTGAGATAGATAGATATAAAATACCCAGAGGACCCCAAAGCTTATTTCCAAAATGAGAAACCAAAAAATTGTCTTAGATAGCACCGGTTGGGGGTACGCATCTGTAAATTGAACTGAGGATTAGTATATTCTACCCTCCGATGCATAGCAAATGATATGGTCTATCCAGAAGGCACTCTCATATTTAATGTAGAATGTGATAAACATATATTCCTGTAATATTTTCATTTGAGTCTCCTGTTTCAATTGCTGTTTTTTTTTTGTTTTTTTTGTTTTTTTTTTAATAGGATTGTTTTATTGTACAGTGGTACCTCGGGTTACATACGCTTCAGGTTACATACGCTTCAGGTTACAGACTCCGCTAACCCAGAAATAGTGCTTCAGGTTAAGAACTTTGCTTCAGGATGAGAACAGAAATCATGCTCTGGTGGTGCGGCAGCAGCAGGAGGCCCCATTAGCTAAAGGGCTGCTTCAGGTTAAGAACAGTTTTAGGTCAAGTACGGACCTCTGGAACGAATTAAGTACTTAACCTGAAGTACCACTGTATATTTTAATTGTGGATTTGTATCTCTCTGTGTGTAATGAAAATGTAAGACTATCATAACACAGCCTTTGTTGAAGGATTTGGAGTGCTACATCACAATCCTGGATTTGCATGAAATCAGGAAAGGGTAGGGTAACAAAAATGGAGGCAGCACACACAATGGCAGTGATGGTGGTGTTGGGGGAAGAAGAGAGGAACACTGAGTGGTGAAAGTGGAAGTTGAAAACAACAGCAGAAGCTTGAATAAAGCAGGTATGGAGGAACTGAGAAGAAAATGGCAGTTTTAAACAATAGAAGAGATTTGAGTCAAGGGCTGTGCATTCTTTATCTCTCTCATATGAGGCAGCTGAAGAATGGAAGAGGGAGAAATTGCAAGTACAGTGGTACCTCGGGTTAAGTACTTAATTCGTTCCAGAGGTCTGTTCTTAACCTGAAACTGTTCTTAACCTGAAGCACCACTTTAGCTAATGGGGCCTCCCGCTGCCACTGCGCCACTGGAGCACGATTTCTGTTCTCATCCTGAAGCAAAGTTCTTAACCCGAGGTACTATTTCTGGGTTAGCAGAGTCTGTAACCTGAAGCGTATGTAACCCGAGGTACCACTGTACAATAAGTAAGGAGGAACACTGAAAGGGAGAAAGTAGCTGTTTTGAACATCATCAGAAAGCAAAGATGGTGAAACTATGAGAGAAAAATGATGGTTTTAAACAATGGCAGAAGTCTGAGTAAACCATGGTTGGAGCGGAAATACTGAAATAAAAAAGTGACCATTGTTAACAGTGACAGAGGTTTGAATAAAGCAAGATTGAAGGCACACTGAGAAGGATTTAAAAATAATAATAATGACAGTGTTTTGAATAGACTGATCAGGGGGTAACACGGAGTGAGAAGAAGTGGGAATTTGAAACAAGGTTTGGTACAGTGAGAAGGGAGTTTTGAAAGGCTGTGTTGTGGTAGTTTTTTTGTGCTAGCTGTATTTTATCCCCATCTCTACTATTTCTCCTTGTTAGAACTGGATTTCGGTGGCTGTTCTTAAAAAGGCTCCTCAGTCGCTCCATCCCTGCTTTACTCGAACCTCTGCTGCTGTTGTTCCTTTAAAAAGAAAAGAAAAAGCAGCCGGCAGTGGTGTCAAGAGTCGGAGTCAGGAGTAGGTCAGCAATAAAAAAAAAAAACCACTGGTGCCAGTAAAGTTAACTCTTTATTCAAAGAAAACAAAACAGCACAGGCCTAGTGATCACAGCAACTCTCTCAAGTAGATATTGCCCCAATGAGGCTGTTGTGAGAAGAAGAAGAGTTTGGATTTGGTATCCCGCTTTATCACTACCCGAAGGAGTAACAATCTCCTTTCCCTTCCTCCCCCACAAGAAACACTCTGAGGTGAGTGGGGCTGAGAGACTTCAGAGAAATGTGACTGGCCCAAGGTCACCCAGCAGCTGCATGTGGAGGAGCAGAGACGCGAACCTGGTTCCCCAGATAATGAGTCCACCGCTCTTAACCACTACACCACACAGGGATTGAGGGTCCCTGCCTTCTCACCAGCCTTCTCATTCTCTAAGACCCCTCCCATGGTTCTTTCCCCAGCATCCTAAGGCTCCGTTGTCTTTCCTCTCATTGCTCTGCCTTCTTCATTTCTGTGAGACCAGAGGAGAAGGGAGCTGGTTGCAGCAGGAGGGAGAGATTCCCTGGAGTCATCTGCAGCCTGCCTCATCTTTGTCTCTTGGTCCCCCTCTTCGCCAGCCTCTGAGCCTGGACCGCTTTCTGCCACAGCCTCTTCCTGCTCACTGAACCCTGCTGGCTCTTTGGATTCCTCCCAATCTGCTCGCTCTTCTCCCTGGGCACTGGCAAGCAACGTTATGCCACTGCTTTACAATAGGATCATGGGACATCCAGAAAATATAAAGCAATGCAGCTGCATAAGCATATGAATCATTCCCAAAATATATTGTCCTTGAATCTTCCCAACGCGCCTGCCATCCTCTCCTGCCACACCCACTGAAAACCACTGTCCTAATGCAGTGGTACCTCGGGTTACATACGCTTCAGGTTACAGACTCTGCTAACCCAGGTTAAGAACTTTGCTTCAGGTTAAGAACTTTGCTTCAGGATGAGAACAGAAATTGTGCTCCGGCGGCGCGGCAGTAGCAGGAGGCCCTATTAGCTAAAGTGGTGCTTCAGGTTAAGAACAGTTTCAGGTTAAGAACAGACCTCCAGAATGAATTAAGTACTTAACCCGAGGTACCACTGTATATGCATTTCTGCAAGCAATGTTTTACATTTTTGTACATTCTTTTTGGGATTTGTGAATTAGGATAAAAAGGTAAAGGTAAAGGGACCCCTGGCCATTAGGTCCAGTCGCAGACGACTCTGGGGTTGCAGTGCTCATCTCGTTTTAGTGGCCGAGGGAGCCAGTGTACAGCTTCTGAGTCATGTGGCCAGCATGACTAAGCCACTTCTGGCAAACCAGAGCAGTGCATGGAAATGACGTTTACCTTCCCACTGGAGCGGTACCTATTTATCTACTTGCACTTTGACGTGCTTTCGAACTGCTAGGTTGGCAGGAGCAGGGACCGAGCAACAGGAGCTCACCCCGTCGTGAGGATTCGAACCACCGACCTTGTGATCTGCAAGCCCTAGGCTCTGTGGTTTAACCCACAGCACCACCTGCATCCCAGATTATTATTATTATTATTATTATTATTATTATTATTATTATTATTATTATTATTATTACACTGCCCAGGCTTGCACCGGCAACAATACAGTATCAACCCAGTTAGTGGCAGGGAACCTGTGAGCCTTACTAGGCCCAACAGAGGGTTTTTCGTAACAGTATTCTCAAAACCATGCTCACCTGCACCACAACTGATATCATATGTGACATCAGGTTTGGAGCAGTGCAGATGCCAATGAGCCATTGGAAGCTTTAATGGTGAGCTGCCCATTTAGGGATGCCAAAATTATCAATCTCTTTTTTAAAAGGTGACAGAAAGACAGACGAATTAATATCAGTGTACTGGATGAAGCAAAGATCACCAGTGTTGAGGCAATGATTCTTCAACATCAGCTTCATTGGACTGGTCATGTTGTGCAGATGCCTGATGACCGTCTTCCAAAGCAACTACTCTATTCCAAACTTAAAAATGGAAAGCGTAATGCTAGTGGTCAACAAAAGAGGTTTAAAGACAGTCTCTAGGCAAATCTTAAAAAAAAGTAGTATAAACACTGACAACTGGGAAACACTGGCCTGTGAGTGCTCCAGTTGGAGAACAGCCTTCACCAAAGGTGTCATGGGCTTTGAAGACACTCAAACTCAGGATGCAAGGGAGAAACGTGCTAGGAGGAAGGCATGCTTGGCAAATCCACACCATGATCAACTCCTGCCTGGGAACCAATGTCTTCACTGTGGAAGGATGTGTGGATCCAGAATTGGCCTCCCCAGTCACTTATGGACTCATTGTTAAAAACTGTGTTTATGGAAAACAATCTTACTTGGCTACGAGTGATCGAAGAAGAAGAAGAAGAAGAAGAAGAAGAAGAAGAAGAAGAAGAGAAGGAGTTTGGATTTGATATCCCGCTTTATCACTATCTGAAGGAGTCTCAAAGCAGCTAACATTCTCCTTTCCCTCCCTCCCCCACAACAAACACTCTGTGAGGTGAGTGGGGCTGAGAGACTTCAAAGGAGTGTGACTGGCCCAAGGTCACCCAGCAGCTGCATGTGGAGGATCAGGGATGCGAACCCAGTTCACCAGATTACAAGTCCACTGCTCTTAACCACTACACCATACTGGCTCTCCCATTATTCTTGGTGAGGGAGGTTTGCTGTCATTGTTGATTAGCTATAAGCCTGATAGTATTGGCTGCTCTACGGAGTCACCCAGGTGGGAAAAATCAGAGCAGGCATAGTCAAACTCAGCCCTCCAGATGTTTTGGGACTACAACTCCCATCACCCCTAGCTAACAGAACCAGTGGTCAGGGATGATGGGAGTTGTAGTCCCAAAACTTCTGGAGGGCCGAGTTTGCCTATGACTGGATCAGAGCCTTCCCCAACCTTGTGCCCTCCAGATTAATGTTGGACCCAAACTCCTATCAGCCCGAGCAAGCATGGTTGGGCATGATGGGAATTATGGTCCAACAACATCTAGAGGCCACCAGATTACCTTCGACCCTTCAGTCCAGTGTAGGATTGACAGTACAAATGGACCAATGCTTGGTGATGTCAGGAAAAGGAGGGGGTGAGTTTAGACGTATTGACTCTGAGCCAACATTCTCCAACTGCTCATCCCCTTGATTCATATTATTCATTTAATGAAAACAAAATACAGAGTCATGTGACAGTTCTCGAGAATGAGTCATTTATGACACAACTTCCACCAAAAGCGCTGGGTAAAGCAGTTCCCCAAGGGAGGCAAATTTCCCTTCGCAACTTTCTAGACCTTTAAAATATTTGTTGTGATTATGGTACTAATTAGATTCAGCTGTTGCAGGTAATATAACTCCCTGGCAGCTTGAGGAAGAGAGGGAGGAGGAAAAAGAGAAATAGAAGGCCTGAAAGGTTACATGGTTCTGTTTGCTGGGATGGCATTTGGAAATGGTTCAGAGAAAAGAATTCCATATTTCTCAGGGGTCCAGTATACAATTTTGCCAAAACACCACATTGGAAAGGAGATATGCTTAAGTAGACACATATAAGATTCTGCCTTAATGATCAGTTTTCCTTTCTAGGAGGAAGCAGAGATGGACAAACTTGTCAATCTCAGTTTGGGTTTCTCATTTTTCCAATATTGAGATCACTTCTCCACATTTTCACACCAATTTGTGGGTGTGGTTTTTTTTTTTTTTTTTAAAAAAGTCCTCATGAAACCTCATCAGTATTTTAGTGTGAATTTATCCTAATGTACACATTTTTGCAAAGCAATTTCCCCATATGTGGTACATTTTTGCATGGCATTTTCACAAATATATGCATTTGTATGCATACTTTGCACAAGTATATGCAATTTTGTACACATTACTTGTCTGGAGAACTGCCCTGCAAAACATTGAATTGTGAGTTTTGAAGGATGACTGTGTTTCGATATACAAATTTAAGATGGAGAGGTTGAGAATAACATACAATGTGAGTAAGACTAGATAGTTAAGGGCAGATTATTAGTGTAGCTAACAGGCTGCTAATAAATTTGTATATCTCATTGAAAGTGCTCATTCTTCATTGAAGTTATGCTAGGATGAGGGAGAAATTCGTTCATTTTGCATTTTAATATAAACTAACCTAATTCACGGACACGAGTGGCACAACCCCAGAGTCGGCCACAACTGGAACTAATGGTTAGAGGTCCCTTTACCTTTAAGGAGTCCCAAAGCAGCTAACAATCTCCTTTCCCTTCCTCCCCAACAACAAACACTCTGTGATGTGAGTGAGGCTGAGAGACTTCAGAGAAGTGTGATTAGCCCAAGGTCACCCAGCAGCTGCATGTGGAGGAGTGGGGAAGCGAACCCGGTTCACCAGATTACAAGTCCATTGCCCCTAACCACTACACCACTATACAACAAATATTAGTTGCTTCCCTCAATGCAAGCCACAAAAGCAGAGAAGCCTGTTTGGGACCCCTAGTAGGGTGCAAAGGTTTAACAGTCCCTTCCGCCATGCTGGCATCCCAATTCAAATGGGAGCCCCCACACTGGTAATCTGTGCAAAAAAACAACAACAACCCAATACCCCACACATAAGGGCCCAGGTATGTAGCTAACATAGCATCAACTTTGGCCCTGAGGGAACTCAGTTTTCACTCCCAGAAAAATCTCCTCAGCTATCACAGTTATGGAATAAAACTTGAAACAGGGCAGTGTGGACCTTGAGATCTGAAGCTAAAAAAGCAAATAGAGATATTTACTATGTAATGAATGTTCCAACCCGAAACATGTTTACTTAGAAACAAATCCCACTTATTTCACCAGACTTACCTCATGGTAAGCAGTGCTTTTAGAATTTCTGTGTTGTAAGTCTCCCCTCATTTATTTTCCTTTTTGAAGTTTACGGCATTGTTTTGGGCGGAATAATGCAATGCTGTGCATTTGCAAGTTATCTAAATTGCCCCATCTGGCAACAGAGCGCAGGTGCATCACAGACACAAAGTGTCTTGCTAGCAGTGGTGTGGATGGGCTTTGGGAAGGTGGCGGGAGGGCTCCTAGACCCATCAGAGCATCGCATCTCCCTCCCGAAGCCAGGCAGAAGATTCCCGGGCTTCCCCCTAGTCCATCAATCACACACTATTGCTGGCTAGAATTTTTGTGACTGATGCTGCCTATTTGATAGAAAGAAGTGGGTTCTTTCATTCCTTTGAGGGTGGCATTCATGTGAAGGAGGGAGAGAGAGAGAGACTGATCCTCAGACCCACACATCCTGCTTGCGTGCATGAGATAGATTCTGTTTGCTTCGTTTGATACAATCAATGCACATTTTCACATGCATGCTTCCTAATACTTCTTGTTGTTGTTTAGTCGTTTAGTCGTGTCCGACTCTTCGTGACCCCATGGACCAGAGCACTTCTGTCTTCTACTGCCTCCCGCAGTTTGGTCAAACTCATGCTGGTAGCTTCGAGAACACTGTCCAACCATCTTGTCCTCTGTCGTCCCCTTCTCCTTTTGCCCCCAATCTTTCGCAGCATCAGGGTCTTTTCCGGGGAGTCTTCTCATCTCATGAGGTGGCCAAAGTATTGGAGCCTCAGCTTCAGGATCTGTCCTTCCAGGGAGCACTCAGGGCTGATTTCCTTAAGAATGGAGAGGTTTGATCTTCTTGCAGTCCATGGGACTCTCAAGAGTCTCCTCCAACACCATAATTCAAAAGCATTAATTCTTCGGCGATCAGGCTTCTTTATGGTCCAGCTCTCACTTCCATACATCACTATCACTATCCTAATACTTGCATCGCATCCTAATGTGCACATTTTTACAAATAACTCCCCCCCCCATGTAACACGTACCCTCGCTCAGCCCTGTTGCAAGGATACAATGGACAAGGGATGGACCATCTGAAACTGGGGGGTGGGGGGTGGCCTATGGTCTATAGGCTGACTGTGGCTCTTCCTGTCACTTGGAATCCCACCCCATCACCCCTCCCTCATCAACCCGGCTTGACAATCCAAGTATTTTTGCCTGGCAAAACGTATTCTTGATCTAGGATAATGTCAGAGGTGAGCCAGCAGTAAATCACACTGTGCAAGGTGGCGTGAACTCTTTATTAGCTGTTGCTTAAACTGAAGGTCCCTTCCTCTCCAGGGTTTTTTCCCCTGAGCAATCAGAGACTGCTTGCGTACAGCCAACCTCTCCTCTGCCCTTTTCACGCCTCTTCTGGTTCTGTGAGACAAGGAGGAAGGGGAGCTTGTCGCAGCCAGAGGAGGAGACACCAATGACTCTTCACCAGCCATACACATCTCTGCCTCTTGGCACCTCTCCCACCCTCCTGCTTCAGCTTCTACCTCTGATTCTGGACTTCTCTCTGCCACAGACTCTCCCAGCTCGCTAAGCCCTGTTACCTCTTCAGCTTCTGATGTCTCCTAGTCTTCTCCCTCTTCTCCCACTGGCCACTCATCATTGTCCCACCACCATTCCCCAGGCTCTGAGCCTCCTGCCTTTGGAGTTTCTCTAGCTGGTTCCTTTCACCATTCCTCTGCTTCCAGTTAGTCCATGATAGTCCATAAAGCTTTTCACTTGTCTGGATGGAGGTCAGGGGCAGGGGGCGTAGAAACTAGACTACTGTAGAAAGGCACAACTTTAGATTTGTTGCTTCTCCCAGTTTTGACTCTGTCCCTGCCCATCCCTGGCCTGTAGCCTTTTGGATGTTTCCCAGAAGGGAATGTGGCCCTTTGTAGACTATCCTGACTTATTAGAGGGTGTGTGTGTGTGAATGAAAATAAATAGATATCTATTTAAAAAAAAACTGTATTTAATGCAAGAAAATAGTTCGGTGCTACTGAATGCAGACAGGAAAATGCGTTAGTTTTCATGCACCCCTAGTTAAAAACCAATAGCTTTCATGTCTTTACGTAGACAAAGCCTTTAAAAGGAGCACAAGTTTGGGAGACTTGCATATTTGTCCCATCTATTTCCTTTAAAGCGCAACTGCTGATTTTTAGAGGGACGTTTGGGTATCCACAGTATTGACTTGTTCCTAATCCTCAGACCTGTCAGAATACCACAGCGTCTCGTAGTACCAAAACCCTGAAGTGTCTCGTCATCCTTATAGGGCTTAGCTATATTGTCAATGCAAACATGTTTCTTTTAGCGCATTAGTAACTAAGGGCTCCCTCTGCTGGTTTATTAAACGCATGAACCATTGGGGAATGTCCAATGTCTTTTCTTTCCAACAAACTCAAGAAATCTTCTGGAGACTATTGGCCTAGCAGCTGATGCTGTTCGTAATAGAAGTACAAGTTTAGGAGTCAACATGGCACCTTTTATAGAGTCCTGGAACAGGAAATCAGATGCTTTCAAAGAGCTAGCAATGGAGAGAGTGTATTATTACCTGGTACAGGAAGCAGTGCAGGAAAGCTTGATTTTATATATACATTTATTTGGTGGGGGGAGTCTGCTCAGATAGCATCTCATCATCAGACTGTTACAAGGTAGTGTTCATTATTAATACCTGCCACGCATCTCAGGACTTTGGAACAATGGGTGATATATTCTAAGAAATTGAAATCTTTTTTTCTTTTTCTTTTTTTTTGTCCCTTGGTAGGGCTGTGGCGCTGTGGGTTAAACCACAGAGCCTAGGTCTTGCTGATCAGAAGGTCGGCAGTTCGAATCCCCACAACGGGGTGAGCTCCCATTGCTCAGTCCCTGCTCCTGCCAACCTAGCAGTTCAAAAGCACATCAAAGTGCAAGTAGATAAATAGGTACCGCTCTGGCGGGAAAGTAAACGGTGTTTCCGTGCACTGCTCTGGTTCACCAGAAGTGGCTTAGTCATGCTGGCCACATGACCCGGAAGCTGTACGCTGGCTCCCTCGGCCAATAAAGCAAGATGAGCAACCCCAGAGTCAGTCACGACTGGACCAAATGGTCAGGGGTCCCCTTACCTTTAGGGCTGTTTTCTCCCTCCCCCTTTAAACCCATTATTTCTTTTAGAAATTCTCACCTTGAAAGGCTGCTGTGTTTTGATCATCAGTTGCAAAACAGATGAGATGGATAAAGAGAAGGTGACTTGAAATGGGATGGAAATGGGAGAGAGAATGAGGATGAACTACAAGAAAGGGAACATGACCCCATTTTGGAAGGTTAACAGGAGGGAGAAACAGAGCCTTGAGGTAGATGATATGGGAAAGGATAAAAGGTCAGAAAAATACTAGTGGGTGGAGTGAATCTCCAGGCATAGCTGTCAACTTTTCCCTTTTCTTGCGAGGAATCCTATTCAGAATAAGGGAATTTCCCTTAAGAAAAGGGAAAAGTTGACAGCTATGTCTCCAGGGGATTTTAAAAAATCATACATGTAAAAAACCAGGAATGGATGCTAGTGTGATTCAAATAACGGAGGAGTCGGCCCTTGAGATGAATCATTCTAAGGATTTTAAATAGTACTTTCTCTGCCATCACAGTTCTCGTTATCTAAGCTAAGCTAACTGAGCAGGTCAGAAGCTTCATTGAGTTTAATGCGGCTCACTCTCAGGTAAGTTGGTGTAGGATTTCAGCCCATATGCATTTATTTGGGAATTGGGAGTAAGTCCCATGGAATTCACCGGGACTTACTTCTGAGTAGACACCTAAAGGTTTGTGTTGTGAACCTCAGCAGTGTCCTTCCATATTTCCATCTCCCAAATCCATCACTGGAACGGACTTTGGGGTTTTGTTTAGCTATAAAACTCCGATCTGGAGCCAGGTCCAATTCTGAATGGACAGAATGTTGCCAAGGATTTGGTGCAGCACTCGTAACTGAGCTATAAAATGTTGCATTCCATTTTTACGCAGAAGTTCTCTAAGGGAAGCTGGTGCTGGCCATTAAGAGTTCACCAGAAGTTGCTTTTCTCCTCTGGGAGCGAGACATCTCTTTTGCTAGCAGGACGTCATTGGTGACTTACATCAGTGGAGGCCTGGCCTGGCCAATGGGTACCAATTGGCCAAATAGCTGCCAGGATGCTTTAGCTGCCAGATGTTGAGATTGCAATTCTTTGGCCCCAGGCAGATGCTCTATATGATCAAGAGAAAATGCTGACAAAGTGGATAAACTATTGCGGTACCAGTCACAGTGGCACCCTCCTGCAGGGAGCGAGTCCTAAGTGGTGTGAGAGAACAAACTCAGACAACGATGGAGATTAAAAATGGCCACAACTTTACTGATTACAGGTGTAGGTGGAATATAGGCTCAGGTATTTGGTGTATATAAGGGATGTGGGTGGCACTGTGTTTTAAACCACAGAGCCTAGGGCTTGCCCATTAGAAGGTCGGCGGTTCGAATCCCCATGACGGGGTGAGCTCTCGTTGCTCGGTCCCTGCTCCTGACAACCTAGCAGTTTGAAAGCACGTCAAAGTGCAAGTAGATAAATAGGTACTGCTCTGACAGGAAGGTAAATGTTGTTTCCGTGCGCTGCTCTGGTTTGCCAGAAGTGGCTTAGTCATGCTGGCCACATGACCCGGAAGCTGTACGCCAGCTCCCTTAGCCAATAAAGCAAGATGAGCTCTGCAACCCCAGAGTCGGTCACGACTGGACCTAATGGTCAGGGGTCCCTTTACCCTTTACCTTTATTCAGCATAGTTCAGGAACAAAGGAAAAACATGTCTGCTTCCCTTCATCTCCAGCAAACAGGAGTAATACAAAAGCAATATACAAACGGAAGTGCCCAGCAGACTGTGCTGGAAGTAAACAGGCATGTGACACACAACAGTCATGCCTGTCCCTCTTAAGGTGGAACGGAACTATATCCTAACAGGTTCTTCCCTTCCGCATTTAATCCCCACAGTGACCCTGTGAGGTAGGCTAGGTTGAGAAGCAGTGAATGGCCCAAGGTCACCCAGTGAGCTTCATGGGCAAGTGGGGATTTGAACCCTGGTTTCCCAGGTTGTACTCTGACACTCTAACCTAGGACCCTCATACCTATGGGACCGCCTCTCCCGGTATGCCCCACGGAGAGCCTCAAGGTCCATAAATAGCAACACCCTAGTGGTCCCGGGCCCTAAGGAAGTTAGATTAGCTTCAACCAGAGACAGGGCCTTTTCAACACTGGCTCCAGCCTGGTGGAACGCTCTGCCTCATGAGACCAGGGCCCTGCAGGATCTGATTTCTTTCCGCAGGGCCCGTAAGACAGAGTTGTTCCACCTGGCCTTTGTCTTGGAGCCAATTTGATTCCCTCCCCCTCTTTCTTTTTTTCTTTTTCCTTTCTCCTCCTGTAATGAGGCTGCATTTTTTTATATTTTAATGTTTCAATATTTTAATGTTGTATTTTAATCTTGTTTTTAAGTTGTATTCATTCAACTTGTTTTTATTATTGCTTGTTAGCTGCCCTGAGCCCGGCCTTGGCTGGGGAGGGCGGGGTATAAATAAAAATAATTATTATTATTATTATTATTATTATTATTATTATTATTATTACCGCTACTCCACGCGGGATCTCAGCCTAGTCTATAGAAACATATCAGTACAGGGCAAACTGAGACAATTCTAAAGCTAGTTGTGGAGAACCACCTTGTTGCTGGAAGATGCATAAGCCAGACCCTTCAAGTGTCCCTATTTTCCAGGGACAGTCCCAGATTTTCAGAAGCTGTCCTGGTTTCTGATTTGGTCCCAGAATGTCCCGCTTTTCCTTAGGACGTTCCTATTTCCATCAGGAAAATGTTGGAGGGTATGGAGATATGCAACCCCTGAGTCTAGGCGGTACCTATACAACCTTTAGAAGACATCTGAAGGCAGCCTTGCAAAGGGACATTTTTAGATGTGTGATGTGGTCTAAACAACTGAGCCTCTTGGGCTTGCTGATCAGAAGGTCGGCAGTTCGAATCCCCGCGACAGGGTGAGCTCCCGTTGCTCGGTCCCAGCTCCTGCCAACCTAGCAGTTCGAAAACACGCCTAAAAAAAGTGCAAGTGGATAAATAGGCGGGAAGGTAAATGGTGTTACTGTGCGCTTCTCTGGTTTCGCCAGAAGCAGCTTAGTCATGCTGGCCACATGACCTGGAAAAACTGTCCGAGGACAAACACCAGCTCCCTCGGCCTGTAAAGTGAGATGAGCGCTGCAACCCCAGAGTCCTCTGTGACTGGACTTAACTGTCAGGGGTCCTTTACTTTACCTTTAATGTTTTATTATGTTTCTATATATTTTGGAAGCCGCCCAGAGTGGCTGAGGCAACCCAGTCAGATGGGTGGGGTATATTATTATTATTATTATTATTATTATTATTATTATTATTATTATTATTATTAATTTATACCCTGCCCATCTGGCTGAGTTTCCCCAGCCACTCTGGGCGGCTCCCAATCGAGTGTTAAAAAACAATACAGTGGTACCTCTGGTTACGTACTTAATTCGTTCTGGAGATCCGTTCTTAACCTGAAACTGTTCTTAACCTGAAGCAGCACTTCAGCTAATGGGGCCTCCTGCTGCTGCCGCGCCACCGGAGCACGATTTCTGTTCTCATCCTGAAGCAAAGTTCTAAACCTGAGGTACTATTTCTGGGTTAGCAGAGTCTGTAACCTGAAGCGTATGTAACCCGAGGTACCACTGTACAGCATTAAACAATAGAAACTTCCCTAACCAGGGCTGCCTTCAGATCATCATCATCATGGAATAGGACATCCCTATTTTCATTGGAGACATGCTGGAGGGTATTCATAAACCGCCCGAAAAATCAGCAAGGAAATGGCTAGCTTGTTGTTTTTAAAAACTGTAGGAAAACCTACATGATGAAATATGTTATCAAGCCTCCAAAGAATGTCTAGAGTAGAAGACTTTGGATTGGGAGTTTGAATGGAATTTTCTTCCTTTCCCCCCTCTCTTCCCTCAATTTCAGGACAAAGAAATTAGGACAACTCTCCTCACACCCAAAGCACAGTGTAGGGGGACCCCGGCTGAGAAAGACACAATGCCACAGACACAATCTCTAGAAATCACAAAGTGACAGATGAATGGTTGAGGAGCCCTGAATAACTAAATAAAGTCCGCCGTGTTTTCCTTAGCAAGTAAAGAAAATACTTTTAGCATTTCACGGTCACTTTTGGGGTCAAGGAAAATCTCAAATCCAAATACAACAAACCCAGAAGGGTGATACTGCCAAGAGTCTGATGGTTAGGGTAAGGAGCTCTGCTGAGGAGACCGAGGAAGGAGCTTATTGATGATGGACTTAATTTGAGCCTTGCTTGGATCCTGGGAAACAGAGAGCTGTTTCCTTTTAAACAGACTTGATTGCATCTAAGCATATATAAGCAAACACCAGCCAGATAGCAGCTTGTTGAGCTGAGAAACAAGGAGCTGCCATTTAAAAGCCATTGGGAGGTTGTTGGCTGTGTTTGTTTATTATTTAAATGATGTCTCTTGTCCCCCACCCCACCCGTTTTTTTACAAATATCTATTTAGTTTTGGCTGTTTTAAAGATTGACTTTTCTGTTTGCTGGGTTGTGATAGGTGCACATTTATGAGTTGGCAGTGTTTGTTTTCTCTTTGTTCTGTGTACCAATGGAAATATTTAAATCCAGCCTGCCATCTTGCTATTTTCAGGAAGCGCACAGAAATAAAAAAAATGAAAAGAATAGAAAATGTTCAGATAAAAATAAAATTCTAGAATATCCATCACAGTCAGAAGCTGAAAAATAGCCTAGTATAGGGTTTCCATATTTCAAAAAAGTGAAAATTTGGACTGAGCTTTTTTTTGTTTGTGAAATCTCCCAACAATTGAAGTTTTTGAGATGTTTTTGAGGAAATTCGGCAAAAAAAATAATCAACATTTTCTACATGGGTTGCCATACTCCTGGGTTTTCCCGGAGATTTTAACTGATTTTCAGCAATTCCACCCGGACACTATTTTCAATGGATGAATACCACCACATGTCAGCTGATGTCAAGTAAGGAGGAAAATTCTGTAGCATACATTGGAACCATAATTGGAGTGGTGGGGGGAGAGAAGCTTTTAAATATAGATTTCTTCTAACAAACACATTCTTGTATGTAGTTTTGACCAACATACTCATTTTTTGCAAATGATTTTTCCCAATATCATGCATTTTCGCTAATGTTTTTATGCTGAGTTTTCCCAAGTGTAATGCATTCTTTGCTACAAGTTTTTGGGATTGGAGAACTACACTGTGAGATTTGTAAGAAGCATGGATTTCAAAAGGGTAGTGGTTTGTGTATCGGTTGTGTTGTGTTTCGGTTTGTGTATCGGTTCAAGAAGTGCAAATTAGGTTGTTGTTGTTTAGTCGTGTCCGACTCTTCATGACCCCATGGACCAAAGCACGCCAGGCACTTCTGTCTTCCACTGCCTCCCGCAGTTTGGTCAAACTCATGCTGGTAGCTTCAAGAACACTGTCCAACCATCTCGTCCTCTGTCGTCCCCTTCTCCTTGTACCCTCCATCTTTCCCAACATCAGGGTCTTTTCCAGGGAGTCTTCTCTTCTCATGAGGTGGCCAAAGTATTGGAGCCTCAGCTTCAGGATCTGTCCTTCCAGTGAGCACTCAGGGCTGATTTCCTTAAGAATTTGATCTTCTTGCAGTCCATGGGACTCTCAAGAGTCTCCCCCAACACCAAAATTCAAAAGCATCAATGGACAACATCCCCTTCATGGATCACTGCCTTGCCATGGCGAAGGGGCTTGAATAACTCAGAGAAGCTATGAACTATGCCGAGCAGGGCACCCAAGATGAACAGGTCGTAGTGGAGAGTTTTGACCAAACGTGATCCACCTGGAGGAGGAACCAGCAAGCTACTCCAGTATCCCTGCCAAGAAAACTCCATGGACAAAGACAACAGGCAAATTAGGTAGTTTCTCATAACAATGCAGACAAAAATGATTTTTTCCTCCCATGCCTAGTACCGTTCCTGGCTGTTGCCTGACACACACCTGCAAGTTCTGCTCAAGTAGGAGGCCCTCTGAAGATGACCTCAATGGAGGAACTCAGTGGGTAATATAACTTTCCCCCTGAATTTCTACCCTTCCTTTGGTCAAGCAGGTCCGAAAGGTGGCCTGTAATTAAAATACATGGCAGGAGTATCAACTTCAGCCAATAAAACAACCAGATTGTTTCCACCAGGAGCCTCTGAGTTCAGTATTGACAGCCCAATTGTTTGTGCAACTCTTTTCCAGCTGTGATCAGACATTGGACTTCCAGCTCCTGGTGAAGCCTTTTTCAACTCTGCAAGCGTTTTAAGACATCTCTGATTTTATACTGAGTTCTTAACTGGTTCTGTCTCTATTGTATTTGTTCAGCTTACAGTACAGTTACAATTTTCAGAGGAAATTATCGTTTTCAATGACATACCTACTATATGAAATTTGGCAACTGGACAACATGATGGATTCTTCGTACCCTTACTACGGTCGGAAAGATAATAATTCAGTCAAAGGATGAAGATATGACTAGACACACAACATATGAATGCATTCATTGTAGACGTAGACTTTGTATGGACAAGTATAATTATGTTTGGAACTCTAGATTCAGGTAGGTCGCCGTGTTGCTCTGAGGCCATCGAAATAAATTTTTAAATTGTCCAGTAGCACCTTAGGTAAAGGGACCCCTGACCATTAGGTCCAGTCAAGGCCGACTCTGGGGTTTCGGCGTTCATCTCGCTTTATTGGCCGAGGGAGCCGGTGTACAGCTTCCAGGTAATGTGGCTAGCATGACTAGGCCGCTTCTGGCGAACCAGAGCAGCGCACAGAAACGCTGTTTACCTTCCCACTGGAGCAGTAACTATTCATCTACTTGCACTTTGATGTGCTTTCAAACTGCTAGGTTGGCAGGAGCAGGGATCGAGCAACGGGAGCTCACCCTGTCACGGAGATTCGAACCGCCGACCTTCTGATCGGCAAGTCCTAGGCTCTGTGGTTTAACCCACAGCGCCACCCACGTCCCAGTAGCACCTTAGAGACCAACTAAGTTTGTTCTGGGTATAAGCTTTCGTGTGCATGCACACTTCTTCAGATACACTGAAACAGAAGTCACTAGACCCCACCCCCCCACTCTATATAAGGGTCTGGTGACTTCTGGTTCATTGTCTCTGAAGAAGTGTGAATGCACATGAAAGCTTATACCCAGAACAAACTTAGTTGGTCTCTAAGGTGCTACTGGACAATTTTTTAATTTTTTATATTTTGAATGTGTTTATAAAAAACATAATAGGTTATAAATAATAATATATGTATTTGGATAATAATATTTATATACCTCTATGGTAGACAAGCATAGAGGGTATTGTTGCTTTTGTTGTTTAATTGTTTAGTCATGTCTGACTCTTCGTGACCCCAGTTGTTTGTATATACAGTGGTACCTTGGGTTAAGTACTTAATTCGTTCCGGAGGTCCATTCTTAACCTGAAACTGTTCTTTACCTGAAGCACCACTTTAGCTAATGGGGCCTCCCGCTGCCACCGCCGGAACACAATTTCTGTTCTCATCCTGAAGCAAAGTTCTTAACCCGATGTACTATTTTGGGGTCTGTAACCTGAAGCGTATGTAACCTAAAGCGTATGTAACCCAAGGTACCAATGTAGTGATATATAATATACCTTTTTAAATTTTGTTTTTGTTTTTGCTTTTTAAAAACTTTCTATTTCTATTTTATTTTGTTCAGTTGAAATCTTTTAAATAATAAATAAATAAATAAATAAATAAACAAACAAACAAACAAACCTAGCTTACGGTAAAGACCATGTTAATTAAATCATTTATAAATTGTCAAAACAAATAAATAATTTTCCTTCTTTTAAAACATTTTTAATAATTCTAGGAAAAAATATATATTAACCATTTCAGCTGCATCAAACAATCTCGTCTTCCATCAAAAGTATATGTGCAAAAGTGAATCGGCTGAATATTCCTGATCCTGTTAAACTACTTTTTCAAAGCCTGCAATGAGCACATGATACCATGCAGAGCTTCGGATGACATTCATTTCCCAGCCACCTGAGGTTTGGCTGCATCTCCTTTTCCTAACCCAAATACATATGTTGGTTTAATGACACCATAGACTTGTGTATTTATCGTTTAAGAAATGTACATCCCACCCTCTGCCACATGTCCACAGGGCGGGTATGGAAAAACACAAAACCAACATGCGCAAATGACTAGAGCTCCAATTAAAATTAGAAGTGTATAATTCAGTCCTTTCCCTGATAACAATTCACATCAGAAGTCCCTGCTATTGTTCAAAGGCCCCTTCAAGCAGAAATGTCTTATCCTGACATTTCCAAGGAAGAGACTGGCCTGATTTGGGGTGTTGGGGTGTTCCATAACTAGAGCACTCCAGCCATGAAAACTCCTATAATCCCTAACAGAAATTCTTCATGCCTTTTTTGGTATACTTGTTTTAAAGATCTTTTCTATCTGGTCATGTATCATTTCCCAAAATACCCTCACTTTCTTGCAAGTCCAACACACACACACACACACACACACACATATACATATATACACAGTGGTACCTTGGTTTAAGAACAGCCCTATTTACGAACTATTTGGTCTATGAACTCCGCAAAACCAGAAGTAGTGTCCCGGTTTGTGAACTTTACCTCGGTCTAAGAACAGAATCCAAACGGTGAAAGGGCACCAGTGGCGGGAGGCCTCATTAGGGAAAGCGCTCCTCAGTTTAAGAACGGTTTCGGTTTAAGAACGGACTTCCGGAGCGGATTAAGTTCATAAACCAAGCTACCACTGTATTTTTCCGTCTATAAGACACCCCCGTGTATAAGACACCCCCTATTTTGGGGGACTCCGATTTAAGAAAATGGGGGAAGATGACCCCATGAATAAGACACCCCCAAATTTTTGACATTTTTTGGGGGGGGCCTAGTCTTATACACAGAAAAATACAGTATATATAAAAGATCCACCCACCTTGTTTACACTTCCAGCAACTGTTAGGAACTTCTTATACATTTTAGATAGTCATACCTTGGATCCTGAACGCCTTGCGAGTCAAACGTTTTGGCTCCCGAACGCCACAAACCCAAAAGTGAGTGTTCCGGTTTGCGAATGTTCCTTGGAACCCAAACATCTGACGCGACTTCTGCAGCTTCCGATTGGCTACAGGAGCTTCCTGCAGCCAATCGGAAGCCTGGCCTTGGTTTCCGAAGGTTTTGGAAGTTGAATGGACTTCCAGAACAGGTTCCATTCGACTTCCGATGTACCACTGTAATTTGTTTTGTGTTAAGAATAACACTTAACACCAGGCTACACACATTTGTTTTAAGGCCCTAAAATGTTGCTACAACACTGTCCTATAGGTTACCATCCTATATGTACACACTGGAGACTATTGGCACAAGCCTAACCATTTCTACTCAAAAGTAAATCCTATTGAATTCAGGGAGGCTCACAGGACCTTACTTCTCAGGTGTCCTGTACAGGATTGTAGCACTATCCTGTTTTCATTGATTGGCAGGGGGCTAATCATATCTAAAGGGACACGGGTGGCGCTATGGGTTAAACCACAGAGCCTAGGACTTGCCGATCAGAAGGTTGGCGGTTCGAATCCCCGCGATGGGGTGAGCTCCCGTTGCTCAGTCCCTGCTCCTGCCAACCTAGCAGTTTGAAAGCACACCAGTGCAAGTAGATAAATAGGTACCGCTCCAGCGGGAAGGTAAACACCATTTCCATGCACTGCTCTGGTTCGCCAGAAGCAGCTTAGTCATGCGGGCCACATGACCCGGAAGCTGTACACCGGTTCCCTCAGCCAGTAAAGCGAGATGAGCACCACAGCCCCAGAGTCAGTCACGACTGGACCTAATGGTCAGGGGTCCCTTTACCTTTAATCATATCTAGCCTCACTGAATGGTGCTTGATCTAGATATCACCTCATCCCTATTTTTGTTCTAATGAAGAGAACAACTTTGAGTTAGGCCAAGAGACAACAAGCTAAATGCATCTTTCGAGCAGTGCCCTTAGATTTACAGAGTGGATTAATCTGTTTGCACGTCACTCACAAAGACCTGAGAGTGCTGTAGAAGGCCGGTTGTTATCTTCCTGGTTGACATTGCAGGGCCATTTATGGCATTTCCTTACCGCAGCAAACTCCTGGCGCAATTTGGAGTGGAAGGACAGCACTTGAAAGGATAAAGGGAAATCCTCATAATTGTGTTTACTGTTTCCAACAGATAAAATGCCAGGATTCTGACACCAAATGGAAACCAATCTTGTCTTTTGAGCTTGCTTGCAACTCATGTAGTAGTTCTCTTTCTCTCCTTAAATGCTCCAACTCTGTGAAAAGACGAAAATAAATACTGTTCAACTAATAAATCTCTGTTCAACTAAGTTGGTTTTGTCTCTTACAACGCCAGTTGGAAATACTCTCTGTGGAGAGAGGCAGTGAGAAACTTTACTTTCTTGGGCTCCATGATCACTGCAGATGGTGACAGCAGTGACAAAATTAAAAGATGCCTGCTTCTTGGGAGAAAAGTGATGACAAACCTAGACAGCATCTTAAAAAGCAGAGACATCACCTTACCGACAAAGGTCCATACAGTTAAAGCTATGGTTTTCCCAGTAGTGATGTATGGAAGTGAGAGCTGGACCATAAAGAAGGCTGATCGCCAAAGAATTGATGCTTTTGAATTATGGTGCTGGAGGAGACTCTTGAGAGTCCCATGGACTGAAAGAAGATCAAACCTCTCCATTCTGAAGGAAATCAGCCCTGAGTGCTCACTGGAAGGACAGATCCTGAAGCTGAGGCTCCAAGACTTTGGCCACCTCATGAGAAGAGAAGACTCCCTGGAAAAGACCCTGATGTTGGGAAAGATGGAGGGCACAAGGAGAAGGGGACGACAGAGGACGAGATGGTTGGACAGTATTCTCGAAGGTACCAGCATGAGTTTGACCAAACTGCGGGAGGCAGTGGAAGACAGAAGCCCCTGGCCTGCTCTGGTCCATGGGGTCACGAAGAGTCAGACACAACAAAATGACTAAACAACAACAGTCCCACTTTAACCATTCTGACCTGTTCCGCAGCTCAAGTGGGATTGCAGAGAGGAGAGAAATTTACACCCCCCTTTCAGCTCCTGTGATTTTAATGGAAATCCCTATTAAGCACAGGAGAGTAGCAGCATGGATCATTCATCACAGGGGAGGAGAGATTTGACCAGCTAAATAAGGGCCACCCAGCAGGAAAAAGGGGGCTGGAAGAGAAAGAGACTGGGATAGCTCAGTTGGTAGATCACGAGACTCTTAATCTCAGGGTTGTGAGTTTGAGCCCCACATTGGGCAAAAGATTCCTGCATTGCAGGGGGTTGGACTAGAGGACCTTTGTCGTCCCTTCCAGCTCTTCAGTTCCATGATTCTATACCTTTGATCCTAGGTAACAGTAAAGGTAAAGGGACCCCTGACCATTAGGTCTAGTTGCGGACAACTCTGGGGTTGCGGCGCTCATCTCGCTTTATTGGCCGAGGGAGCTTCCGGGTCATTTGGCCAGCATGACTAAGCCGCTTCTGGCGAACCAGAGCAGTGCATGGAAATGCCGTTTACCTTCCCGCCAGAGTGGTACCTATTTATCTACTTGCCCTTCGTGCTTTCAAACTGCTAGGTTGTCAGCAGCAGGGACCGAGTAACAGGAGCTCACCCGTCACAGGGATTTGAACTGCCGACCTTCTGATCGGCAAGCCCTAGGCTCTGTGGTTTAACCCACAGTGCCACCCGTGTCCCCTGTGATGCTACTCACTGCCATTTCAAGATTCTCTTGGAGTAATTTCAGCAGTTGTCAGCAGAATGGAGAAGGGAGGCTGGGGTTGTGCCTGGCTCCCCAGTGGCCAAGCATCACTGCTGGCACCGTGCACATCCTCTCAGGGCACAACTGATTGCTTCCTGGAGGATCCTTAAAAACAAAGAGGTCAATTCACTGACCTGCACCCCATTCAGCCCCCCCTGAGTCACCATTTTCATTTTGCACAGTCTACCTGTGGGGAGAATTCAAAGGGTGCGTGCCAGCAACTGGGTCCAATTCAGAGTGCTGTCTGTGCTTGCTGCTTGTTACTGCTGACCCCGCGCCCCCCAAAAAACCCCTGAGAAATAGGAGGGAGCCCACCAGAGGACACTGTGCAAAGCGCCCCCCCCCCAAGCCTGGATCTGGCTCTGACACTACTGCTCCTCTGATCTAAATTGCCCACCCCCTCCAGTGTGCTGTTTTTAAGGCTGCTTGGGATTTTATTGCAAGCATCTGTATGTAACATTGCACTAGGCCCTGATGTAGACACGACATTCAAGTTCTGGCTGAAGTGGAGAACTTTAGAGAGGCAAGCCCAGAAGAGTGTTATGTCCACTGTCTGAGAGCAGAATCCCGTGGAGGGGTGGAAACAGCAATCTAGGACAGCTGTGAGTATGCTTAGTATTAATATCAAATACGACGGTAATTCAAAACAGAATCTTCTGGGTACAGATCTGAGCTGTGGAAGCCAAGTTATGAAATGATATTAGCATCTGGATCTTAGAGGCAACGGAGGAACAGCCTGCCAGCATTTGCCATATGTCCCATCTGTAGAGAATATTTAAAATACGTAAACACAACGAGTTAATAAAGAGAGTTGCAAGATAAATACTTCTCCCTGTTCTAGTGGCATGGCAAATTATCAAAACAGCCAAGTCCAAATGGAAAGTCTGAAACGGAGAAAAGCAGATGTAAAATGGCAGAAGTCTCTCCTTTTTATACCCCTTATCTGATTTCGAGAGGCCAGCAAACATTTGTGATATGCTTATCTTGTGATAAAGGGTTTTTTAAAAGATGTTGTTGCCAAAGGTCTCTCAGATTGTTCCTAAAAAGTGCGGGGTGGCATTATCTTATTGCGAATTGAATTCTTTTCCTGGGCCATTTCTTTGCTTTTCAACACAAGCGATGGTCATCTTAACAGCTGCCTTGATTATCTTTATAGAAAGGCAAGACATAAATGCAAGAGAGAGACGGGTAGAAACTTGTCATGCTAGATGCTTTTCAATGAGTTTAAAAGTTAATGATTTTAATGATTATCTCTTATTGAATTTATGTTGTTTCTACTTTCCTTTCCTAAGGCTCATGGCTGCTTCCAGAAAACTTAAACAATAAAAGTATCAATAAAAACAAATGTACAATAATAATCAATCAGCACAATCAAATCAACAGACCACAGCAGCCATGCAGCAATCATGGGAATTTTGGAAGAGGCAGATTTTGCAAGCTTTCCAAAAAGCCAGAAGACCCCTTCTACTCAATTTGGCTCCTGCCTTGTTATCATTAGACTCCAATTTAAACAATAACCTTAAATGCAGAGATTTTAGTATTTATTTTTTTCTATTGTCAGCAGCCCAAATAACAATAGCCAAATTCTGGAAACAACCTATAGAAATCCCCATTGAAATCTGGGTAAATAATATTTGGAATGTGGCTCTATCGGAATGCTTTATTCGCCACAGAAAGGCACTTCAAGGTTAAACACTTGACCTCCATTCTTTTCCTTTATAAATGAGACAGAAGATACTTTTATTCCACCCACAACACAAGAATCTCTGTGGAGAGGTTCCTTGAATTGATAATGCATAAATAAACTTATTACTTATGTACTGCATATGAAACTTAATGTACCATTGGACAAGCTACTGCAGTTATATATTGTTCTAGTATTTACATGAAAACCAACAAAAAGTTGAAAGACTCAAGCAGTCCTGATCCACCCAGCCAGGTCATTCCCACAGCCTTGAGGAACCTGTGATCCTTGTGATGTTGGACCAACTCCATCATCAGTCCCAGTTGTCAGTCCCAAACTTGCCCTTCCCACGACTGTCCACACGTTATGGGTAAACATCTGCAGAGGAGATCCTGCTGTATGTACGAAGGCTGTCCTCCTGACTGGGAACCCTAACCACACAGGTTTCCCATCTTGGGGGTGAACCTGCTACACATGGGTGGGCTGGCAAAGACCTATAGAACAAGCCAACCCTCCGAGACAAATTTGGAGGTTCAGGGAAAGAGAAGAAAGAGAAGTCATGTTGTCTTTGCATACACCTGCTTGAATGACTTTGGATCGCAGCCTGGTACCCTTTCTACAATATATAGCAGGGGTAGGCAACCTAAGGCCCAATCCCCTTCTAAATCCGGCCTGTGGACGGTCCGGGAATCAGCGTGTTTTTACGTGTGTAGAATGTGTCCTTTTATTTAAAATGCATCTTGAGGTTATTTGTGGGGCCTGCCTGGTGTTTTTATATGAGTAGAATGTGTGCTTTAATTTAAAATGAATCTCTGGGTTATTTGTAGGGCATAGGAATAGGTGTCTGTTTGTTTTTTCCAAAATATAGTCCAGCCCACCACATGGTCCGAGGGACGGTGGACCGGCCCACGGCTGAAAAAGGTTGCTGGCCCCTGATATATAGGCTCCATTCACTGATGCCCACCCTGATCTGGGAGCTGCTTCAGAACCCGTATTGCTGCAGTGTGAATACCGGGATCGCTTGGTGATGGTGATAGTGGTGGAATGGCATGGACCCTTCTCACTAGATCTTTACCTGGCAAGGACAGAAAGTGCCGAACAGGTGGGGAGAACCCACACAACCGACCCCATCCAATATTCGAAAACAGAACATAGCAGCATGGAAAATTGGCTTCTGAGCCACCATCAGCATGTGGACTGACTTGGACAGGTGGGCTGGACAATTCATCTATCAGTCATCTAATGTCATAATGCTGTCAGGTGATTGACAGCTGCTAAAAGCCCAGGTGGCTGTTTGGCATTTGGGAGGTACTGAATAAAGCATTTTTGCAAGTCCCATAGGGCCAGCAAAGCACTTTGTACAGCAGTCGCTAAGTACCTGGCAATCAGCTGATGGTCGGATGCTTGGGAAGTTCTGAATAAAGGGGCTTTCCAGCTACTACCAATTGGCCCCCATTTAGACAAGCTGTGCCACACCTCATGATAACAATTATGCCCAAATATGACAACAAATATGCCCAAAACAGCCTCACACCAAATGGGGGAGTCTGTCAGCTCAGATTAGGCCCACGGACCAGAGGTTCCTCCCTCCTGACTTACAGGGATGAATGGTCATTATGAATCTTAGGGAACCAGGCTAATGAATCCTAAACTGTTTCTAAGACACCTTATAAAGTATCTTAGAATGTGAGCTAGAGTTGAAAACTCAAAATCCCCTTCAAACCAGCAGGAGACAAATAGCCACACCATTTTTATTTCCAGAGCTCTTTGTAAGCTTCTGGCTGCAAATTGTTGCGAGGGGGCAGTTTTGCTTGGGGTCATGAAATCATAGTTTCACAGAGCCGTAGAGTTGGAAGGGAACCCAAGGGTCATCTAGTCTAACCCCCTGCAATGCAAGAATCTCAGCAGACTCATCTCTGACAGATGGCCATCCAGCCTCTGCTTAAAAACCTCCAAGGAAGGAGAGTCCACAACTTCCCAAGGGTTGAATAGCTTGTACTGTATTCATCAGCTGAGCATTTGAATGCAGAAAAGCAGTAGCAAGGATAGGCCTAAATAAGACAAACAGGAAGGTGAGAAAGAGGCCTGTTTCCAATTTTGTGTGAAATCTGAGATGGAGCAAGAATCCAGTGAGATGCGAAAGAGGAGCCGTTCATTTAACCACGTTTTGTTCTAAACAGGTAAAGGTACCCCTGCCCGTACGGGCCAGTCTTGCCAGACTCTAGGGTTGTGCGCTCATCTCACTCTATAGGCCAGGAGCCAGCGCGGAGCCAGCGCTGTCCGCAGACACTTCCGGGTCACATGGCCAGCGTGACAAGCTTCATCTGGCGAGCCAGCGCAGCACACGGAACGCCGTTTACCTTCCCGCTGGTGAGCGGTCCCTATTTATCTACTTGCACCCGGAGGTGCTTTTGAACTGCTAGGTTGGCAGGCGCTGGGACCGAACAACGGGAGCAAACCCCGCTGCGGGGATTCGAACCGCCGACCATGCGATCGGCAAGTCCTAGGCGCTGAGGTTTTACCCACAGCGCCACCCACGTCCCTACGTTTTGTTCTGGTTAGTCTTAAATAAGCAGAAACATGGATGTTCCTGAGATGGGGTTATAACCGGGGTGCGGGCAGAGCCTCATAGCTCAGTTTTATGCCCTCGATTGGGGTCCCAGGACAAAATCTGGTGGGTCTTCTTCAACCAGGGCCGTCTTTACCTGGGGGTGCAAGGGGTGCAAGGGGTGCAGGGCGCCAAATTCTGGGCAGCGCCAAATGTATACCTACTGTATACATTTCTGTATACTCTCTCAATTGGTGGCAGTGAAAAGCAATGGAGCGAAAGTCTCTGCCCCCCTCCTCCGTCACTCTGTTATTCTGTAGAGTCAAATATTTCTGCCGAGTCAGGAAACAAAAGCAGTGTTTCCGCTGTATTGTTGTTACAGGTGAGCGACCCCCCCAAAAAAACTTTGAGTCAGCCCCCCCTAAAAAGGTCAACAACTTTGGCTTTTCCCCCTCCCAAAAAAGCTGAATAAAAGTTAATTTGGGGGTGGCTAAACTAAATTTTGGGACTTGGGTGACGCTGTGGGTTAAACCACAGAGTCTAGGACTTGCCGATCAGAAGGTTGGCGGTTTGAATCCCCACAACAGGGTGATCTCCCATTGCTCGGTCCCTGCTCCTGCCAACCTAGCAGTTCAAAAGCACACCAGTGCAAGTAGATAAATAGGTACCGCTCCGGCGGGAAGGTAAACGGCATTTCCGTGCGCTGCTCTGGTTCACCAGAAGTGGCTTAGTCATGCTGGCCACATGACCCGGAAGCTGTACGCCGGCTCCCTCGGCCAATAAAGCGAGATGAGCGCCACAACCCCAGAGTTGTTCACGACTGGGCCTGTTGGTCAGGGGTCCCTTTACCTAAACTAAATTTTGGGGTCCAAAATATGCACCCCAGAGGCGCATATGCTAAAAACGGCCCTGTCTCCAACTCTTGCACCTTTAAAGCCTATACTTGGTCTGATTGCAAGAAGCGTGTGGTTCCAGCCTCTGGTTTAGCAACACCACAGTTGCTGGATCGGCAAGAGGTTTGCCCTTTTCCTCTTAGGCATGACTTGAACAGCAGACTCTGCCAATAAGTAACATTTCACGATGCTGAAGTAATAGTGAAAAGAGAATGATTCAAGATGGATCTGCAGGGCAAT
Source organism: Podarcis melisellensis (assembly GCF_964234715.1). Classification (NCBI taxonomy): domain Eukaryota; kingdom Metazoa; phylum Chordata; class Lepidosauria; order Squamata; family Lacertidae; genus Podarcis; species Podarcis melisellensis. The sequence goes on along the minus strand of NC_138530.1, from coordinate 110,568,521 downwards.
CTGATACTGGCTTGGGGTTTTGCTTATTGCCAAGTCACTACTTTGCGCTTTTTAACCACTTGGAAACAAGTTTTGCTAAGCAAGGTTGATGAGCCAATGAGGCATCTTAAATTTGCAGCTTCTTGGAGCAAAGGAGATCACTGAGCGATGTGATAACATTGGCAGCGGAAAGTAGGGTTCTCAAATTTTCGGCCAGCTTCCAAATGAATGAGCTGTTAATAAGGCAGAAAGGCTTCAGCCTCGCAGCAGGATCATCAAATGTTTTGCAGACCTTAACAAGATATTGAAACCGTTGGGTATTATTATTAGTATATATTTAAACAAAGATTATACTTTAAAAGTCTTGATTAGTCACCTTCAGAGTAATGGTACATTTTATTTTATGAAAAATATTCAGTGGTGGCCTTTGTTAAATCATGATGTTCTTTTCAGAATGGGGAAGGTACGTGAAGTTTCCTATGCTCATAAAGAGTATAAGCAAATATAATAATTAGCAGCATTTCTTTCTTTCTTTTTTTCTTTTTAAAAAATCTTTATTAATTTAAATTACACACATATACAAAGAATTTACAATCTCATACTACAAAAAGAAAATTAAAGGGGGGAAAATTAAGAAAAAAGAAAAGAAAATACAGAAAGAAAAAAGAAGAAAAAGCAGATTTACGTGCATAAAAAAACTTAATCTTCCTAATTAATACTTAAACAAACACTTAAATAAAAAAGACTTCTGACAAAACGAGTCTTCCAGTCATTCTCATTGTACTGTTTATACTGTCGGTTTTTTCGCACAGTTTTATATTCTTTAATATTGTTCCCATCTACTCCACAAACGGTATTTGTTGTGTTTACAAGTATCACTCAAGTTCTGCTGCAGCATGCATTTCTACTGAGTATTAAATAAATCTCTAGATTTTAAAAAAATGACTTTTTCTATTGCTTTTACTGTAATGTAAACCATATTGTACATTTTATATCTCTGGGATTTTTAATAAGACTCAATGAAATGGGAGTAGATCCACTGAAATCAATGTCACTATTGTTGGCATCCGCCTGTCCCAGGAGACAATGGAGATATGCACCTTTGGGTGTGAAGTCAAACCATTGGAGAATTATAGGGCCTGCTGGGGCTGTAGAAATGGGAGATACCATATTTTTCGCTCTATAGGACACACCCGACCATAGGATGCACCTTGTTTTAGAGGGGGAGAACAAGAAAAGAAAAATTCTCCCCCTCTCTGCTCAGCGCCCCTTCAGCAAAGCGGCAGGAGAAACGGAGCCCCTTCCATTTCTCCTCCCGCTTCGCTGAAGGGGCACTGCGCAGCTCTCCCTCTCTGCTGAAGCCATGAGAGTCTTAATTTCCTGGCTTCAGCGAAAGCAACCCGAAGCCTTTGGAGCACTGCGGGACCTCCCACTGCGCTCCGATGGCTTCAGGTTCCTTTCGCTGAAGCCAGGAGAGTCTATCCCTGAAGCCTGGAGAGCGAGAGGGGTTGGTGCGCACCGACCCCTCTCATTCTCCAGGCTTCAGCGAAAGCAACGCGAAGCCTCCAGAGCACAGAGGGAGCGCTCCCTCTGCGCTTCGGAGGCTTCGCGTTGCTGTCGCTGAAGCCAAGGAGCCTGCATTTGCTCCATAAGACGCACACACATTTTCCACTAATTTTTGGAGGGGGAATAGTGCATCCTATAGAGCGAAAAATACGGTCCATTTTTTTGTTGCAGCTGTGGCAGATGTATCGTAGTGTTTCTTCTGTCTGTGCTCCTCCCAGTGGTCATTCCTCCACTGGTCACTACTGTGGACACACCACCTGTATGTCTCCAAGTACCGTGATTGTTTGCAAAGGATTCCCTCCCACAAAGTGGAAAAAGGCGCTCAGGGGTGATCGTGTCAATAGCCCGAGTCGTTCGGGTGTTCCAGAGGTCAGCCAGGGCTTTGACAGTGGTGCCAGTCATATCTCCCAGAAAATCCCCCAGAGCTGTTTGGAATCCCACTGGATCCATCAGCCTCCAAGAGCGGACCTTCCTAATAGGTCCCCAGTCTCTGCAGAGAGGAAAAGATGCTGACAGCCTAAATTTCAACAGGAAGTGATCTGACCATGGCATGGGACTGGTGTCACTGTCTTCCACCTTCAGATCACCCACTTCCAGGTCCAGAGTGCGGCTTGCCGTGTGCATTGGGCCGGTGACATGTTGGAACAGTCCCATGGTTATCATGGCAGCCATGAAGTCCTGAGCCGCCCCAGAGCCAGCTGTCTCGGCATGGATGTTGAAGTCTCCCAGAACCGGCAGTCTGGAATGGCAGTTCAAGTTGTGCAAGTACCTCGAACTTGCCAAAATGACTGACTTCATAAGAAATCGCTCAGGTGACAAGGTTAAAAAAAGAATGGGATTGCTTCAAAAACTACCTGATAAAACATGGTTCCAAAAACAACACTTGGTTGTGTCTAGATTAATTTCGCAGATATAAGGGGATTTTCTCGTTTAAGACTTGAATACAGATTACGCAAAGGTAATAGTTGTGTTGTAGCCACAAAGTGATAGAGGGAGGTCAATAAACATATAAGGGACTCAGAACAGTTTAGTAGAATAGGAAGAAAGTGACTGTAAGGGGGGCAAGAAAAAAAGAAATATGAAGCCAACTTCTTTCTAGGAATTTTTTGTACAGAATACTCAAATTATGGTGTATATTCCTTAAATAACTTTGTGTATTTGACAAATACCTTTTTTTCTTTAATTTTTAATTTTTTAGTATTTTTATTTTCTATTCTTTTTTCTTGTAAATTTTAAAAATGCAATAAAGATTGATTAAAAAAACACACACAGAACCAGCAGTCTGGAAGTCCTCAACACTGCCTCCAAGACCAGCTCTGTCACTTCAGGCAGATGGACTGCTGGGTAGCGAGGCGGGCAGTAAACCAGCAGAATCCCTATTCTGTCCCGATTGCCCAACATCAGCAACAAGCACTCTAGATTCTCCCCACCCTCAAACTGGACAGAGAGCCTGGAGATAGAGAGAGAGGATTTCTATAGATCACAGCAACTCCTCCTCCCAGATCCTCAAGTCTGGCCTAATGCTGCATTCAATACGATACGATATGATACGAAACGAAACGAAACGAAATGATAATCTTTACAGTGGTACCTCAGGTTAAGTACTTAATTCGTTCCGGAAATCTGTTCTTAACCTGAAACTGTTCTTAACCTGAAGCACCACTTTAGCTAATGGGGCCTCCTGCTGCTGTCGTGCCGCCAGAGCACGATTTCTGTTCTCATCCTGAAGCGAAGTTCTTAACCTGAGGTACTATTTCTGGGATAGCAGAGTCTGTAACCTGAAGCATATGTAACCTGAAGCGTATGTAACCTGAGGTACCACTGTATTGTCATTGTCCCATACAGAACAACGAAATTGAAAAAATCTACATCAGACATTCAGAAACCATCAAGCCTGCTCTCCCAGCTATCCCAGCCTGGTTGGCCACCTAAAAACTCTGATACCCCATAATTGAATACAATATACTCCCACGGAGACTACCTTACACTGTGTTTAAAACCAAAATCGCATATGGATAGAAACTGTTTCTCAGGCGGCTAGTCCTAGTCTTTATAACCCTGTACCTTCTTCCAGAAGGCAGAAGCTGAAAGATATCATTTCCGGGGTGCGCACTATCCTGCGCTATCTCTGCAGCTTTCTTATGGCACCTGGCAGCATAGATTTGATCCAAGGTTGGAAGAGTGCACCTAATTATTCTCTCTGCAGTCTTTACAGCATTGGACAGCATTGTTTTTCCCCTGACCGTGCAGCTCCCAAACCACACACACAGACCATAAGTTAATACACTCTCAACAGTACAATGGTGAAATGCCAGCATCCAGGTGGGCCCAGTTGGGTGAGACCAACTCCACCCTGTTCACTGTTGGAAAAATGCCCGGGAAGGCCACCACCTTCCCAAGACACCGGGGCGTCTCTCCGGAGGTCACTATCTGGCTGTAAATCTTCCTCAGTCCAGAGAGACCAGTGAGAAGAGACCCCTCCTTCCTGAGAGGAGCACACTCATCTTCTGGCATCTCATTGCAGAAGAAAGAGACAATCGTAGCTTTAAAACTACTTTACTGAACAGTCTTTAAACACAGAGAACCCACCAGCATGTCTGCTCTCTCTCAGCAACAGTACAGAACAACTTCTCACACAGAAGTGAAAGTAACTTCTCTTGCAGTAAGGTAAAGGTACCCCTGACCATTAGGTCCAGTTGTGACTGACTCTGGGGTTGCGGTGCTCATCTCACTCTATAGACCAAGGGAGCCAGCGTTTGTCCGCAGACAGTTCCAGGTCATGTGGCCAGCATGACTAAGCCGCTTCTGGCGAACCAGAGCAGCGCAAGGAAACACCGTTTACCTTCCCGCCGGAACGGTACCTATTTATCTACTTGCCCTTTGACGTGTTTTCGAATTGCTAGGTTGGCAGGAGCAGGGACCAAGCAACGGGAGCTCACTCCGTCGCGGGGATTCGAACCATTGACCTTCTGATTAGCAAGTCCTAGGCTCTGTGGTTTAACCCACAGCGCCACACCCGTCTCTCGCAGTACACCAACAGTAATGAGACTTCCTGTCTCACTCTCTCAGACACTCACTTGATATAAACAACCATAGTGCTACTTGCTGAGCAGCTGGTGAGATAAAAATCCACCCAGGTTTCAATGATACAGCCCAGATCAGCCGCATAATCAGACAATGGATGAAGAAGATTTTATTCTGGGCCAACATGGCATTCAGCAACAGCAGCCACAGACTCGAGGGCTGGCTGATATGACAACCACAATCTCCCAGGTTGGATAATTGCCATGTGCCCCTTACCTGCTCCGCCCCTCTTCCCAAACCTTACCTCCCCCTACCCAGAGCCTCTCCTCCAAATTTCATCCCACAAAATGCCCTTACAACCCAATTAAAAACAGTTAAAACACACAGACACAATTTTTTTTAAAAAATTATTTTTATTGGTTTTTACAAAATAAGTTCCAACAGTCATACAACATAATTTTTCATCTTATACAATATTTTAGACTTCCGTCAACACCTCTGATGATTTTCCATTCTTTATCACTTTTCTGCATTTCTTAATTTTATATTACTTTTAATTGTCCTTAACTAATAAATCTCTTCCTAGTCTTTCTTGCATTAATTCAAATAATCCACCTTACAAAACTTCTTGCAGTCCTACTAGCATGATCTGTTCATCACAATTACTTTTCAAATAGTCCATATATTTATGTCAGTCTTCTAAGAATCTCTGATGTCGCAAGTTTCACACACACAATTTTTTTTAGAGGATATAAATACAATTTAAAAGCAATTTAAAAGAAGAAGCCCTCTCTGCTGAGCAGCAGAAGCAGTCCTTATTAAACCTGTCAGGCCCTGCCCTGGGCCAGGTGGAGAGAGGCAGGAGCAGGGCCCTCAGGCTCTCAGCATTATCTTTACAGTCAATTTTTAACAGTATGTTTACTCTTTGTTGCTCTGCTCATTTTAATTTATTTTAGCTGAGAATTACCATCCAAGTCCTGCAGTTCTTCATTAGGGTTATTTGAGCCGCTTGATACCTCTTTGAGCCATAAGGACTACAAGAATATTGCCAAAGCAATGTTGTCTTCATACTTCTCTCTAGAGCAGAAAACTATGAACGGCTAAGCATCAGCCTTGGTCTTGCTCAGTCCTGGTTTGCTGGATTTGTAACCTACCTCGACATTGGGCGGTGGAACAAACGCACACGAGAGAACATAAATGTTTCTCCATATCAAATTCAAATCTCAAACTGAGACTCTTCTGCCCTTTGACAGAGATGGCTTCCAACACATGTCCCATGGGGCTAGCTGAGCAGTACAAAAAACATAGGTGTCGCTCAGAAACAGCTACAGACATTTATGGCTTCCCTGTTGGAGTCCCAGGATTTGTCCACCATTTGCTAATTTTTACAGGTTTGAAATGATAGAGTTGGCACCTAGTTGGTGGTCAGGTGCCACTTTGGAAACAGGGAGCAGATGGTGCCTGGAGGGAACCGAGGAAGACGGAGGCCGCTTGAGAGATTAAGACATCTGTCAAAATACAGGTTGGGGGCTAGAGAGAGAGTTGGTGCTGATGTTTAGATCACAAGGCATTCGGCACTTCACACCTCTGTTGCCTAAATAAGGTCAGACACAGACCTTACTTTAGGGATGGGTGACTCTGTCGATTTTTGTTACTCGTTTTCCCAGACTTGAGTTTAGTTCCCCACTTTTCCACGTTCATTTGCAGCTTAAAAAAAAAAAATTATAAATCTATCCTGAAAATTCAACAGCATTTTAGTCCGAATTTTTCCCCATTGTGCAATTTTGCCTAATATACATATTTTTGCAAAGCATTTTTCCCAATATACAGCATTTTTGGCATGTTATTTTCTCTAATATATGCGTTATTGTGCACATGTTACCCTAATAAGTACCTTTTCATGAGCATTACTTGAATGCTTCAGATAATTCAGAGAAGTGCAAATTTTGAGTTATTGTATTGGAAAGTGCAAATTTGGTAGCTCTGCCTTTAAATCCAAACTAAATCAATTTTCTTTGTGATTTTATTGTCCCTACCTACACTTTGCTGGCTTTCTCTGGCATTCATACTGTAGATCTACAAATTCCAAGGGCACATTGTCCAGAGAATGAACAAGGAAAAGGGAGAGGTGGTTAACACCAGGAAACTGAAATTAAAAAGTAAAGTCTCCAAACTGAAACTCAATGGGAATTGATTGTTTTGCATCATCTGGACAATGGGATTTGATTCCCAAAAATCTTCATCAGGGTCACTGAAAGAAAAAGAAAGAATAACATAAGATGCAAATTCTAAAACAAATCATAAACTGAATTGTTCATGTATTACCATACTGTGTCATGGCTAACCTCTACTTGAATATGAACATCTATTCATGTATTTAGCATCTTGCATTCATCTTAACATCTATTTTTAAGTTATCTATGTTTATTAGCAATCACAAAATTAAAAGACGCCTGCTTCTTGGGAGAAAAGCAATGACAAACCTAGACAGCATCTTAAAAAGCAGAGACAGGAAGTGAGAGCTGGACCATAAAGAAGGCTGATCGCCGAAGAATTGATGTTTTGAATTATGGTGCTGGAGGAGACTCTTGAGAGTCCCATGGACTGAAAGAAGATCAAACTTATCCGTTCTGAAGGAAAACAGCCCTGAGTGCTCACTGGAAGGACAGATGCTGAAGCTGAGGCTCCAGTACTTTGGCCACCTCATGAGAAGGGAAGACTCCCTGGAAAAGACCCTGATGTTGGGAAAGATGGAGGGCACAAGGAGAAGGGGACGACAGAGGACGAGATGGTTGGACAGTGTTCTCGAAGCTACCAGCATGAGTTTGACCAAACTGCGGGAGGCAGTAGAAGACAGAAGTGCTTGGCATGTCTGGTCCATGGGGTCATGAAGAGTTGGACACAACTAAACAACAACAACAACAATTATGTTTATATCCCATCTTTTCTCCAAGGAACTCAAGGCAGTCTCCCTGCCTTTCCTGTCTTCATAACAAAAACTGCAAAGGCAGGTTAGGTGGTACTTGACCCAAGAGAAACTGGTGAGCTTTGTGGCCTGAGCAGGGATTTGAACTTGGGTCTATCAAGTCTTAGCCCAATGCTCCAACCACTACTGGTTCTCTTTTTCATGCATGTTTTTCATTTGCATATGTTATCTTACATTGGGGTGTATCCAGTGGTTTCCTCCAGCTGATGGAAGGATCTTTGATTCAGTAGAAGTCCCCATCAATGAACTGGGGAAGGCTGTGATTCTTCACCACTCCTACAACTAGGATGACCTCCCAGACACTCTTCCAAAGTGTTTCCCAACCATACAAAGCAGATTTGGATACAACCCATATTTTACATAGCTCATGGACAGGAGATCCATGTCACGTTTGCCCTGAGAGCTCACAGAGCCTCCATGTTTAGAGGTAAAGGTAAAGGGACCCCTGACCATTAGGTCCAGTCGTGGCCAACTCTGGGGTTGCAGCGCTCATCTTGCTTTACTGGCCGAGGGAGCTGGCGTACAGCTTTCGGGTCATGTGGCCAGCATGACTAAGCCGCTTCTGGCGAACCAGAGCAGTGCACGGAAACGCTGTTTACCTTCCCGCCGGAGCGGTACCTATTTATCTACTTGCACTTTGATGTGCTTTCGAACTGCTAGGTTGGCAGGAGCAGGGACTGAGCAACAGGAGCTCACCCCGTCACAGGGATTCAAACCGCCGACCTTCTGATCGGCAAGTCCTAGTCTCTGTGGTTTAACTCACAGCACCACCCGCATCCCCAAATACCTGTTGGGGGAGACAGCAGGGGAAGGCTGTTGCCTTCATGCATTGCTTCTGGACTTCCCAGAAGTATTTGGTTTGATCGCTGTTGAAGTCCGTATGTAGGGCTAGATTAATCTTTGGCCAGATCCTGCAGGGTTTCTCGTATAGACTTAATTACCGTGCCCCTCGGTAAGACTGCTATCAAAATGCATCGAGCAAATTGCATGTAGTAATAAATTACTACTTTTGAAACACCAGTTTGAGGCTTTGTGTCTGCATTTTTCTGAAACCTAGAGAACACTACATCTGTTCCTTGTTTCTTTCCAGGGCAAATGTCCTGAGCGGCAAAGTGGGTCTGGTGGATGAAGTCTGAATTTATGACTCATCCATGGTGGTCCATGACTTATGACTGATCCTCAGCTATCTTAGCTCGCTTGCCCGTAACTATGAGGGTCAGGGATTAACTAAATTTGATTTCTGTTAATATTATTACCATGAGCTCTGGCATGTCAGGCTGAATGTCAAAAATCACATCCCATGCCAATCTTGAGGTGTAGTGACTGCACAGTTGTGGAATTCCCTCCCTAGTGAAGGCTCCTCTCTGCCAGTCTTTGGACTCAGTTTTAAACAAATGGTCTTACTTCATAAGACCTTAAGGGACTTACTTTGATTCTTCTTTTAAAAAAATAATTTCCCTTTCCATTTTACAATATTCAACAATAAATATAATTCACACACAAATCCAATAATGTTCTCTGCGACTTCCCTCCCTCCTCTTTTGCAGTTTCTTATTTTTCTATCAAATTCTTACTGCATATTTTAATTTATACTTTTTACCCATTTATCCTTTTTGATTTCCTTAGAATCTTTACTGCCCATGTTTATATCAACCCTGCAAAAGTTTTTGATTGTTTTAACAAAGTTTGTTTTCATATATTCAAAAATCCCCCCCCCCATTCTGCTACAAAGAGTTTTTCACCCTGATACCTTAATCTTCCATTTCACCATCTCTGCATATTCCATCAATTTTTGTTGCCAATCGTCATTTTGGGGTCAGTTCCTCTTTCCAGTTTTGTGCATATATCATTCAGGCAGCTGTGGTAGCATGAATAAATAGTTGTGTTTTTTAAAAAATCTTTCTGCACCTCTTCTGCAAGTACGGTATACCTAAAAGGAAAGCGTCTGTTTTTTTAAGAAAAGTTATTTTAAACATTTTTTTCAATTCATTATAAATCATTTCCCAGAAGGCTTTTGCAACCTCACAGGGCCACCACATGTGAAAAAAGTACCTTCTTTCTCTTTAGGCTTCCAACATATATTGGACTTAGGCTTCTACATTCTTGCCAGCTTGCTAGGCATCAAATACCATTTATATACATCATAGTCACATAGTTTTCTTTTAATGCATAGCACGCTGTAAATTTTAAATCTCCTTTCCAAAGTCTTTCCCACACTGCCATATCAAGATTATAACCTATATCCATTGCCCAATTTATCACTGATGATTTAACCATTTCATCCTTTGTTTCCAATTCTAATAATAATTTATACATTTTAGACATTAACTTTTGCTTATCTTTTAGAAGGTTTTTTTCTAAGACCTTGTGATGTTTGAGCTGTAAAGCCAATTTTTAAATCAAACTTAAAAGTCTCATTTAGTTGGCAATATCGTAGCAAACTTGTTAATAATCCACTTATTTCTTCAAACCTTTTAGTTTAATCTCACTCTCTTCCTCTATTAACAACTCGCTAGAAGTTACCCAGTCCTCTTCCATACCCCCCCCCCATTGCTATGGCATCTACTGATGAGAGCCACATTGATGTTTTCTTTTCCAGCAAGTTTTTATATTTATCCCATACTCTGTATAGATTTTTCCTAATTATGAAAGGTTGGTGAAACCTTTATGGATTCCAGTTTTCCCATGCTACCGCTATGCGCGCCAGCCAAATTTATTATCATGTCCTTCAAGATCCAAAATCTGTGAGTTCTTCAATAAAAACCACTACTCTAACCAGCAAATACAGGATGCCTCATGGTATAGTCTTAGGTCTGGCAGGAGGAAGCCACCTCTTTCTTTTGCATCAATTAAAATTTTATATTTTATTCTTGGTTTCTTCCCTTGCCAGATAAATTTTATTATGTCTCTTTGCCGTTCCTTAAAGCACCCTGCATTACTGACCACTGGAGCTGTCTGAAACTTAAAAAGTCATTCTCGGCAGAACATTCTTTTTTATTATGGGCTGCATTTTTGTAATTTCATATTATCATAGAATTGTAGAGTTGGAAGGGATCACAAGGATCAATTTCGTTGTGTGTGTTTTATCCTCCTAGTTGTGAGCTGCCTTGGGAGAATTTGTTTTTGCAGGTGGAATAGGAACAATATAGACGGTGCTAGTTTTCTAGAAAAAGAGGTGCCAGAACTCACCATGAACATCTCCCTTGTTCTCTTATAATGGCAATGGCACCCACCTGAGTTCCAGCGAGTTCCAGCTGAAAAAAGCCCTGTATATATCTAGCAGAGTGCAGCACAGCAAGCTATGTACAGTGGTACCTCGGGTTACAGACGTTTCAGGTTACAGACGCTTCAGGTTACAGACTCCGCTAACCCAGAAATAGTACCTCAGGTTAAGAACTTTGCTTCAGGATGAGAACAGAAATTGCAAGGCAGTGGAAGACCCCATTAGTGGTACCTCAGATTAAGAACAGTTTCAGGTTAAGAACGGACCTCCAGAAAAAATTAGGTTCTTAACCCGAGGTACCACTGTACTCCCAACCTCCTCATCCAGCACCCACCAAAAGCAGCCTATTGCTCATTCTCACTGGAACAGCTTGTTTCTTCTTAAAACACTTTGCCCCCAATTTTGTCTAGGTTAAAGGTAAAGGGACCCCTGACCATTAGGTCCAGTCGTGGCCAACTCTGGGATTGCGGCGCTCGTCTCACTTTATTAGCCAAGGGAGCTGGCATACAGCTTCCAGGTCATGTGGCCAGCATGACTAAGCCACTTCTGGCGAACCAGAGCAGCGCACGGAAACGCCGTTAACCTTCCCGCCGGAGCGGTACCTATTTATCTACTTGCCCTTTGACGTGCTTTCAAACTGCTAGGTTGGCAGGAGCGAGGACCGAGCAACAGGAGCTCACCCCGTTGTGGGGATTCGAACTGCCGACCTTCTGATCAGCAAGTCCTAGGCTCTGTGGTTTAACCCACAGCGCCATCCATGTCCCTTTTTGTCTAGGTTAGCAAATGACAAACCTCCCCTTTTTAAGGAGCTAGATTTAGCCCAAGGTCAGCCAGCTGCTATTCTCTGCAATACAATGACAAGGGGAAACCTCTGGCAGCAGCTCCAGTGCTAAATCAATGATAGAAACTATGTCCATGCATAAATGAATTGCTAAGCCAGCCGCACAGCGAAGAGGTAAATGTTTAAAGATTCTTTTAGCCAAAGAGAGTTTAAAGTTGAGCAGGATTTTAAATCAACACAGCTCCGTATAAAAACATGCTTCCACCACTCCCCCCCTCCTTCGTAAAGACAAGCACAGAAGTGTTAAGCTTGCTTCTTCAATCCTTTCAGATTCACATCTAAAGGGCGTTGGGAAGAACAGAGTCAATATTCCTGTTACTCTGTTCGTTTGAATTTGCGCATATTTGTGCAGCTGTCGCTGGAAATCTTAATTTGAGCAGAAGTCCAATACAACACCACAGTGGCCAGCTAGGAAGGTTCGGCCCTGCAAAAATAAACACAGGGGCTAACTAAAATCAACAACAACAACAGGAGCAGCAGCAAGCAGCAGCAGTGGCGGCCTGGGGAGAAAGAGGTTTGATGCCGCTGCCAAGCCAATCTCTCATCATTCTTGATCTGCAGATAATAAAGTGGAACTTGGAAAAGAGCTTTGCTCTCAAAGCAGACCGGCAAATTATCAGCTACCTCTCTGCTCCTCTGATAGAGCTTTTAAGGATTTTGCTAGGCAGATAAACAGTGAATGCTGGTGACAGATAACCATTGCATCTACCACATAGCCATGGGGTGTTCTCCCCCCACCCCATTCCTGATCCATACAATTCAAAAATTTAGATTTGATTCAAATCTCTTTGCTTATTTTTAATCACTCTGTAGTGTCCTAGAGAGCTGGAGAGTGAGTGAGTGGGTGGGTGGGTGCCTTAACAGAATCTGTTTGTTCTGGACTACTTTTTATTAAGGGTTTAATTTGGGTATTATTATTTTCTACATTCTGATTTATTCCCCAGATTTGTAGTTCTGAAAAGATTATTTTTAATGCTGTTCAAATTTGCCCTTCCCATGGGTGTGGCAAGTTGCTGTTGGGCAGTGAGCCTGCTTTTTGCAAAGTTTGTGTGCACGCCTTACCTTTAAAACACATTATTTCCCTCAAATGAATTATGGGAAATGTCACTCTGGGATGGGTAAACTACAGCCTTAGTAACTGTTTGCCACTTCTTGAACCAGAATAATTACTTACTCTTTGTACTGTCATATCTCGGGTTACAGATGCTTCAGGTTACTTTTTTTTGGGTTGCGGACTGCCGAAACCCAGGAGTACCAGAACTGGTTACTTCCATGTTTCGGCAGTTGTGCATGCACAGAAGAGCTAAATCGCGCTTTGTGCGTGCACAAAAGCACCAAATCGCAACTCGCGAGTGTGCTGATGCGCCGCTGTCGGTTGTGCACGCAGCGGGTTACGAATGTGCATCCCACACAGATCACGTTTGCAACCCGAGAGTCCACAGTATTTTTTAAAAGTATGTATTTTCATTTACAGGAAATCAGTGTGACACAGTTACAATATCTTGCACATTATAACCTATGAGGCTTGGTTCATCTTGTCCATATCCGTATGTATATGTGAGACCTTCTGTTTTCTTTCATTATACCACTGAAGAAGGCCAGTGCTTGGTCAAAGCTCTCTTTTTTAGTTATGTATTGCCAACAAAGGTCCGTATAAAAAAATTCCTTCCAGTAGCACCTTAAAGACCAACTAAGTTAGTTCTTGGTATGAGCTTTCGTGTGCATGCACACTTCTTCAGATACTGAGGTCCGTATAGTTAAAGCTCCGGTTTTCCCAGTAGTGATGTATGGAAGTGAGAGCTGGACCATAAAGAAGGCTGATCGCCGAAGAATTGATGCTTTCGAATTATAGTGCTCTTGAGAGTCCCATGGACTGCAAGAAGATCAAACCTATCCATTCTGAAGGAAATCAGCCCTGAGTGCTCACTGGAAGGACAGATCCTGAAGCTCCAATACTTTGGCCACCTCATGAGAAGAGGAGACTCCCTGGGAAAGACCCTGATGTTGGGAAAGATGGAGGGCACAAGGAGAAGGGGACAACAGAGGACAAGATGGTTGGACAGTGTTCTTGAAACTACCAGCATGAGTTTGACCAAACTGCGGGAGGCAGTGGAAGACAGGAGTGCCTGGCAGGCTCTGGTCCATGGGGTCACGAAGAGTCGGACATGACTAAACGACTAAACAACAACAACAACAACAAATTGACGTTCTCTTGGAAGTCTACAGTGGTGAAGCTGTAGATCCCTGAAGGGGATCAGAAAAGACCCAGTGCTTGGTACCAGCTTGTCTAACCACTTGGACTGGTGGGCCCAAGTAGAGGGAGGCAGTAGTTGGTCTTAATATTTGGGCAAATGGGTGGTGGATGGTATCCAGGCTTCTCTGAAATACCGTATTTTTCGCACCATAGGGCGCACCGGACCATAGGACGCACCTAGTTTTTAGACGGGGAAATAAAAAAAATAATCTCCCCCCCCCAGCCCCAAAGAGCAGCATACAGGCTGCGCACAACCTCTCCCTGCCGGAGGGGTTGTGCACGGCTATGGCACAAGCCAAGGCAGCGAGCGGGATGGATCCCGCTGGCTGCTTTGGCTTCCTCTTTAGCCCCGCGCAATCCCTCCCTGCCGGGAGAGGCTGCTTGGAGCTAAAGAAGCCATAGCCTTGTGCAGCCTGTCCCTACCGGAGGGGTTGCGCGTGGCTATGGCACAAGCCTGCATTCGCTCCATAGGACGCACACACATCTCCCCTCAATTTTTGGAGGGGGGAAACGGTGTCCAATGGAGCGAAAAATTACGGTAAATATGGAAATAGGGGTGCGGTGAGTGAGTGTAGGAATGGGGAAGAAATTTGACTTAATTCACATTTAAAGGTGAATCACCTAATCCATACTTTCTGAAACTATATGCAAACCAAGACAAAGCCATCCTCTGAAATTCGCATTTGTCTGAACTTTGCAATGCAGTTCTCTAACCAAGAAATGCGGTTTTTAAAAATACATATCCAAGAATAAGGTGTGCATATAGAGTTGTGAGGAACAGTCAGTAGACGCTGCAAGGGAGAAGGAGTACTGGTGTTTTTGAGTTTTGACAATAGTGTGCTTTTACTCTGTATGCTCTTTATGTTCATTTTAAAACTAAATAAGAAATACAGTTTAAAAGATAAAGTGCATATCAGGGGAAATTGGGTTTGTAAAAAATGTGCATACTATGGAAAATTGAACATAAAATGTGCATAGTAAGAGAAATTCGTGCAAAAATACTGAAAAAATTGTGAGAGGCAAAAATTCATAAATGGATGTGCAAATGTGGATAACTGAATTTAAGATTGGAAAAATGTAAAAATCAGAGAAGCCAAATTTGTCTTATTCATTCATCCAAAGGAGAGAGAATCCTGTCACAATTGACACTCTTGCAACCTCACTGAGGTGACTCAACTGTGCCTGGACTGTACCATCTCAGACGGAAGGTCTGAAAGTCACATGATGAAATAAATGCAGCAGTATTTTAAAAACAGCCTCTACCTAATTAGGGAGAAGGGTGCCAAGCTAGCCTTCTCCCCATTGTGCTCGTTTTCTATTTGCAGGGATGTGTGTGTGTGTGTTTGTGTGTGTGTGTTCTTTCTCAAATGATCCCCTACTTAAACTTTGAAGGGGCACTGAGTGTGAAACAGGTTTCCTACATCAGTGAGAAGCGGGCTATAGATGTGGCAATTAGTTGAGGACTGCCTGGATGAAGGACAGAAAAGTTTGTGAGAATGTGAATAGAAACTAGCCTACTGTACAAAAGTCACATTTATTGCTCGGGTGCCTTTTGCTTCTGCCCAGCACTGAGGCAAAGGATTCAAAAGGGTCCCCCACTGCTGGCTGAGTATTGGAACCTCAGCTCCAATACTTTGGCCACCTCATGAGAAGAGAAGACTCTCTGGAAAAGACCCTGATGTTGGGAAAGATTGGGGGCACAAGGAGAAGGGGACGACAGAGGACGAGATGGTTGGATAGTGTTATCGAAGCTACCAGCATGAGTTTGACCAAACTGTGGGAGGCAGTGGAAGACAGGAGTGTCCGGTGTGCTCTGGTCCACGGGGTCAAGAAGAGTCGGACACGACTAAACGACTAAACAACAACAACTGCCGGCACACAAACAGAATGAGATATCCAGTTCACAGAAGTTTACTGAAAATCTAGATCCAGCCCAAAATGTTTTCCATAGTATGATCGTGTTCAGTGATCATGAACACATGGCACTCATGTTGATCAAGGTTGCTGGGGTTTCTCCCCCCCCCCATGATACGTATGTGTGTTCTCCATCCTGACTTTTGAGGCAAAAAAAAAAAATGACCCAGGGCATATTCTGCTCCAGATCAACGAGTATTCGAGATAAATATATGGTACCGATTGTTTGCTTCCTCTTGATTGTGAGAAAGTACATCACAGCCTAGGACCCTCGTACCTACGGGACCGCCTCTCCTGGTATGCCCCACGGAGGACCTTAAGGTCCATAAACAGCAACACCCTAGAGGTCCCGGGCCCTAAGGAAGTTAGATTGGCCTCAACCAGAGCCAGGGCCTTTTAGCTCTGCGCCCGGCCTGGTGGAACGCCCTATTGCGGGAGATCAGGGCCCTGTGGGATTGGACTTCTTTCTGCAGGGCCTGCAAGATGGAGCTGTTCCACCTGGCCTTTGGCTTAGAATCAATTTCATTCCCTCCCCCTCTTTCTTTCTTTTTTCCTTTCTCCTCATGTGAAGAGGCTGCATTTTAATGTTTTAATGTTGTATTTTAATCTTGCTTTTAAGTTGTATTTTAATCAACTTGTTTTTATTATTGATTGTTAGCCGCCCTGAGCCCAGTCTTGGCTGGGGAGGGCAGGGTATAAATATTATTATTATTATTATTATTATTATTATTATTATTATTATTATTTGTGTTGTTCTCTAAGGCTGGATTCAGGTGTTGGGCAAATAGAAGTGGAGCCCATACCTGCAGATTTCAAAAAAGAGGGGGGGGTGATATCTTGAAAGACACCTGTTGTGAACCAAACCTTTCTGCAAACATTTGCTTTCCCTACTTTAAAATTAAAGCAAAGTTTGTGTATATAATTTTTAGGGCAACCTACAGTTTCCGCTTGATTACCCTGTCATGTTTAATGCAACAATATATCACCTGCTAATAATTAAAAAAAAAAATCAGCTCAGTCCTTCTCTCTGGAGAGCTGGTCTGAACCATGGGGCCCTAAACTGTAATGTCTACAACAGACATGCTACCCAATTAAATTGTTAGGGAACAGGCTTTTATATCCTTAACACCTAATTTGCTATTGTTTCTTTTAAAGTGTTTGGCTTCCCTGTGGCTTTTGTGCTCCTTCTTCTGTTTTATGGCTCTCTGTGTGTGTGTTGTGCTGCATTGCATGCAAGTATTCTTGAGGCCTACTTAAGAGTCCCCTCACAAATTCGGTACAAGGGAAAACATAGGACCTGATCTCTTCCCCTCGAGCAAGATAACACCACTGTGCCAATGGGGCAATTAGACCCTTTGAGCAGCAATTTTTGTAGCACTTTATTAGTGACAGAAGTCCAATTTCCCCCTGATTTTCTTCCTTTGAAGGAGATTGAACATGAAGACAAGCAATGAAATACTGACTGCGAACCTTTCAAGTTGCAGGAGAGATGGCCAAATTCCTGTTACTATGTCAATAGCTCATATTGCTAATTTTTTTGTAGAGAGTAGTATATTTGTTCCAAATTTGAAAGAGGGAGAAATGAAATATGGTCAAAGTAGAAAGCCGGATTTAGGTTTGATGAGGCCCTAAGCTACTGGAGATAATGGGGCACCTTATATGTCCAGCTGTCCTTTGTCAACAACAAATTGTTGCTGTTTTTTGTGTTGAATATATGCTGTGTGGTAATTTATGGACCTAATAGGTATCTAAAGCCATTTGCACATAACAAAATATGTATTTTATCAAAGTAATTGTTGAAAAGTCCATGCAGCATTCAAAGTCCATGCAGAATGTAGGCACCCTATATATGTTGTTGTTGTTTAGTCGTTTAGTCGTGTCCAACTCTTCGTGACCCCATGGACCAGAGCACGCCAGGCACTCCTGTCTTCCACTGTCTCCCGCAGTTTCGTCAAACACTTTCTGGTAGCTTAGAGAACACTGTCCAACCATCTCGTCCTCTGTTGTCCCCTTCTCCTTGTGCCCTCAATCTTTCCCAACATCAGGGCCTTTTCCAGGGAGTCCAGGGAATCTTTTCTTCTCATGAGGTGGCCAAAGTATTGGAGCCTCAGCTTCACGATCTGTCCTTCCAGTGAGCACTCAGGGCTGATTTCCTTCAGAATGGATAGCTTTGATCTTCTTGCAGTCCATGGGACTCTCAATAGTCTCCTCCAGCACCATAATTCAAAAGCATCAATTCTTCGGCTATCAGCCTTCTTTATGGTCCAGCTCTCACTTCCATACATCACTACTGGGGAAACCATAGCCTTAACTATACAGACCTTTATCAGCGAGGTAATGTCTCTACTTTTTAAGATGCTGTCTAGGTTTGTCATCACTTTTCTCCCAAGCTTCCTATATATAGAAATGAGCAAACCAGTGATATTTTAGGGAGCAGGCTAGCAGACGGGGCCCATTACTTACATCATAGGAACCTACACAACACAAAACACTGTTGCTGTATGTAGGTTTTATTTTATTTGATTTTTATCTTATATTTTGGAAATGTACATCCAGTTATTTTTTTTCCTTTAATTTTTTGGGGGCCCCCAAGAGAGTGGGGCCCTAAGCTATAGCTTGTTTAGCTTTTACATAAATCCAGCACTGACTGAAAGGGGAATGAACCGAATCAGGCACATTTGGTTTAATCTTCAGTTATTCCAAAATGAAGGCACAAATGGCATTTCCATTCAAGACTCCCATACACTCTCATTTTGGGGGGGCTGACCTGGCGACAGGAGCGAGACATCAGTGGAACCTGCACAAAAATGGAACTTTTACTTGCACCAGCAGTGTAACATGGGAGCGGTGAGCCAACATGAGCTCATCCTCTTCCATTTGGAGAACTGAGAAACTGCAACTTGTAGCTTTCTAGCTCATGGAAGAAAACAGGCAATCTTGGAAGACTTTGCCGCTCCCATATTTGTATAAGTCGCCCTGTGATGTCTACTCAGAACTGACTTCAATCAGAAGCTCTGTATGGCCAAACCTATAGAGAGGATAGGGAGACAAGTTTCCTTGCATTAGGGACAGTTGTTTTCCTAAAATGTTTAGCATGCTGTGCATTTCATATGGGAGAAGATGAGTCTTTGAAGAGAAATAACCCAACAAAAATAAGGAGAAACAGAAAAGGTTACTAAATAAACTAAAAAATTCACATAATGAATTTATTTGTAAGCACAAAGGAAAGGTGTCAAAGATGGGGTGATTTTATAGAAAACTGGACTCCATTGATTGAACTTTACATATTGAATTTACTCTGGGCTTTTTTCCATCCGGAACTCTCCGGAACTCAGTTCTGACACCTCTCAGGTGGGCACCATTGCCTTCCAAAGAGAACAAGGGAGGTGAGGTGTTCATGGTGAGTTCCAGCCCCTCTTTTTCTAGAAAAATAGCACTGAATTTACTTATACCTAGTTCACAGTTATGTTAAGGGATAGCATTTATTGTGGTGATGTTTTTAAAGTCTATTATGAAACAAATAGTTACAGTGGTACCTTGGGTTAAGAACTTAATTCATTCTGGAAGTCCATTCTTAACCTGAAACTGTTCTTAACCTGAAGCACCACTTTAGCTAATGGGGCCTCCTGCTGCTGCCGTGCGACCACCGTGCGATTTCTGTTCTCATCCTGAAGCAAAGTTCTTAACCAGAGGTACTATTTCTGAGTGAGCGGAGTGTGTAACCTGAAGCGTATGTAACCTGAAGCATCTGTAACCCGAGGTACCACTGTAATCGAATCCAAAAGTAGATTTGGTTCTCTTTCCTCCCAGGCTGACTGATTGTTAAATCTGTGGATATCCTAAACTCCTGGATCATGAGAATTAATCGAGCATAGGGAAACTCACAAGTTCATGTTACTTTCCTACAGCTGTTGAATGGTATATAATTATTGACAACTATTATTCATGTTGGCACTGTGGGTTAAACCACAGAGCCTAGGACTTGCTGATCAGAAGGTCAGTGGTTCAAATCCCCGCGACATGGTGAGCTCCCATTGCCCGGTCCCTGCTCCTGCCAACCTAGCAGTTCGAAAGCACGTCAAAGTGCAAGTAGATAAATAGGTACCGCTCCAGTGGGAAGGTAAACAGCATTTCCGTGCGCTGCTCTGGTTCACCAGAAGCAGCTTAGTCATGCTGGCCACATGACCCCGAAGTGTCTTCGGACGGTGCCGGCTCACGGCCTCTAGAGCGAGATGAGCACGCAACCCTAGAGTCGGACACGACTGGCCCGTACGGGCAGGGGTACCTTTACCTTTACCTTATCATGCCTAACAAAGATTACTAAAAGAGTTCTTGCCACCTCTATCCCAATGCAATCCATTAATAGGAGAACTTCCCTTAGCTAAACGCAGAGACTTTGGCTTGTGTTATTTCGCCCTTGGCATCACATCAGTGCAGAGAACCTAATGGTGCACAGTCTAAGGTAGGACCTTTCTTGGTTTAAGCTTAAGAGACACAGTACTCCAGGTGAGGTCTGACCAGAGCAGAATACAGTGGCCCTATTACTTCCCTTGATCTAGATGCTATTCTCCTATTGATGCAGCCCAGAATTGCATTGGCTTTTTAAGCTGCCGTGTCACACTGTTGGCTCATGTCAAGTTTGTGGTCAACCAAGACTCCTAGATCCTTTTCACATGTACTGCTCTCAAGCCAGGTGTCACTGGGTGTTTAACTGGGGCTTGCAGGTAGCACACTCCCAAGATACTTTTCCGGGCTTCTTCAGTGGTCTAATCTCAAAGTCTTGATATGTATATTGATATTCAATCTTATAAAGAATACTCCTTCTTGGCTTAAGCTAAGCAAATCAGTCTCTTAAGCTTAAACCAAGAAAGGTGCAAAGCACCAGCACCCTGTCGTCTACAACTTCATTGTCTACAACTTTATTAACATCTATCTACAACTCTACAACTCCCTGCTTATTTAACATATATGCAGAATTCACATCAAAGTGCAAGTAGACCCTGGAAGACCCTGGATGGTATTATGAATGTGCTAAATGAGCTATTTTTCTTTTTTGGAATCAAGAGCTAACTGTGATGGATCCTTCGCTCACTTGCTGACTCTCTATGCTTTAGAATTCTGTTGGAAGGCCAACAAAATTGCACAGAAGAGTGCATGTCTGTGATCTGATGAACATTATCTGCTGGGACTTTTGAAAAGCATTTTTTAAAAAAATCCCTGGCCCAAAGGAAGCACATGGAACAAGAGAATGAATCCTTTTATGGATTTGCAAATAGACAAATGAAGGATTCAGACAATGCGGCAGTCTTTACAATAGACAGTTTTCAGTGGAGGGAAGTAAGCAGGGAACTCTGGAAGAGGTGTACATTGGTTCTGTGTGCAGCCTGAATTAAGTAGGGGTGTCTGGATGAGGTTATGTTATGTACTGAGTTGAATAGAATCACAAATGCAGCAGTCTGATTGGTCCTAGAACAATGCAGCAGTATGATTGGTCTGCAGGAGCCACCCAATCCAGCTCCAGATGGAAGTGAATCCGCTGATTGGCCTACAGGAGAATTCCGGAATTAGCCAATCACGTGCAGCCCATTGTGTAAATAATGTATATAAAGCAGATACTTTGGGGGAACTTTCATTCCTCCTCACCACTATGAGCTGAATAAAGAGCATGAAATCCACTCTCGACTCTGAGTATATTTCAGCTTATCACATTCCCAAGTTAGCTTGCACTGTGAGCAAGGCATCTCAAATTAGATCAGGGATTCCTTAAATTCCTAAGTCACTCACCTCAGTACAATTTCCCTCTCTCACACTCCATTTGCAGAGTTCTTCTTGTGACTCCTTGCTGTCCAATTTGTTTAATTAATGTTTATTTTCCCTTTGCCTCCCTTAAAGTAAGTTCCCAGGTTGTTGCTCATTGTCAGCCTAATTATTACCCATTTACCCATGGGTTCCTCCTTCATGTTTTCAGACAAATTGCCCACCAGACACTAGGTGCTGGGTGATTTCGATTTCACCCACTTCAAAATGGTAAAGTCTGTCATTACAGAAGCACTCATCATTCTGAAAGCTGGCTGGATCCATCTTCTCAGATTGGACAGCCATGTCTGAAAATTGCACCCAGTTCTGGAAGAAGAAGAAGAAGAAGAAGAAGAAGAAGAAGAAGAAGAAGAAGAAGAAGAAGAAGAAGAAGAAGAGACTTTCTTCTTCTTTAGAATAAATATATAAATGCTGCCTGAATGAAATCCTTGGATGGATCTGACTGCAATTTGGCAAGCTTAATCCACAACAGAGCAGCACTTTTGCCTGCAAATTTCAGCTAGTTCTGTGAAAAGGGTGGGTGAAAGAGTGATAGCCATTTTTAGGTTCCACTAAAATAGGACTGTGTTCTGCAACAGTCAAAAAATACAAAATCAGGCTGTAATCCTATGCCCACTTATTTGGTAGCAAGTCCGTCTGGATTCAATAAGGCTTACCTCAGAGTGTCAGCATTCAGAAATGTGAAGAAAGACACAATTGTAATTAAATTCAGGGTTGCCCTATTTTGAAGAGCAAAAAAGAAGATACATTTGCCGACTTCTCCTTTTAACTATGGATCACTGTGATGACTCTCATTTTACATACCCATGAAAACGAGGATGTGTCCTGGAAAAAGAGGACAACCGTACGGCAACCATACGGCAACCGTAGTAGACTTTCAGGACATCAGCAGCTACTCTTTGAACAAAAGAAAGTTATTTCCTTGGACTAACCGTTAATTAACTTAAAAACAGAGTGCTCTGAAATGCTAACACCCATTATTTCAACAGGTCTACTCTGAGTAAAACTTGAATCCCAACCAATAATATTCCCCCCCACACACACTGCTGCTTCTTTGGAGAATGGCTACAAAACAACTGGTTAATGTAATGACAATACTTTTTGATACTGAGGGCAAATTGTGCTGAACAATCCAAAGGTCTTGCCAAGTGTGTCTGTGTTTTTACATGAGAGAAGGGTCGTGTTAAGTTGTGGGTGAATATATCAGAGGACACAGCGATCCTTCAAACAGCTCTTCTTTATTCAGAGGCCAGAACAGAACTGAACTGAAGGGCTCAGTCAGCCTGCTTATATAGAGCTCCAGCACCACATTACTGTAGCAACTTTCTAAAACTATCCATTCACTGAACGTCACTTTCAATCCTTCATTTGCATAATTATCTACAGTATCCCCCTGCTGGCCCAGGGTGAGAACTTCAGTACATAACAGGTCGTATTTACTCCATCTCTGAATGGTGTAGTGGTTAGAGTGATTGGACTAGGACCTGGGAGACCAGGGTTCAAATTCCGACTCAGCCATGAAGCTCGCTGGGCAACCTGGGGCTAGTCACTGCCTCTCAGCCTTACCTACTTAATAATAATAATAATAATAAAGTTTTATTTATATCCCGCCCTCCCCAGCTGAAGCCAGGCTCAGAGCGGCTAACAACAATAAAAGTAACACAGCTTACATAAAATCACAATCAATTAATTGAAATGTGTTCTAAAACCAATTCATTTTAAAATCAATTCAGAATCAAATTAATGGCAACCACCTGGCTAAGGTTCTGTGAGGATTACCAAAGGAGAGGGTCACACTATGCCTTGGCCAAAGGCTTGGTGGAACAACTCTGTCTTGCAGGCCCTGCGGAAAGATGTCAAGTCCTGCAGGGCCCTAGTCTCTTGTGACAGAGCGTTCCACCAATGTTGATGGGATGAAATGGAAAGCGGGAAAGCCACTTGGCCACCTGGAGCTCCTCGGAGGATTTGCGTCAAATAATAATTAAATAATAAAATGGGGGCGTTGAGGGGGGCTGCTAGCCAATTCACACAGTCAACCGAGGCCTGGTACCCGACGTGCAATGTACCTCTTTAAATCAAAGCCTTCCATCCCAGTGACCAGGGAGGATGCTAAGAAACAACTGGAAACCAAACACAGACATAGGATTAATGTTGCTCTCAGCAGCAGACTTCTTTCCTGCATTAAAGTCAACACATCACCGAACACTTACTTCACATTCTCCCTGGGGTGGCCCATGAATTCCCTTTATAAGATTAAGGCAGGCTGCATCTCTTCCCCACCCACCACCCACCCCGCCCCGCAAAATAATTTGCATTTCTTTAATTTTCGCATCAATAGACTCATTACGGGCCTTTTTGGCCTTGCGGTTTCCTCCTTAACGTCTCCATCGTTTTCCTTCTTTTCATTCACGCTCGTTTTGCATTCATCCCTTGTCCCAAATTCCTCTCTTTGCAGTTAAAAATAACAGAGTTGCCAATGTTTTGGAAGCTGCTGGGATGATTTTTCTTTTCCCTGGAAAAGGTTTTCCCCTCTCTCTTTTTTTGCCCTCCCAGCCTCGGAGTTCAAAGGGACAAGTTTCCAAGCACACACAGGCACCCTTGCCACCAGTAGGAAAGGAGGTGGGGCGAGGAAATATACTGTTTTTTCCTGCAAATATTCATTTTGGTGTCAGCTAAGGCTATGATATTGCTGCCATTAGGCCAGAAAAGAGCAAACGAGTTAGGCAGACAGCAAACATGAAGGTGATTTTTTAAAAAATAAGAGCATAAAAGATCAGGAAAATTGAAAGGAACGATGAGAAGCTACAGGATGGATCCAGTAGTGCGACTCATGCAACACACTGGCGATTAATATACACAGAACAATAATTATACATACTTTATCAACCTTCTGAGAAAAATACAAAACATTAAACAAAGCCACAAAGACTTGCGAACTACCCAGCTTAAAATGAACTTACAATGTCTGGTTTCCATAGATTGTTCAAATGCTTAACTCAGTCTATTGGATAAGTTCATGAAGATACCAACAAAAGGTAAGTTTGGTGATATTCACAATACCGAGAGATGCTAGTAGAGTTGTAAGGTAAAGGTAAAGGGGCCCCTGACCATTAGGTCCAGTCGTGGCCGACTCTGGGGTTGCGGTGCTAATCTCGCTTTATTGGCCGAGGGAGCCGGCGTACAGCTTCCGGGTCATGTGGCCAGCATGACTAAAGCCACTTCTGGTGAACCAGAGCAGCGCACGGAAACGCCATTTACCTTCCCACCAGAGTGGTACCTATTTATCTACTTGCACTTTGATCTGAATTCTGCATATAAGTTAAATAAGCAGGGAGTTGTAGAGTTGTAGATAGATGTTAATAAAGTTGTAGACAATGAAGTTGTAGACGACAGGGTGCTGGTGCTTTGCACCTTTCTTGGTTTAAGCTTAAGAGACTGATTTGCTTAGCTTAAGCCAAGAAGGAGTATTCTTTATAAGATTGAATATCAATATACATATCAAGACTTTGAGATTAGACCACTGAAGAAGCCCGGAAAAGTATCTTGGGAGTGACTGGCGGAAATGACTGGCAGAATCCGAGACCTGGGAGAAGAACTGGTGGAGGAGGACTGGAAGAAATTTAAGGACTATTTACAAAAACATTGCAAATTGTATGAATGTTAAGAAAGATGTAAGATTAGCAACAACATGGTACCAACAAATTAGTTAAAAGGAATATGAATCTAAATGCAATTAAAAGAAAAGACAAATTTTGGATAAATATTATGTTAAAACTAAGTTTCTAAAACTGTGATCTAAATTTTCTAAAATTTGAGATTTAATATTGGAAAATTATACTATAAGAATTGAAACAAGTTAATAAATTGCTGGCAAAATTTAAGAGTTTGGAATGCAGGAACGAGAGTTGTGAGGAAGTCCAATGAGGAGAAAGAAATGTGGATATTGGAAAATTATATGTTACTCTGTATGTTTTTTACTGTTTAAAATTTTTTAAAATAAATATTATTATAAAAAAAGGAAAACTATCTTGGGAGTGTGCTACCTGCAAGCCCCAGTTAAACACCCAGTGACACCTGACTTGAGAGCAGTACATGTGAAAAGGATCTAGGAGTCTTGGTTGACCAGAAACTTGACATGACCCAACAGTGTGACGCGGCAGCTAAAAAAGCCAATGCAATTCTGGGCTGCATCAATAGGAGTATAGCATCTAGATCAAGGGAAGTAATAGTGCCACTGTATTCTGCTCTGGTCAGGCCTCACCTGGAGTACTGTGTCCAGTTCTGGGCACCACAGTTCAAGAAGGACACTGACAAACTGGAACGTGTCCAGAGGAGGGCAACCAAAATGGTCAAAGGCATGGAAACGATGCCCTATGAGGAACGGCTAAGGGAGCTGGGCATGTTTAGCCTGGAGAAGAGGAGGTTAAGGGTGATATGATAGCCATGTTCAAATATATAAAAGGATGTCACATAAAGGAGGGAGAAGCAGACACGGAGCAATGGATCCAAACTACAAGAAAGAAGATTCCACCTAAACATTAGGAAGAACTTCCTGACAGTAAGAGCTGTTCGACAGTGGAATTTGCTGCCAAGGAGTGTGGTGGAGTCTCCTTCTTTGGAGGTCTTTAAGCAGAGGCTTGACAACCATATGTCAGGAGTGCTCTGATGGTGTTTCCTGCTTGTCAGGGCGCTGGACTCGATGGCCCTTGTGGTCTCTTCCAACTCTATGATTCTATGATTCTAAAGGGCCCCATCAGGGGCGAACAGCGGCCTTTTGATTACTTGGACTGCCAGGGCAAAACAGATGCAAAACCTGTCATCTACAACTTCATTGTCTAGGTTCACCTCACTTCCTGCTGAAAGCAATGGTTCTTAAGTCACCGTGATGATGTATCCACACTGATTTCACCAGGACCTAATTTAGGCTTCATTCCCAACCATGCCTCTGCTTGGACACAGGGGAATGGTGGAAGGAACCAGCTAGGGAACCACCAAAAGGAAGACGGCTCAGACCCTAGGGAGTGGTAATGGGATGACAATGACTGGTCAGAGGGAGAAGACTGGGAAGAGAAGGTGTCAGAAGCTGAAGAGGTAACAGGATTTATTGAGCTGTGAGTGTCCGCGGCGGAGAGGAGTCCAGAAGCTGAAGCTGGAGAGTGGAGGAGAGATGTCAAGAGACAGAGATGAGTCAGGCTGATGAAGAGTCATGGGTGTCTCCTCCTTCTGTTGAGGTCCCCCGCTGAGGGCCTTCTGGCCGTTCCCTCACTGCGAAAAGCCAAGTTACAGGGAACCAAGCAGAGGGCCTTCTCGGTAGTGGCACCTGCCCTGTGGAACGCCCTCCCACCAGATGTCAAAGAGAGAAACAACTACCAAGCTTTTAGAAGACATCTGAAGGCTGCCCTGTTTAGGGAAGCTTTTAATGTTTGATAGGTTATTGTATTTTAGTGTTTTGTTGGAAGCTGCCCAGAGTGGCTGGGGAAACCCAGCCAGATGGGCGGGATATAAATAATAAATTATTATTATTATTATTATTATTATTATTATTATTATTATTATTATCTCCCCACCGCCTTGTCTCCCACAACCAGAAGAGGGATGAAAAGAGCAGAGGAGAGGTTGGCTACATGCAGGCACAGTCTCTGATTGCTTGGGGAAAGCCCTGGAGAGGAGGAGGCAGACAGCTGTGGGGAGGAAGGGGCCTTTAGTCCCGGCAACCAATTTCATGGAGTAAGACCCACCAGGAATGAGCTGCCATGCTCATTAGGCCTGACACACAGCCAAGTCTGTGGAGATCATGGTTTTGCTAACCAAGAGTTCTCCAATCCAGAACCGTCTGATTTTCTGATGCTTGTGCATTTATCTTATTCAACTCACAATAGCTGTATTCCATCTCCTGGGAGGTCAGGAACACTTCTTGTCACCAAACGTAATACGGTGGTACCTCAGGTTAAGTACTTAATTCGTCCCGGAGGTCTGTACTTAACCTGAAATTGTTCTTAACCTGAAGCACCACTTTAGCTAATGGGGCCTTCTGCTGCCGCCACGCCACTGGAGCACGATTTCTGTTCTCATCCTGAAGCAAAGTTCTTAACCTGAAGCACTATTTCTGGGTTAGCGGAGTCTGTAACCTGAAGCATCTGTAACCTGAAGCATATGTAACCCGAGGTACCACTGTAATGGCAAAGAGTTGGCACTTTGTTTTTGTTAGTGGTGGTGATTATCTCTTTCTCTCAGAGTTAAAGTATTCAGTAGGGATGCCCTATTGATTTTATCTATGCCCATTCCACAGATTTTCTTAGGTGTGCATCTGGCTGCATGAAGTTGGTTTTTCCTCTGCAGTTGACAGACCATCACTTCAGACTTAAGAGACACTCCAGAGTTGTGGTGTCTAAAATCAGGAAGCATCCAGGATGCTCAGCTGAAGTATGGAAAGAAAGGACCACTCACATGCTTGATGGGCTTAAAGGGAGGGTTGCTTACCTTTAAATGTTATTCTTCAGCTGGGCTTCTGTGTAGGCACTGTGTTGGGACTTCTGCAGCTAAATTTAGTTTAGCTTTGCTTAGTTCAGTTTAATATTTGTATCCTTCTTCTCTCTTCAGACCATCAAAGCATCTGATGTACATCTGAATAGCAACTCAATAAGCTCCTGCTGATAGCACTAATAGTTTTAAAATGGCAGGTCATACACTAAAAGTTTATTGGTTCTTTTAAAAATATTAATATTTTATTGGAAAAAATTCAATTATAAAAAAATAAATGGTACAGAGAGAAAAATGGGGAATTGGGGGAAGGCAAAGGGGTGTATGAGAATACACACACACACACACACACACACACACAAACACACACACACAATGCTTTTTTCTGGAGGGATGCATACCCCTAAACATTTTGTGAATCTTTGTACTTTTGTCCATTAACTGTATTTATTTTCCCCAATTTGAGCTATAAAATTGTGTGTGTGTGTGTATTTCCATGTATAAGAGGCCCCCATGTATAAGACACCTCCTATTTTTGGGAACTCCAAATTAAGAAAACACCCCTCAACACTACCCGTGTATAAGATGACCCCCAATTTTAAACCTCATTTTTTTGGGGGGACACACAAAACCTAGTCTTATACACGCGAAAATATGATATATATTGGATGTAATGTAATATACTCCCATACACTCCTATATAAATTTATTTAGTGTACTTATCCAAATACATATATACTGTAGATATTAATAGCCTACTACATTTTGTATAAACTCATTCCAAATGCTTTCATGTTTATCCAAACAGAAGTCTACGTCTGTAAGCAGTCTGTTCATAAGTTGCGAGTTTTGTCACATTGTCAATCCATTGATTAAAGGGTATCATATATTTATTATTTCACTTCATCAATATCAGTCTCTTGGCTACCATTAGGGTGTGTAGAATCCTTTTTTGTTGTACTGTTGTTAATTTCCATACAATTGGTACAGTATATAGTTTTAGAAAAACACAGCAAAAAACCCTATTTCTCAAGAAAGAAAGAAAGAAAGAAAGAAAGAAAGAAAGAAAGAAAGAAAGAAAGAAAGAAAGAAAGAAAGAAAGCTTTACTAATAATCTAAAAATAGAGAAAAGGGAATGTTGGTGAATCTCATTGTGGAGAGAATTTTACAATCTTGGGGCCACCACTAAACAGGCCCTATCTCTTGAACCTTCCCACATATTCTCATAAGGGAGGGGAACTGAGTCTCTGAGGCAGATTGGAAAGGAAGGCAGGTTCAAATGGAAGAACTCTGGTCCTGTCTGGTCCTAAGTGAGATGTGGGAAATCCATAGCCCACCAGATATTGCTGGACCACATGCCCCATCTTCCCTGGGCATTGGCCATGCTTCTCAGGGCTGATGGGACTTGAAGTCCAGCCACATCTGGAGGACCACCCTGCCCTCCACCATAATCCCAAAGTGGATTTGAGTTTATGCTAACCCAAGCACACCCATTCCTGATTGAACAGGGAGACATGTTCCACTCAGGGCAGTGTGCTCAGTTTGTTTGACCAGAACACTATCACAAGGGGTACTTCTGTACTTTGATAACTTTGGGATATAGGTGGCAGATTTGCCAAGAGAACAGAGACTTGCTGTTCCTTCAACACCATGGCAAATTAACCCTATGTCCCGGTCATTCTTTCAGGATTGCAACTATTTCAAGGAGGAACTAGAGGCAACAAC
Source organism: Podarcis melisellensis (assembly GCF_964234715.1). Lineage (NCBI taxonomy): Eukaryota > Metazoa > Chordata > Lepidosauria > Squamata > Lacertidae > Podarcis > Podarcis melisellensis. Next base: position 110,538,712 of record NC_138530.1, on the reverse strand, counting down.
AACCCTGTTGTGCTCAGGGCTGGTTGTAGGGGCAAGTATGTTGTTATTGTTTAGTCATTTAGTCGTGTTTGACTCTTTGTGACCTCATGGACCAGAGCACGCCAGGCATTCCTGTCTTCCACTGCCTCCCACAGTTTGGTCAAACTCATGCTGGTAGCTTCGAGAACACTGTCCAACCATCTCGTCCTCTGTCGTCCCCTTCTCCTTGTGCCCTCCATCTTTCCCAACATCAGGGTCTTTTCAAGGGAGTCTTCTTCTTCTCATGAGGTGGCCAAAGTATTGGAGCCTCAGCTTCAGGATCTGTCCTTCCAGTGAGCACTCAGGGCTGATTTCCTTAAGAATGGATAGGTTTGATCTTCTTGCAGTCCATGGGACGCTCAAGAGTCTCCTCCAGCACCATAATTCAAAAGCATCAATTCTTTGGCAATCAACCTTCTTTATGGTCCAGCTCTCACTTCCATACATCACTTCTGGGAAAACCATAGCTTTCACTATATGGACCTTTGTTGGCAAGGTGATGTCTCTGCTTTTTAAGATGCTATCTAGGTTTGTCATTGCTTTTCTCCCAAGAAGCAGGTGTCTTTTAATTTCATGGCTGCTGTTACCATCTGGCGTGATCATGGAGCCCAATAAAGTAAAATCTCTCCATTTTTTCCCCTTCTATTTGCCAGATGGGCAAGCATACATTTCAACATTCCATGTCTGATAATATTTCGAGATAAAATATACTCTACCCTCTTCCAGCCACTTCAGAGTAGGAGGGCAAGAATAAGAGATGTGATTCAAAGGCTTCTGCAGTGATGCTCAAGTGGTCCTCAATAATTTTGATGTGGACATTGTGCTTTTGGTTTTTTTTAACCTTGTTTCTGATACAAAGTGGCTTGTGAAAGATAATCCAACACAGCACAATTTGAATGAAAGAAATCAGGGATCGCTGACTCTTCCTATTCCTCTGCTGATGTTCTGGTTTTCTCTTAAAGTGTTCCTTCGTCCCAAGACTTGGCTGTCAACTTGGCTGCGCATTTTTATTAGACGGCATCCAATGATTCAGGGTCTGCTCTTGCTTGCCAAGATCAATTGAATGCCTTATTTATTGATCAGGCAGATTTGTCCCTGCCCTTCCATATAGATATTTCCAATGCAATTTACAATATGTCTGTGTGTGCATAATCTTAAAACTATAAATATTATTATTATTTTAAAAATGAAGAACATGAATGAAAAGGAGCAAATAAAATTCCATCATTAAAACAATGGCACCAGAGCTTAAAAGACTTGAGATTTTTATTAAATTAAGGAATGTTAGAATGATGTTGGATAGAAATTAAGCGGTTTCCAGCTGCAATGCTTTAAGAGATATGAAAAATAAGATTTTGAAATAAGTAAAATTAATGGTGAGAACTAATAATTTGCTGAGTTAATAACTGGAATTGGAATATAAGAAAGGGAGGTATGAGGAGGTCTGGAAAATAAGTTAAAAGAAAATAAGTAAATAGAAATTTTATGTGTTTTTATTTTTTCTGTTTTTGTATTTTTTGTATTTTTGTATTTTGTTGTTTTCTTTTTTTGTTTTACAATGTATTTCTTTTGAAAAAGTTTAATAAATATTTATTTCAAAAAAGAAATTTTTATTTATTTTTATTTTCCCAGCACAGTACAGTGGTACCTTGGGTTACAGGTGTTTCAGGTTACGCAATTTCGGGTTGCACACCTCGCCAAACCCGGAAGTACCGGAACGGGTTACTTCCAGATTTCAGCGCTCACGCATGTGCAGAAGCACTAAATCATGCTTTGTGCATGCGCAGAAGCGCCGAATCGCAACCCGTGTGTGCGTAGACGTGGCGCTGCGAGTTGCGAACGTGCCTCCCACACAGATCACATTTGCAACCCGAGGTTCCACTGTAATTTAAAAAATACGCAACCTATCTGGCATCAGGTGAGTCTCCCTAAGAGAAGCATTCCACGGACAGGATGCTATCTCACCTGATAGGTGTTCTCTAGATACCACCTGCCTCACCTGAGATGGCAGGGGCACCCAGAAGAAAGCCCTCAGATATTACCTCAGTGGAGGAGATTCTTCAGGCAACTGGGTCTCACACCCTGTGGAGCAGCAGTTCTCAACCTGTGGGTCCCCAGATGTTGTTAGACTACAACTCCCATCATCCCTGAGCTTGGCCTTGCTAGCTAGGGGTGATGGGAGTTGTAGTTCAACAACATCCGGGGACCCACAGGTTGAGAAAGGCTGCTGCATGATTGGAGATCCTGGGGCCTCCAGATGTTGTTGAACTCCAACGCCCATCAGACCATGGTCGTTAGTCAGAGATGGAGCCACTCACCACAGACGTGTGACAAAAACCCAAGAAGGTTACCCAGAAAGGAAGGCAACCCTTACTATTTGAATTATATCTGGTCACCCGGATTGGTTGTTGGTCTTGGAACAATAAAAAGGTTCATATACATCTCCAAACACATGTTCAGGATCCATATGTAATTCTATAATAGCTTTAATGAAGTCCAAATATTGGACCCTGGTGTGGGTGTGTGTAGAGGTTATCAGAATCAATCGTATGCTCACTCATAAACTCAGAAAGTGCTCACATGGTAATGTAAAACCCTTTTCATCTCGATCTTTCCCTGTAAAGGAACCGGGCTGCATTAATCTGTGTCAGCTGCCAAAAAGCTAGGCCTGACCCAAAAGGATTTTTATAAGGATAAATACGAAATGTACAGAAGCTTACTAGTTACAAAGCAAGTTGTGCCGCTGGCTTCCCAAACAGGCTCTCAGCAAGAGTCAGGATGACTCAAGAAGCTGTGGGAAGTTTTCAGTTCATGTGCAAGTTCCATGGGGTGGTAATCATGAAAAGGTTTGTCATTCATAATTAGTGATGAACACAAATGCCCTCCCCAAATATCCCACCCTGACTTTACCACCTTGGTTGCAGACTGCAGAGTTGGGAGACGGAGTTCGGCAATATTTCTGGTGGTCATGGAACTCCACGTTACTGCTGGGCACCACTGTAATCAGAACAAGGGAATAAGTGGAACGTTCATGGAAAACAAGGAAATAAATGGCTTATTGTAACTCGCTCTATGTGGGGCTGCCCTTGAAACTGACACAGAAACTTCAGCGGGTGCAGAATACTGTGGCAAGACTCCTTACGAGGTCCTCGCTGTGGGATCACATTCACCTAGTGCTATACCAGCTGCACTGGCTCCTGGTGGAGTACAGGATCAGGTTTAAGGTGCTGGTTTTAACCTTTAAAGCCCAGGACCCTCATACCTATGGGATTGCCTCTCCTGGTATGTCCCACGGAGGACCTTACCGTCTTCAAACGAAAACATCTTGGAGGTCCCGGGCCACAGAGAGGTTAGGCTGGCCTCAACCAGAGCCAGGGCTTTTTCGGCTGTGGCTCCAATCTGGTGGAACGCTCTGTCACAAGAGACTAGGGCCCTGCGGGACTTGACATCTTTCGGCAGGGCCTGCAAGACAGAGCTGTTCCACCAGGCCTTTGGCCAAGGCACAGCCTGAACCCCTTCTTCGGCAATCCTTCTTTGGAAATGGTTTCCTTATAGCTTGTAAACCATCGTTGTGTGGGATGTTGGTATACAGAGATTCCACATCCATAGTAGCTAGTATAGTATTGTTGTGGAATGTGGATGTGGAATCTCTGTATACCAACATCCCACACAACAATGGTTTACAAGCTATAAGGAACACCATTTCAGATAAAACCACAGCGGACTTTGCCACCAAACTCTGCCAATTTGTCCTTACCCACAACAACTTCAAATTCGGTGATGACCTGTTCCTTCAGATCAGCGGCACAGCAATGGGCACCCGCATGGCACCACAGTATGCCAACATCTTCATGGCAGATTTAGAACAACGTTTCCTAAACTCCTACCCACTCAAACCTCTCTTGTACCTGCGATACATTGACGATATTTTTATCATCTGGACACATGGTCAACAGACCCTGGACACCTTCCACCAGAAATTCAATGATTTTCACCCCATAATCAACCTAACAATGAATCAATCTATGCAAGAAATACATTTTATACATTCTATACAAGATCTCAAAGTAGCTGTTTTACTACAAAGGAATTTCAGAAATAGACTGGAAAGAGAAGCTGCTGAATTGCAACTTATCACCAAACTTAAAACCATGGAGACACCTGGTCTGAACAAAGACCTTGGATTCTTATCTCATTATACATGACAAAGCCATTTTTCACCTTCTCACCCCTTGCTTTTTCCTGTAAGACCTATTGCAGTCGTTAAGAGTCGTCAACAGGCTCATCACAGCTATCTGCCAATCACCCATTCCCACCACCCTTCTGAGTAATACCCCTCCCCACCTTCTCACTATATAGAAGGGTCTGGAAACTTCTGTTTCAGTGTATCTGAAGAAGTGTGCATGCACACGAAAGCTCATACCAAGAACTAACTTAGTTGGTCTTTAAGGTGCTACTGGAAGCAATTTTTTTTGTTTTGACTATGGCAGACCAACACGGCTACCTATCTGTAACTGATTTTAGAATGTTGTATCATTTTACTGTTGTTAGCCGCTCTGAGCCTGGCTTTGGCTGGGGAGGGTGGGATATAAATAAAAAATTATTATTATTATTATTATTATTATTATTATTATTATTATTATTAAACATAAGGGCTCTGTTCTTCCGCTATCGCTGACAGTATGGCTCTGAATGTTAGTTGATGGGAAACACAAGTGGAGAGAGAGTGCTGTTAAACTCAGGTCAGTGGTATAGCGTGGGTTGCCAGTGCCCAGGACCACACAGAGGGGTGGGATAGGAGGAAGGGAAATGAAGTATGCATGTGCATTCAACTGCCTAATGGCATCTGCATCACCCAGGAGATCACAGATAAGTAAAGAAGGGATGTTCCGTTGTCTGGAGAGGTCAGCTTCCTAGTTCACATTGAGAAGCAGTTTTCAACGGAGCCCAGCAAGGGAAGCTCATAGCTGTATTGAGGTAGCAACAGGTATTGAAAGTCCTTCTTAGGGACTTTGCACAGGCAAGTGCTTGGCTGGTGTGGGAACAGGATGTTGCACTAAATTGGACTTCAGCCCAGAGCCGGATTACCAAATAGGCAGAGTAGGCACTGGTCTATGGGGCAGGCCCTGCGGAAAGATGTCAAGTCCCGCAGGGCCCTAGTCTATGAGGCTCCACACCTTCTAGGGCCCCCACAACAACAGATATTGATTTGATCTTGAGGGAAAATTACAGTCAAGTATTAGGAGATACTAATCTAAAGGGACATGGGTGGCGCTGTGGGTTAAACTACAGAGCCTAGGACTTGCCGATCAGAAGGTGGGTGGTTAAAATCCCCACAACGAGGTGAGCTCCCGTTGCTCGGTCCCTGCTCCTGCCAACCTAGCAGTTTGAAAGCACATCAAAGTGCAAGTAGATAAATAGGTACTGCTCCCGCGGGAAGGTAAACGGTGTTTCCATGCGCTGCTCTGGTTTCGCCAGAAATGGCTTAGTCATGCTGGCCACATGACCCGAAAGCTGTACGCCGGCTCCCTCAGCTAATAAAGCGAGATGAGTGCCGCAACCCCAGAGTCGGCCACGACTGGACCTAATGGTCAGGGGTCCCTTTACCTTTACCTTATTAGGAGATAATTGGGGTGGGTGGGTGAGATTTTGACTTCCTAGGAGCCTCCAAGAGATTTAATCTGACACTGCTTGGCCTGATCCAGCAGAGCTCCACTTATGCTCTTATGTTAACAAGGAAGACAGAAGAGCACAGCTGGATCAGACCAAGGGAAGGGAAGGATCATCCAGCCCAATATCCTGTTTCCAACAGTGTTCAACCAGAAAAAGCCATCATTAACACCAACATCACATTTCTGCCCTGGGGTGCAAATGTCGATAATGACCCACATAGAGATAAACTATATCAAAAAATGGAAGGATTAAATGATCAGAAATCCATAGCAGAACAAATGTATAGATGAACAGCACTGGTCCCAAATGAAAACATCGACATGTATATTAGGGTTGCCATACGTCCAGAATTTATAGATTTTGGCAAATTTCCTTAAACTACTTCTCTAGACATTTTGTGTCCGGATTTTAACTTTTTGAAATATGGCAACACTACGTATATGATAATTGCACAGTCTTAATAAATCACCTATATATCTGCAGTATAAAAAAGTATGTCTGAATGGATTTTTCTTCTTTTCGTCTTCCATAAAGGATTTAAACAATGCCACCCATAGCTAGCTCTCTTTCTCTATTTTTTTAAAAAAGGTCCTTGAAAGTGAAATAAGACCCACCCATTCCCGTATCACCTAAATCTAATAAAAATATGTAGGTGACTGTTGTTCATTATGTAGTTCCATTATCTGCAGTAAAAACCCATCTGGTCTCATCATGTAGCATATCAGTATACAGAGATGAATTATCCAGCCTAAGAACTCCTGAATCCTCGTTCCCCTATCTTGTTTATGAAGGTTGGGATCCAAAGAAAAGTGAGCGGATCTCTACTCATGCAGATACAAGCTATAGCCCATGTACCACTTGCCACATTCAGTGGTGAATTCATTTGAAATCTCAATTATATAAAGGCTACCTTAGGACAACTGTTGAAATATACTCAGAGTCAAGAGTGGATTTCATGCTCTTTATTCAGCTCATGGTAGTGAGGAGGAATGGAAGTTTCCCCAGAATGTCTGCTTTATATATATTATTTACACAATGGGTCCCACGTGATTGGCTAATTCCGAGATTCTCCTGTAGGCCAATCAGGTCGTGGATTCCCTTCCACCTGGAGCTGGATTGGGTGGCTCCTGTGGACCAATCAGACTGCTGCATTTTGGATCCTCTTCAACTCACTACATAACAACAACACATTTATTTTTTAAGATATTTAATACCTGGTCCTGAAATAATGGGGCAGTTTCTGGTTCCAACTTGCTTTTGTTGTCGCGAGATTCATCCAGAGAAGTTTTTCTTTCTGTTTTAATTTCCTAAATAATTCTCTTCTTCCCTCTCTTGCCAATGTTCAGGAGTTGCTTTTATTTTGTGAAAGCAGCAGCAACCACGCTTAAGAGAGATGAATCAGCAGGCTTGGGGAACCTCCAAGATTTGCTGATATATAATATGAAAGAAACTGGCAGGCCCCACCCTGAAATGTCCTGGACTAAACATGCTCAATGCCCACAGAGTGTTGACTGACTTTTGGAGTTAGGGGGAGTGGCATTTGGGAGAAGGGCTAATGGAGGGAGGCAAAGCGGACTGGCTGGCTACAGGCGGAAACATTTTGCTTTAGGCCTCATCCCCCCGTCTGCAACCAAGGCTGAAATCCTTCACACATTTTTCTGAGAGAAAGTCCCACTCAACACAGTGGGACTTCTATCTCAACAAGCATTCACAGGAATTGTGCTATAAAACTGCAATTTGACACCAGCCCACCTGAGCAGAGATGTTCAAATCTGTCAGTTTTGGATTTTCTCTGCTTCTCTGTTTTCCATTCTTAAATTCTCTCCATTTCCACATCTGCCTGTGAATTTTTTTTAAAGTCCTCTCTCATCAGCATATTGGTGCAAATTTCTTCTGTTGGATTATTTTGATTGTTGTTAGCCGCCCTGAGCCCAGCTTCGGCTGGGGAGGGCAGGATATAAATAAAATTTATTATTATTATTATTATTTTTATTTTATTATTAAACCCTCAGTGCTTTCTGAAGAATCTCCTTCCCGTGTCACTCTTATTTGTGAGGTGAGGGAGTTTAATCCTCCTTGAATTTCGAGCTTAAGTTTCGCTCGCCAAGAGCATTGCTTGTCTCAGCCCTACAGTGGTACCTCAGGTTACATATGCTTCAGGTTACATACACTTCAGGTTACAGACTCCGCTAACCCAGAAATATTACCTCGGGTTAAGAACTTTGCTTCAGGATGAGAACAGAAATTGTGCTCTGGCGGTGTGGCAGCAGCAGGAGGCCCCATTTGCTAAAGTAGTGCTTCAGGTTAAGAACAGTTTCAGGTTAAGAATGGACCTCTGGAACGAATTAAGTTCTTAACCAGAGGTAGCACTGTATTTGTACACAGGGATGTGAGCGTTACTTTGGCCTTTTTCTTTCGACAGAACCAAAATAACAATAAGCGCGAGACTCCGAGGCCAGAGAAAGAACCGGCGTCTGTCTGAAAGCCTTCACACACACGCATGTTCATTTTGGCATTGACAGGTCTACAAACAGGAACCATTCAATGGACTGGACTTTCGCTCTCCCCAATTAAGAACAGCCTCTCATTGCTCCCTCCTGTGGATATGGCCAAAGATGGAAATGTACCATCTGGGGTGCTTAACCTCTCTGCCATCCATGCTGCCTTTGCTAACTCTCCAGGGCCCAGTAAGTTCAGTCCCCTTCTTTTAAGGCGGTCCCTCCTTCCTTAAAGTAAGCTTCTGAGTAGACTTGAATGAGTCTTTTTATTATTATTAATATGTACCTTTGGAAACATTCATAAGGGCATTATTTAAGCTAGGAGCCACACCTGTTAGAAATGTTCAGCTATGCATAATTAAACCATTTCTTACAGCTCGGGAAATTTATGGGAAGGCGTAACAGTTAAAGGAATCAATCCCCATTCATTTGTTTAGAAAGGGGTGTGGGGAATTAAGGGCAACCATCACAGCCAGTGGTTACGTCTCTGGAACAAAAGCAACTGGAGAAGACTAACTGTACTTTTCCTCTTAGTTTTATTATCGCCAGAACAAGTTTTAAGAGGGTCACACTCTCTCACACAAAATCCTTTACATATATGTTGCTGATCAAAGGCCCAATCTGCTAGGGTTGCCATACATTGGGAATTTCCCAGACATACCCGGAATTGGCTGTTGGGAACCGCATCCAGGCAGAAATCGCTGACATGTCTAGGAAAATCCAGACGTGAGGGGGCCACTAGGGGGCGCATCAGAAGTTGGCTGACAATAACATCTCTCCGACCCACACAAGGTAATTTGGAGGCTGTGATGGGAGTAAATAGCCTCCCTACCCCCCCCCCCAGGATTGTGGGGTGGGACTGCCCTTGCCTGCTGTGCCCTATACCACCCCCAAATTTGTGGGGATGGGGGCACTAGGCACAATGCCCTCCTGTGGGATTTCAACGCTCCTGGACGCCGTCTCTGATCCACACCACTTAGCTGCAAGAACTTCAAAAGAAACAATTTGGATGAAGCGAATGCACATACTTCAAGGAAGAAGGGGGAGTAAAGACTGCTAACAGAAGAAGATCTCTGATAAAACAAGAAGAGTCAAAGGAGCAAGTATAAATCACGAGAAGATACGCCAAGACTCGGTATGGCAAAGGGACTGATGGGGGAGGGGGAAAACCTTACTTTCTTTCTTATATGTGATTAAACATAAACCCCACACACACAAGTCAGAAATGTCGTTTTAAGGACCTAAGCTGTGGATTTAAGGCTGTGTGGAGATAAACTTTCGAACCAAAGCATGTTTTGAGAAGAGCGTGGAATGTATAAGGGATTTGGAATGACGCAGTTAAAAGTGCCGTCGCCATATAAGTCTGAGAGGAGAAATAGAGAAATAGAGCTGTTTTTATATTGTGGGTGAAACTCCTCAGTGGGACTTAAGAATGACAGTTCTGTAATTAATGATGGAAAGAGCGCTGTTATCTATGAAGGCGATGATATATGGAAGCCATCTCGATTCGAGGATTGGAAGAACGGAAAAATTCACACAGGATTATTATTGGTGTTTATTGGCTTAAGGAGACTATCAAAAGAGATCATAAAGAAAAAAGAGAAAATATATGAACAAGATGTGATGTGGAAACAGCAAGATAAGACTGGATAGAATTATGAACTTTGTTTGGACTGATTTGGATATTAACGCAGTAGCAAAAAGATGATCAGAATCCCCCTTCGGATCTTGAAATATGGGTCCCCTCAACAAAATTTAAAATTCGGAATTTATGTGATGTGATTTGATTTGATTGACCGGTTAATAATTTTTTTATTTTTTTTTAAAAAAAGGAAAATCCAGACGTATGGCAACTAATATCAGAAGTGGTGAATTTGGCGATTTCTGGGGGAAATAGCTCTAAAACTTTAAAAAGCTAAACAACTTTTGTGTCTGGATTTTCACCTTCTGAAATATGGCAACTCCACAATCTGCACCATACATTTAAAGCAGTATCATCCTACTTTAAACAGTCATGACTTCCCCCAAAGAATCCTGGGAGGTGTAGTTTTTGTTAGGAGTGCTGAGAATTGTTTGGAGACCCCTATTCCCTTCACAGAACTACAGTTTACAGGGATCTCTGGGAAGAGGGAACCAGGAACTGTCTTAAGCATATGTGGTGCCAGGGTGCAAAGACCTGCCCGGCGCTCCTCCCCCCCCCCCAGGTTGCCCAGTCCCAGGCATGCAGGAGGGAGGATCCAGCCGACTGCCTCAGCATCTCACTGGCTCGGTCACCCCCAAACTCGAAGCGCAGAGCCGCCCGCAGCAGAAGAGCCCACTGCGGTGCTCCGACTGATGGGCGGGCTCTTCCCCAGACTCAACTCTTGGGCCCTGGACTCTCGGCCTGGCACCCCTGAGAGCCCGGCGCCCAGGTGCCCCACACCCCTAGCGCCTATGGGTAAGACGGCCTTGGAGGGCCTGATAGTTAAACTGTGCCCCCTTAACACAGTTCAGCCCCCAGAATTCTTTGAGAGAAGCCATGACTATTTAAAGTGGTATGGTGCTGCTTTAAATCTTTATGTGATGGCCTGGGATTCAGACTCAGAGGCTGAACCTGAGGAATCCCAGCCTGCACAGGCGTCCCCGCCTCCAGAACCAGCTGAGCCAGGGCTGGGGCCTGAGCCTGAAGGGTCCTCACCTGTGCTGGATCCTCAGGTGCAGGCATCAGCTGAGTCTGCTCTGGCTCCTGAGGTGATGGAGGACCCATTGCCTGCAGGTGCTCCAATCTCAGCCCCATCAGGGGAAGAGGAGGTTGCCTCTGGGACCGGTAACCCTCCAGCCTCTCCTGAGCTGCAGAGGCTCAGAGCAGAGAGACGGAGGGAACTAAGTTCCTGCAGGAAGAGTGCTGGCCTCCAGGCCAGGAGAGGCGAGTCACCAGAGGATTGGGGCCACCCTATGCCTCGGGGCAGATAAAAGCCAGCCAGCCCCAGTCCCAGGTTGCGGGAGCAACATTGTTGGTAGCCTGTTCCTGCCTGCACCCTGTCCTGCTCTTCTGCCAGAGTTCCTGACCCCACCCAACTCCCTGCCTTGGACCCAGCTTCAGCTTTGACGGACAGCCTCCATACCGCACCCTCAACCTCGGACTGGACTCAGACCTCGTCGCACGGATAACCCTTGGGACCAGCACACTATAGTGCAAAGAGCCAGATTTATCTATCACAATGGGACTTCTCCCCTCCTTCCCTGTGTGCCCCCACACCCTTTCCGTATCTGCCCTGGAAGGTTGGGAGACATGCACCCCTCCAGAACAGTGCACAGGGGGAGGAGAGGGAATATTGTTCCATTTGGCAAGCGGAAATGTTAGCACTGACCATCCTCTTTCTCTCAGAGGCAGCCCATCCTATTCCGCAACCTGAGGTGAAATGGAAAGATGTCTCCCCCACTTAAGCCTCACTTACTATGGTCACATCACAGCAGATCTTCCAAGATGTTGTCAAAAGCTGTTGCCACACAATCCCACCAGCTGCCCGAGGTGGTGGCTTCAGTTCACCACATGGCCAGTCCTGCTCTCTCTCTTATCTATCCTCATTCCTCTCACTGGCAGATAAAACTTGATAAAATCAGCACTTTCATATATACAGGTACATGTTCCCGAAAATCATATAAGAAAGCAGGCTTGAACTAAAATATTGGATTGACCTGAATGAATAAACTCTGTTCTGCTCACGGAAAAGCATCAATACGATTCACAATGTTTCCAGAAAGTTTGGTGTCAGATGATTCTAGAGCCTTCTCCTAAGTTTAGTAGAGTGACATGCAAGGTTTGCTGGCATGGATGCGTTTGTGGTATTGAGGTTTTTGTTTTTGTTTTTTTAAAAAAGAGTAGAATTCAGTCTACTTGCTAATAAAATGTAGCCTCCTCTTTGATGAAACTGTGTTCCAAAAGAGCAGCTGGAGATATACCGTGGTACACTTGATACTGCTAGTGGAACGTAACGAAGGTAGAATGTGAAACTTATTCCAAGAAGGATTTGGCTTGGACTCCTAGGCTAACCTCCCTGTGGAGCCTTCCATTATCTTGAGTGACAAGGACCCTGACATTATAGCTCACTGTGGAGATGCCCCCCTCCTTGGGCATCAAAGTCGAACAACATTAGCAGAGCACAGAATCTGGAATTCTTTCAGGCACTCTGATCCCCACAATTCCCACAGCATCTGGTAACTGCAGTTTATTAATTGTTTACCAGAATGTTTGCCACTTAAAATGAAGCCATTCCAGGTACTTTGAGCTTAACTGACGCTCGGCCCATGGGTTGCCAGAAGTTTTCCAAGTTTGTTTTCTTCTGTGTGTTGAGAGACAGCACAGCCCTTTCTCGTCTGGCTGCAAAGCAGCCAAAAAGGGCTTTTGATTTCCGTTCTGGTTTACAGAGCTCTTGGCTTCGATGGAAAGGTGTTTAATGAAGCACGTACCGTAAAGGTATGCGCCCCGTCACAAAGTCCCTACTCCTGGCTCCTTCACAATGCCCTGTTACACAGAGGCCTTATATACATGGAGGAGGCAACGCAACCTGTGAGGAAACAGAACCTGCAGATGAAAGCTTCCCATTGATGAAATGTCCCAAAGAATGGGCTGAATCCCTAATTTGACTCTCTCTCTTTGCACAAAGCCCATTTTTCCATTGATTTCAGAGTTAAGAGGGAACAGGCTGCGGTTCTTGGTGGGTTTGTCATGGACATTTGTAACTCTTCCTCGTGAAATTGTTACGCCAAGTGCTCCAGTTCACTGCGTTTGTCGTCTCTAGGAAGGCTGGCATCTTAAGACAGCATCTTAAAAAGCAGAGACATCACCTTGCCAACAAAGGTCCATATAGTTAAAGCTATGGTTTTCCCAGTGGTGATGTATGGAAGTGAGAGCTGGACCATAAAGAAGGCTGATCGCCAAAGAATTGATGCTTTTGGATTCTGGTGCTGGAGGAGACTCTTGAGAGTCCCATGGACTGCAAGAAGATCAAACCTCTCCATTCTGAAGGAAATCAGCCCTGCGTGCTCACTGGAAGGACAGGTCCTGAAGCTGAGGCTCCAATACTTTGGCCACCTCATGAGAAGAGAAGACTCCCTGGAAAAGACTCTGATGTTGGGAAAGATGGAGGGCACAAGGAGAAGGGGACGGCAGAGGCCGAGATGGTTGGACAGTGTTCTCGAAGGTACCAGCATGAGTTTGACCAAACTGTGGGAGGCAGTGGAAGACAGGAGTGCCTGGCGTGCTCTGGTCCATGGGGTCACAAAGAGTCGGACACGTCTAAACAACTAAACAACAACAACAGGAAGACTGGCAAATTTGGGCTCTACATTTCTCAAATTCAAATATTTCACATTAAATATTGGGAAAATATTGGTAATGGTGGTGGGGTTAAATGCTAAGAAGGGAAGACCATATGAATGTTGTTCAAAATCTTCTTCCTTGGAGGAGAAGCTGGACACATTTCTTCGGGGTTTCAGAATTAGCTGACTACTGAAGGACTTTTATTAAACCAGGGACAGAGGATCAGCATCTGTTTTTATAAGGAACTTTTTGATATCTCTGTGGGCCCATTACAAGGTCTCAAACTCACCTGGGAGAAGGAAAAGTTGACTTTAATTGGGATGCAATATGGACATATAAGCTGTATAAACCAACCTCTGCTTCTTGTAAGGGAATATTCCTTTAAAAAATCTGCACCGGTGGCACCACACTCCTGCGCTGTTTTCTCCTATGACATCAAATACCCCACAGGATTCCTGGCATGGCTGCGGTAGCAGGGGGACATTTTCCCACTTATGCTGGGAATGCCCTCTGGCATCCAAATTTTGGACTGGTGTTTTTGAAGATGTATTTTTTTAAAAAAAAAATTAAATAGCCCATTCAAGTCTCCCCACAACTTGCCCTTTTGAACTTGTGGGACGATCAAACAGTGGTTTTCCAATCTAAGGAACTTTTTACATGGATGCTGGCTACAGTGAGAACTTCTTTGGCCCAGAAATGGAAGACAACACACACAGGATTTAAACCTCTCGTTGTGGTGCAAGAATATGTGGGCTCTGGCTATTGCAGGGAAAATAACTCACACATCACCACATTTCTAAGGAAGACCCAGAACGTTTCTATGCCATTTGGTAAGGTATCATTTCTTATGTGTGAAATGTGGCTCTCGTGATGTGTTTCACAGCTTCGTTTTTCCACGTTATCTGCTCTCTATTTGGAGAATGCAACTTCTGTACTGTTCCCATGTTTTCTAACCTTGATTATTTCTGCTTGTTTGTATTTGTGATTTTGTATTAATTTTTTTTAAAGCTTTTTTAAGAAAAAGAATTAACTGGTTTCAGAAAATGCAGGATCAATAATTTGCTGCAAGTATGGACAGAAGGGGCTCATTGTTCTCTATTATTATTATTATTATTATTATTATTATTATTAAAAACCTATTTAGGGAGGACTCAAGAGGAGCAAGGGGAGCGATCTCCTCCATATATAGGCTGATGCTGGAGCTCAGATATGCTGAAGGACAAGGGTTAAACCAACATGGAGATTTGTGTCCCAAGGAGCTCTGTATAAAACAAAACTCTGTGTTCCCCTTTACTCTTAGGGGGAATCTAAAAAGGGTTATAACTTTCACCCCTTCTTGGCAGAAGCGGCTGAAATTTGAAGGCACAGGAGAACTTCCAGGGTGAATTAAGCCTGCCAGATTGCATGGTCAGGGGCTTCTATGAGGAAGGCAATCACTTTCCTCTATATTCCACGTTAGGGCAATAACTTTATTATACAAACTATGGGTTGGCTTCAACTAAACAGTTGTGCTTACAGAAGCCAGAGCAACAAATCCCACTAGTGCAGTAGGCTTCCTGCTCTCATTCCCCTGTGAGCTCCCCACTCTCCAAATCAGCTAAGGGGAGTTGAAAGAAGCCTCAGAGCAGTATATTGATGGAGGAGAGGGAAACCAATTCTATCTCGCAAGCAAAAATTCTTGTACTGACAGAATGTTCATAATATTGTGATGTTAGATTCCTCCATAATCTCCAAAATCTGTATTAGTTTCAAACTTTTGAGGAAGGAGAAGTTGTTTACCTCTGGTAAGGGAACCTAATATGCAGGAACAGAAGAATAAAAGCAAGTTAAGAAACCCCAGTCTGGTCCAAGGTGCAAAGGACATAATTCTCATGAGCATGGTGAGCAATGTGTTGGCGTGCCAGGCAGTGTCTCCTTGTTATTCAGGTGAACAGCAGTTGTGGGCTGGTACATTGGCCAGTTCCTCTCTCCTTCAGCATCAGCATGACATCACAATGGCCTGTGTCTCTCCTTCTGGTTGGACACATCCATGTGAGAACACAGTGGCCAGTCTGTGAAACAGGCAGCATCAGCATGAGATCACAGTGGCCAGTTTTTCTCCCTCGGGTGGCTAGCATGGGCCACAGTGGGCAGCCCCTGTCCTTCAGTCAGGGAGCATCATCTTGTGGGGAGAGGCATTCATTCGTCTTCATTCCTCTTCCACTCAGGCAGGCAGTAGCATGTGGACAGAATATTTATTTCTCTTCCGGAAGCTGCCAAAAGCAGGTACATGTCAATGCAATCTCTTTCTCAGTGAGGTGGGCTCAGTTGGGAGGAGATGGTGGACCCTGTATGTTCTTCGCTTAGTGAGGTGGTCAGCAGAAGTATGAGTGAAGTGGTCATCTCACTGAAATGGGCAGCAGCATGCGGACAGAGAAGCAGCTCCATAGTCGCCTTTAACTGCACTTAACCGTCCAGGGGTCCTTTACCTTTACCTTTTACCTTCCATGAATTCATCTAATCCTTTTATAAAAGCCATCCAAGTTGGTCGCCATCACTACTTCTCTCAATTCGCTTTTTTCATACCAGGCATAATTTCATACATCTTCACCACAAGCAGTTTACCCACCTCAGAGTTAAATTCCCATAACAAATCAGTTTCTGGGATTTGTGTGTATTAAATGTGATTTAAGGGTATGCTGTGGATGGGACCTTAGTCATGAGTGTAGTCCTTTGTTACTTGCATAACAAGTGCCACCTCCTTCCCTCCAGACCCTCCCAGGTATTATTAAGATCAGCAGCAGTGGTCCTCTTAGCAGTTCCATTACCTACATAGGTACAGCAGTGGTGAACCCCGAGAGGGAGTTTTCTGTGGCAGCCTCTAAGTTGTGGAATTCCCTCCCCACAGAGGTGCATGTGGCACCCTCATTGTACCATTGTCTCAGTACGTTTCTAAGCACAATTCAAAGTGTTGGTGCTGACCTTTAAAGCCCTCAATGACCTCGGCCCAGTATACCTGAAGGAGTGTCTCCACCCCCATCGTTCAGCCTGGATACTGAGGTCCAACTCTGAGGGCCTTCTGGTGGTACCCTCCCTGCGAGAAGTGAGGTTACAGGGAACCAGGCAGAGGGCCTTCTCGGTAGTGGCACCCGCCCTGTGGAATGCCCTCCCATCAGATGTCAAGGAGATAAACAAGTATCTGACTTTTAGAATACATCTGAAGGGAGTCCTGCATAGGGAAGTTTTTAATGTTTGGTTTCTTGTTGTCGTTTAGTCATTTAGTGATGTCCGACTCTTTGTGACCCCATGGACCAGAGCATGCCAGGCACTCCTGTCTTCCACTGCCTCCCGCAGTTTGGTCAAACTCATGCTGGTAGCTTCGAGAACACTGTCCAACCATCTCATCCTCTGTCATCCCCTTCTCCTTGTGCCCTCCATCTTTCCCAACATCAGGGTCTTTTCCAGGGAGTCTTCTCTTCTCATGAGGTGGCCAAAGTCTTGGAGCCTCAGCTTCAGGATCTGTCCTTCCAGTGAGCACTCAGGGCTGATTTCCTTCAGAATGGATAGGTTTGATCTTCTTGCAGGCCATGGGACTCTCAAGAGTCTCCTTCAGCACCATAATTCGAAAGCATCAATTCTTCGGCGATCAGCTTTCTTTATGGTCCAGCTCTCACTTCCATACATCACTACTGGTATGATTTCTTACTGTGTTTTAATTTGTGGGAAGTTGCTCAGAGTGGCTGGGGTAACCCAGCCAGATGGGCGGGGTATAAGTAATAAATACTACTATTTATTAATTCTAATAATAAAAAAATATAATTATGCAATGTTCATCATATGTTGAAGATGCTCCTCTTTATCCTGGCCTTTTACACACACACACACACGTTAATGCTGTATTTTATAATGTTGTAGCCTGCCTTTGGAGCGTCTTTCTGGTGGTGAGTAACAGCAGCAGCTGTAACATGGTGTCTTTGTTCCAGGGTGATAGGAGAGCAAAACATTGTTTTCTTCCCAGTGAAGTAAATGGTCTTAAACCCAGGTGCTCTGGGCTTAACCGCTTTGCGCGCCATAAGCTAGGAGAGCAATTAACAGTGCCCTTTTAACGTTGCCTCTCAATACCTTGTCGGCTCCCCTCCCCACATGGCTCCTGGCCGGGGGGGGGGGCAGGGAGGGAAGGAGGAAGGTTGTCAAAAGCTCTTCTCCTTGTTCAGCAGTTTTCTGGAAAACAGGATAAGTGCCCGGCCCGTCTCCCATCAGCAAAAAATTAGCCGACTGAATGTAAAGTTCAGCCCCCTCCCCATGAACTCTAAGCCTCCAGACTATTCACTTTCCCAGCTGCTGAATAATAAATACCAACACTTACACATGCAGGGCAGGACAACATGCTGATGTAATCCTACAAAAGAACAGGCTACAGCTCTGCTCAGACAGGATTTCCTTTTCTTTAGAATTTAAAAAGTCACATGCAGAGCCCTTCGAGGCTGACCCTTTACATGTGCTCCGAGCTTGAGGTACGTGATTATTTTGCCAGCCATGTCATATCTGGATAAATCGGCTCCCTTGTTTTTCCGACTCACAGGCAGCTAAGGATAGGAGGGGGAATTTGGTTCACTTCACATTTTAATGCCAACCTATCTAATTTCAACTTTTCGCAACGAGACACGAATGAAAAGCACACCTACCTTTTGAAATTCTTCAGCTTTTGAGACGCAGTTCTCTAACCAAAATTGTGCATCATGATTATTATTATTATTATTATTATTATTATTATTATTATTATTATTATTATAAAAATGAGTATATTTGGGGAAAGTGGGCACAAAAATGTGTGTATTAGTGGGAATGACATACAAGCCTGCACTGTACTAGCGAAGATTGTTTGAAAATCTTCGTGTGCAAAATTTATGAATTTTCAGGCAAACTTGCATTAAAACAATTGCGAAATGCATTATATCAGTAGAAATTGTAGCACTGTGAAACTGCTTTGTTCCGGGCCAAATAACAAGGCAAATCAGGTGCTTATGCCTCTCCCCAAGTCAACCGACAGAGTGCTCTGTGTCAGATCAGGCCCCTCACAAAGTCTTGTGCTGCTCTGGGGTGTTCTTTTTTTGTACTACCTCCTTTTCTGTTGCTACGTCTCTATGTTTCTCTATTGCCTGCCAAGGTCTCAAACCCAGGAAGTGGAATAAAGACACATGAAACGGTATTTTAGGTTAATGTGCGAAAAAGGCCACAACTTTATTGGTTACAAAATGTGAGTGGTATCGGCTTAGGCATTGGAAACCGTACGACTATATCAGACTCCTGCCCGTTTGCAGGAGTCTTGGAAGGGTTAACCACCAGAAGGGGGAGCCCTGCTGAGGCACATCAACTAGGAACTCCCCAAGGGTCATCGCTAGGGGTTGTGCCATGGCCCTATCCCCCGTCTGGGGCTTTGGACAGAGACCACGCCCCCCAGATTCCTTTAACAGAATACCCTTGAAAAGGGAGGGGTAGGTGATAGCCACTACCTCCCCTCACCTTTAACCTAATACTCCAATGCCTAATCGCCTAACCTTACAAAGTTGTGACAAATTGCTACGAGGTGGGCGAAAAACCAAATGTTGTTGTTGTTTAGTGATGTCCGACTCTTCGTGACCCCATGGACCAGAGCACGCCAGGCACTCCTGTCTTCCACTGCCTACCACAGTTTGGTCAAACTCATGCTGGTAGCTTTGAGAACACTGTCCAACCATCTCATCCTCTGTCGTCTCCTTCTCCTTGTGCCCTCCATCTTTCCCAGCATCAGGGTCTTTTCCAGGGAGTCTTCTCTTCTCATGAGGTGGCCAAAGTATTGGAGCCTCAGCTTTAGGATTTGTCCTTCCAGTGAGCACTCAGGGCTGATTTCCTTCAGAATGGATAGGTTTCATCTTCTTGCAGTCCATGGGACTCTCAAGAGTCTCCTCCAGCACCATAATTCAAAAGCATCAATTCTTTGGCGATCAACCTTCTTTATGGTCCAGCTCTCGCTTCCATACATCATGACTGGGATGAGTTTCATAGCCAAATGTTTATTTTAACCTGGGCCACTCACAGGCTGATGATGAACCACAACTGGGATGGTGGTCTGTTTATACAGCTACCCTTGCAGCTGGACCAGAACTGGAAGTGTGAAAGCAGCACTCAGCATCCATGATAAGCTTCCTCTTCTATGTATTGCTTAGCATGTTGTGTCCTTTGGAGCTGTAAGATCAAACTGAGTAGGAATTTCCCTTTTCTTCTCCTGGAGCTGGCTGCCGTAGTTCTCTCCCTTCCTTCTCCCACTGCCTTTATCCTTAAGTAGTTACAGTTAATTTGAAGCAGCATGTTGTGTATGGGATACTTCAAATGGCTCCAGTGCGTTTTGCCTTTGTTCGCAGTGGATTTCACCCCCATTGTGTGTAGCCAGCCCAGTTGCTTAGCTTTTGTGTGGTCCAGCCGCATCACACCCCAAGGTGGTATGGTTGCAGGCCATGCCATTCCCCTGTTATTTACAATGGCTAATTAAGATCCCACTTGCAACTCTTCACCCCACCTTTAATTCTTATACGAAGCAGCCAACGAAAGGTTTTGATTTCCTTTTTGGCTGGAAGACCTTTTGGCTTCTGTGAGCAAAGGGGGATTAGGAAGGGAAAGCACATAAAGGTATGTGCAAAATCACCGCGTCAAAACTGCTCTCAGAACGCTGTCTCCAAGGGATGAAAAATGTTATGAGCAGAGAGGGCTAATTGGAAGCTGGTTCAGAGATTGCACACTGGGTGGTAAAGGCCAGGCAGGCAGGCACACGGTTTGATCAGCAACACAGCACAGACACGTCTAGCATTCCTCCCTTTTCGCAATTGTGGCTGACACCCTGGGAAAGATCCTTTTTTTCCATCTAGCCCCCGCAGCAGCCCAGATGCAGGAATCAACTGTAGCACAAACAAAATGTCACATCTTCCTCGTTTTGGAGGGGTTGGAACAATTTCTGGGCCAAAATTTGTTCTGGCCCCATCCTAAACAGGCTGAGAAGTTCCACTGGGTTCCGTGAGACATATTCCCAAGCAAGCATGCATAGGATCACAACTAGGAGGTCATGGACATTTTCTTCCCCATGGTCTATGGGTAGAAATCAATCAACCCACCTTGGCTAAATTTAGCACGTACTGATCGTGTTCTGATTCAAAGATCTAGAAACTGAAGGTCACCAACGCTCTGAATTCACAGCCAAAGATTTATGTGATCTTAAGAGAAAAAACGGGTGATGCGGGTGGGGACGCGGTTGGCGGTTCGAATCCCCGCGACGGGGTGAGCTCCTGTTGCTCGGTCCCTGCTCCTGAATCCTCATGACGGGGTGAGCTCCTGTCGCTTGGTCCCTGCTCCTGCCCACCTAGCAGTTCAAAAGCACATCAAAGTGCAAGTAGATAAATAGGTACCACTCTGGCGGGAAGGTAAACGGCATTTCCGTGCGCTGCTCTGGTTCGCCAGAAGTGGCTTAGTCATGCTGGCCACATGACCCGGAAGCTGTCTGCGAACAAATGCCGGCTCCTTGGCCTATAGAGTGAGATGAGCGCCGCAATCCCAGAGTTGGTCACGACTTGACCTAATGGTCAGGGGTCCCTTTACCTTTACCTTTTAAGAGAAACAAAAGTGTGGATCCATAGCACTGAAGGATGGAGACAAAGCCTGAATTGCTGTCCAAAGACAAAGAATTCTGGTTCTTCCTCTACCACCTATCATTCAGTAATCCCATGCTGATGGGACCTGCCTGGTGTAACCCTACCCAAAGTTGGCTATCCTCCTATCACCCTTGGTTTCTGTAAGACTCAGCTCCTTCCCCTTCCTTCTCAGATCTCACATGGAAAGTTGACACGTTTTAATTTGGCACATTATGGACAAACGAACCAGCTTTACATCCTATCAGGGTGGCAAAATGAGTAGGAAAGAACATATATGGTAGTATGATAGGTATATCTAATCCCATTCTTTCAATTGTCAGATGTACAGCCAGAACACAAGGCAGTCCTGGATGTGTGAATTACTCCTTCAATCAGTTACAGTGCTATTTAATCACATCTAAGGGTGGCGCTGTGGGTTAAACCACAGAGCCTAGGACTTGCTAATCTGAAGGTCGTGGTTCGAATCCCCATAACGGGGTGAGCTCCCGTTGCTCGGTCCCTGCTCCTGCCAACCTAGCAGTTCTAAATCATGTCAAAGTGCAAGTTGATAGGTACCGCTCTGGCGGGAAGGTAAATGGTGTTTCCGTGCGCTGCTCTACTTTGCCAGAAGCGGCTTAGTCATGCTGGCCACATGACCCAGAAGCTGTACGCCGGCTCCCTCGGCCAAGAAAGCGAGATGAGCGCCGCAACCCCAGAATCGTCCGCGACTGGACCCAATAGTCAGGGGTCCCTTTACCCTTTACTTTTACTAAGTCTTATATACTGCAACATTTTTTTCATAACTGTATCATTTAGATATATTACCAATGCACCTCCCTAGCTAAGCAGTCCCTGGTCGTTGTTGCTAAGTGGATGTATTTATTGTGTTTGTGAATTTTCTCTCTTAACACAAAATAAGTTGTTGCACACTACACTATAATTGTTGTGGTTGTGTTAAAGTGTCGTTGTATAATTTTGTACTGTATGACGCTGTGATGCCGTGGACTTATAAATAAAATGAAGAAGAAGCTAGAGGATGCGACGTGCATTTTATTTAGAAAATTGTTGTGTGTGCATCTGCTGAAACTCAAATTTGAGCTAATTTATATTTTTAATATTGGGCTTTGGGCAGGAGTGGAGTGAGATTTTAAAGCAACAGTTTAGGAGATGGATGCAAATCCAGATATTTCTCCTCATTTTACAAAGAGGCCCAGACTTCAGCTGAGGAGCACAGTTACAGTCCGCACACAGGTAACAAAAGAGCCCATTTCTTTCCATGTGAAAAGGACAACAATGACCGGTACATTCCATTGGTGTTTAAAAGTCGCAGTAGGAAGTGGATTAAGGCTACAGTTCTAATTCCATTTACAGTACCTGTGAGCAAGCTCCAGAAGGCTCAGTGGGACATACTTCTGAGTAGACCTGGTTAGAATTGCCACCTTGGTGCACAGTGGCTGCTTCTAAGCAACGAAACAACTTAGACAGTAAATAAACCAAACTCCACTTGGGGGGGGGGAGAAAAGCAATGAGGCATTTGTTGGGTCAGTAGCAATTATATACCAGTGCATGTGCAAATAATAGATATCGCAAAGCAGTTTATGTATCTAGCTACGTACAATATGTGCATGTTTAAAAATGCAACACTAAGGCAGAAAACATCCACAGCAAGGGTCTGTGCCAGGGGTAGACAACCTAAGACCTGTGGGTTGCCTTCTCAATCGCCTTCTCAATCCAGCCGGTGGGCAGTCCAGGAATCAGCATGATTTTACATGAGTAGAATGTGTCCTTTTATTTAAAACGCATCTCTGGGTTATTTGTGGGGCATAGGAATTCGTTCACATATTTTTTTTCAAAATAAAGTCCGGCCCCCCACAAGGTCTGAGGGACAGTGGACTGACCCACGGCTGAAAAAGGTTGCTGACCCCTGGTCTATGCCATGATGGAGGGAGGGCTAGAGCCTGTCGTTCTGACCCCATAGCTTTCTATGTCTATAACATCCCACTTGCAGTCTGAAGTGATTCACTCCAGGAACAGGTGGGCTACCTAAGGGAGAATTGAACCCTAGCTGAGAAAATAGTGCTATAGTCACAACCTGCACGGTCTGCTTCAACCTGGTGTTTGGCTTCTGAGTCACTCTGTTCAAGCTCTATGTAGCCTCACTCGAGGCAGTCGATGGTGGATCTAAAAATATCTATATTTACACACACACACACACACACACACACACACACCTTTAGGGGCCAAAGTGGGTTAAATTTACAGGCAGAGGAGCTCCTCCGGACTGGATTAAGCCTGCAAAAATCACAAATAGGTCTGTGAGCTCTTTGTGGGGGAAGTAAAACCAGTGCTTTTTTCCCTGGGGAGATGCAGGGGTACGCATACCCCTAAACATTTTGTGAATCTTTGTACTTTTGTCCATTTACTGTATTTGTTTTCCCCAATTTGAACTATAAAATGCTGATTTTCTTGAGTCGAAATGAGAGTACCCTTAAACATTATTTTTTTGAGAAAAAGAAGCACTGGGTAAAACAGATTCACTTTCCTCCATCATTCCTTACAAGGCATTGGGAAATGGGGTCCATCACTTTCTTAAAGGTAAAGGTCCCCCTGACCATTAGATCCAGTCGTGACCGACTTTGGGGTTGCGGCGCTCATCTTGCTTTATTGGCCGAGGGAGCCGGCGTACAGCTTCCAGGTCATGTGGCCAGATGACTAAGCCGCTTCTGGTGAACCAGAGCAGCACACGGAAACACCGTTTACCTTCCCGCCAGAGCGGTACCTATTTATCTACTTGCACTTTGACGTGCTTTCGAACTGCTAGGTGGGCAGGAACAGGGACCAAGCGACAGGAGCTCACCCCGTCATGAGGATTCGAACTGCCAACCTTCTGATCGCCAAGTCCTAGGCTCAGTGGTTTAACCCACAGCACCACCCGCGACCCTCCATCACTTTCTTACCTTGAAATAATTAAAAGGTGGTCAAGTGGTGGTGTGTTCCTGCTTCCACGTTTACAACTTGATAGGCTTACTGTTTCTTTGTGGTGGTTGTTTATGGCGGCTGATATACTTCGCAGGCTTCCTGATTGGGCTTTGCGGGTCTCCGATAGGCCTTACAATTTGAGGCTGTCAAGAAGGCTGCCTGCAGAGTTATGAAGAACTGGGTTTGTTTTTTTCTTGACTTTTGCTAAAGCAGAGGAATGTAGGATTTTTAAAAAACTGAAAGTATTGTTTTAACTTATAACAAACAAACGACCCATCCACTGCTGTGTTTTAACCAGTGCTTTTTCTCTCCCCCCCCCAAAAAAAAATAAAAAACATGTTTAGGGGTACTCTCATTTTGACTCAAGAAAATCACAACTTTATCGTTCAAATCGGCGGAAATAAAAACAGTAAATCTACAAAACTACAAAGATTCACAAAATGTTTAGGGGTATGTGTACCCCTTCGTACCCCCGGGGGGGGGGAAGCACTGGTTTTAACAATCAGCTATGCCATGTTGTTCTGTACTATCTGCTGGAAACATTTTTGAGTGTTCACTTTTTGCAAAGAAACATAGAAATATTACATAGGGAAAATAGAGCTGTGTCGGCCCTGAAAAGCACTGTGTGCTTTGTAGCTTTATGAAAACCCCATTCTACCTGGCAGGTGGAAATATTGGCATTGTGGAAACCTTTGCATTTCTCAAGCTTTATCGCCCTACATCGCCTCTTGTTCTTCATGGAAGGATTGACTCCTTACCCACAGTCTTCATCTGTTGTGAGAAGAGGAAAGGCTTTGGGGACTTCTTGTGAACTAGAATATAAATCAAGCTGTCACATCTACAGAGGTTCTCCTGAATGCCATTCCAACCGGTAATCTGAGCTGTGGATTCTTCCTATCTCATGAGAAATCTCCCTTTTCAAAGAGTGTACCACTTAGCTCTAGTCAAGACAATGATATAACCAAGGGAATAATCCTTGGTGGTTTCCTTCCAGCATTTTTGTGTCCATTTGCCAGAGCATAATGCCTTATTCAGAATCATTTAAAGGTGATTAGCAACATCACCTTGCCAACAAAGGTCCGTATAGTAAAAGCTATGGTTTTCCCAGTAGTGATGTATGGAAGTGAGAGATGGACCATAAAGAAGGCTGATCGCCAAAGAATTGATGCTTTTGAATTATGGTGCTGGAGGAGACTCTTGAGAGTCCCATGGACTGAAAGAAGATAAAAGCTATCCATTCTGAAGGAAATCAGCCCTGAGTGCTCACTGGAAGGAAAGATCCTGAAGCTGAGGCTCCAATACTTTGGCCACCTCATGAGAAGAGAAGACTCCCTGGAAAAGACCCTGATGTTGGGAAAGATGGAGGGCACAAGGAGAAGGGGACGACAGAGGACGAGATGGTTGGATAGTGTTCTCGAAGCTACCAACATGAGTTTGACCAAACTGCGGGAGGCAGTGGAAGACAGGAGTGCCTGGCGTGCTCTGGTCCATGGGGTCACAAAGAGTTGGACACGACTAAACGACTAAACAACAACAACAGCAACATCCTTACACCCATTCTGTTGTACACACGATCAAGGTAGTTAATGAATTGTGAGGAGCTGGGCTTATTTTACGCTGTAAATGCTTACTCACTAGTTTTCAAGCTCCAGATTAATTGACAGTGGTGTGAAAACCTGTGTATGTAGGCAGTCTCGGTCATATGTGGATGCTAAGTAGGTGATTTGATAGCAGACACTGCGTACCAAATAAGCATCTAATCACAAACTGAAGCTGCGGAAGAGGCATGAGTTAACTTTGGAAGCTGAACAGGGAACCATTACCCAAGCAATGCTGTCATGACACACATGAATCAATGGAAAAATAATAACCAGGACATTCTTTGTTTGTATATGCCAAGCATAACAGCAGCTCAGATATTTATATATGCCTGTAAAGGTTTCAAGTGTGTAGTTAATTTGATTAGATTATTTCCCGCCCTTATAATGGGACTCTAGATTTATACTTTTAAGCCTTTGAGCTTATTAATTGGAGCCCTAAAGCTCTGTCTGGCCTGTGAAAGTACACTGGAGCTCAGCAGGGCAGCCTTCCATCAGGAAAGAGAGCTGCAAGAGAGAATGAAGACTGACAACATGGCTGCAACAACAAAAAAGGAGTGAAAGGGATCAAAACCTGTGACAGGACCCTCCTTGGAAAGTACATCTTCTGAATACAACATGGGTGCCAAAGCACTGTAGAACATTTTAAATTTGGGAGGATGGGAGCTCGTTGCCAAGAGATGCCTTCGGAAGCCAGTTCTCCTCCATGCATTCATGGGAATCATACTAACTTACCTTAGGGACGCGGGTGGTGCTGTGGGTTAAACCACAGAGCCTAGGACTTGCCGATCAGAAGGTCGGCGGTTCGAATCCCCACCACGGGGTGAGCTCCCGTTGCTCGGTCCATGCTCCTGCCAACCTAGCAGTTTGAAAGCACATCAAAGTGCAAGTAGATAAATAGGTACCACTCCGGCGGGAAGGTAAACGGCGTTTCTGTGCGCTGCTCTGGTTCACCAGAAGCAGCTTAGTCATGCTGGCCACATGATCCAGAAGCTGTACGCTGGCTCCCTCGGCCAGTAAAGCGAGATGAGCGCCGCAACCCCAAAGTTGGCCATGACTGGACCTAATGGTCAGGGGTCCCTTTACCTTTACATTAGAGGGTTAGCCAATGCCCTCTAGATGTTTCTGGACTTCAACTCCCATCATCACTCAAGATTGCTCATGACGTCTGGGGCTGATGGGAGTGGGAGTCCAACCACATCTGGAGGACACCTGGCTACAGCAGCTGTATCATGACCTACTTCGAAACAGGGCTTTTTTGTGATGGTACTCACCAGTACAGCATAACATTACCTCTTCATTTTGCTGTCCCTGCCAACCATGTTGTGCTGGCATCTCCAGCACAGCTATGTATTTCTGCATCTGTGCTCTTCTGAGAAGATTTGCTGGTTTCGTTCCTGTCATGTTCTATTCTTAGGAATGCTGACAAGACAGAAGTACTGTTTTTGGGGGACAGGGGGCAGGTGGGTGTGGAGGACTCCCTGGTCCTGAATGGCGTAATTGTGCCCCTGAAGGACCAGGTGCACAGCCTGGGGGTCATTTTGGACTCACAGCTGTCCATGGAGGCACAGATTAATTCTGTGTCCCGGGCAGCTGTCTACCAGCTCCATCTGGTACGCAGGCTGAGACCCTACCTGCTCATGGACTGCCTCGCCAGAGTAGTGCATGCTCTGGTTATCTCCCGCTTGGACTACTGCAATGCTCTCTATGTGGGCCTACCCACATTCTGGAGCATCAGAGAACAAATTCGCTTTGTCTTTTATGTGACAGCCCATCAAACATTCTCACCCACTCCTGTTATTTCTTTTCTTTCGAATGGGTTGCATCCGATGTTGTACAAGCAGAGTTGTTCTGGAATAACTGGATGGTCTTGCTTTTCCCACCCCAGTCCAGCACCTTGTGTCTTCCTTCCCCCCCCCCCAAAAAAACCCCCTCCCTTGGAGGTCAGAGGACCTAGAGGAAAATCCTGGGGTTGGGTGCTGGATCAGGATGGAGGAACTGCAGGAATTTGGGGGGTGGGGCTGTCTCACATAGTCGAAATGTCTGTTCATTCACACCGGGCTCCTTTAGATACAACCAAATGTTTTCCTCCCAAAATACTTCAAATTCACCCAAGCCAAGGAATCGGAACAGAGAAGAAAGCTCTGCCCATTCTGCTGCACTCACAGAACCTAAGGACAGAGGGGTACCTACACACCTCACGTTCTCCTCTGCCCTGTCAGCATCAATCGATTCATATTTGTTTTCAGCACAATAACTGCTTCAGCATAGTTCCAAGCCATTCTGCTAATACCACCTTTATTTTACTGGATCTAGCTGGGGAAATCAGCACTGGAGAGTCTGGTCTCATTTTTGAATATTTCCCCCAGCCCTTCAGATTATTGCAGTGGTCCATTTTTCTGTATTAACATCTACCTCCCTCCAGAGGCGTAGGAAGGTCAGGTGGTACCCGGTGCAGAAAATTTATTGTCACCCCTCCACACACTGATTTTTATCTTTTAATTTTTTTTGGCCTTCAAAAATGGTTTTACGTTATTTCATATTTTCTTACAAAGGCATGTGGATTCTGAGCCTCTGATAACAAGTAGGTGACGATGGACAGATACTTAAATCTACAGGATGGATTCTGTTTTTGCTTGTGTTATTTTATTTATGTTTATTGTTTGTTTATTTAATAAAATTTATTTTTTAGAAAACCCGCAAAGTGCTTTACCAAAAAAAAACAAAAAAAACACCACAGCAGTAAAATCAAGAAAAATTAACAATCCTACTTTAAAACATACAAAAGCTAAAATATTAAGATTAAAACTACTTCAACTTCCTAAGCATCTAGCAGGTGCCTGAAAAGAGTCTAGTAAAGGCACGTGCTTTGTTGAAATTTCAGCCTTCATGACGTAGGAAAACGGCCAAGTAAACAGCTATTTTCGTGGAGGAGGGTCAAGTTATTAACAGATATACATGAAATTTCATATGTAGCTATATAATCCCTAGTGTAGTAAGAAAAGACCTTTGGAGCAGGCATTTTCAAAAAAACACATTTTTTATGAACCGCCCTAGTAGGGCAGTAATTGTTCCTTGATCATTTGTCACCCCCCCTCCATGATGGCACCTGGGGCGACCCACCCCCCTGCTCTCCCTTTCCTACACCCCTGCCTCCCTCTGGCAACCTAGCTGTGGTTGTTAGGATTTAGATGGACCTAATAAGTAAATGAAAGAACCACATGAGACAGGGAGGGAGGTGATGGCTATTGCCCACCTAGCTCAAGAGGAAGGTGAAATAGCAGCTACCTATAAAGATAGACCATTGGTCTGTTTTCCCCAGTTTTGTCTAGTCCAAACTGACAGCAACACTCCATGGTCTAGGGCAGAGGTCTTTTCCATTCAATCAGAGATGCCTAGTCAACCTCAGACATTGACTTTGCCTTCAAAGCATGAGCTCTGCGACCGAGCTATGGCCCATGTCACTGCAACAGTATCATCACAAAGGCAACGTATGAGTCCCAGTTTCCCTTTCTTCCTCACCGCCTTCTCCTTTGACCCCTGATTAGTCATCCTGAAGTTTCCAACGTAATTATTCTTCTGCCACCTAGGTGGCCAAGCAACTCTACCTCTTCCACTATTGCAGCTGTACCACCATACATGGACCACCTTCTGGATGTAGACTTCCCACCAAACCCGCAGCCCTTACATTGGTGGTTTGGGGGCTTGCATTATAGCCAAATCATGTACAGAAACCTTTTTTTACATATCGATTGCCGCTGTTGCATCGGTGTGAAGAGAGGGAAACCATAATTTGGGGTGGGAAATCACCTGAAGACCTTGGAAAAGAGAGGTGGGAATATGAGACAGGAAGGAAGTCACTGTGGTCTAACCCACTGAGCCTCTTGGGCTCACCAATCAGAAGGTCGACAGTTCAAATCCCCGTGATGGGGTGAGCTCCCATTGCTCTGTTCCAGCTTCTGCCAACCTAGCAGTTCAGAATCACACCAATACAAGTAGATAAATAGGTACTGCTGTGGCGGGGAGATAAATGGCGTTTCCGTGTGCTCTGGTTTCCGTCACAGTGTTCCGTTGCACCAGAAGCAGTTTAGTCATGCTGGCCACAGGACCCAGAAAGCTGTCTGTGGACAAACACCGGCTCCCTCAGCCTGAAAGCGAGATGAGCGCCACAACCCCAGAGTCACCTTTGATTGGACTTAACCATCCAGGGGTCCTTTACCTTTACACAAGTGAATAGTTTCACTGATACAACAACTTTTCTCTCTTTGCTAGAATTGCTAACGCCATATATGTATTCTGAACAATCACAAATATCTTTTTTAATTCTTATTTAAGGAAAATAAAGTTTATTTTAAAAGGCTTTTGACTAAGAGTGCATTTCAAACAAAGTACATAAACTTCCAAAGGTAAGTACAATAGCTTTCCCGACCCCTTTGTCACCTAGTCTGGCTGCCCCTTTGCCCCCGTCTTAGGGACACGGCTGGTTCTAGTGCACTCCCCATTATAGCTTACATATGGACTATACAGCTTACGCTGGACTTTCGCGTCAATCCTAAATACATTTACACTCAGAGGCAAGTGATTTGCCCCACCCACCCCCAATGGCGCTTATATCCCCGTAAATGTCTTCCCAGAATGGGGTGGAGAACTGGCAGCCATTTGCAGAAGGTGGCAACGACTGACACACTGAGCATCCTAACACACTTTTAGTCGGCGGAGTCGATTTAACACAACCCTCCAACAGCGTCTCCTGTTCTTAATGACAGTTCTTCCCAACACTGGTTGGCTCCAGCTCAGACAGAGGAATCAAGCCACCTCTGGCTGCCCAAGAACCCACCTAGGGCAACTGAAGGAATGCCATATGAGTGAATCCCACAACCCCGCTAAGCATTTAATACCATGTTGCGCCCAGGGCAGCTTGGCACAGGCAAAACAAGGTGTCTGCGAGAGCAAATTCACAAAACAAGAATCCTTCGCATGCCGCATTTTTAAACTCCGCCCATACTTCGACAAGGCAGGACATTTTGCAGGAAGTCAAAATTACAGAATTTGAAAATGAAAAATAAAAAAATACCATTCTACAATCCAGGAAAAGAGCAACTGAGCTCCTGGCACGTCTGATAATAAATTCTGAACTCTAGTCTGGATAACCTAATCCCCGTGAACTCAACCCCAGGCGGCAAGTGTCGTTCAGTGAAAAGCTTAGGTTGCAGGAGGGAGAGGTGAACAGCAGTAATACATGTATGTGTTTTAAATAATTCTTTTTTTAATTGTTGAGGCAGTAATACTTGGTTCATGGAACTGCAATATACAGAGAGGTGAAATAAATAGCTTATATATATAATATATATTTATATATATAATAGAGCTGGTTTTAAAATATTCCCTTATCATTGGTGTATTAGGTTATTTTACTTAGTCACTTGAAGGTCGATAGCAGCATTCTCCAGAAGTGAGCGAAACAATTGCAGGATCACAGAGGCGTGACACCTTATGTCGTCAGAAAGGGTTACAAAGGACTGAGGTACTGAGCCCTCTACGGAAGCTCAATGACTGATTTGCAGACCATCTTGTCTCGTTCAAGATCGCAGCAGACAATAAAAAGAGATCACCGCAACACCAGAGAATTATCCAAGTTGTTTCGGGGACGTTGGGAAAGGTGAGCGTTGGTTTTCTTTGGTTTGTGGTTTTGGTTTCTACTCTTATTTTAAGGTGAATTCGTTCCTTAGGGATTGGCTTGGAAAAGTCACCCATTCCAAAAAGAGAATTAAGCACCTATATGTCAATCCACAGAAGGGGGAGGGGAGGGGGGAAGTCAATTTAAATAGAGCCATTCATTTTTGTTTGTCTTCAAGTCACAATAAATCTTTTACAGCTCCCCCAGTGGGTTTTTCTTTTCTTTTCTTTTTTCAATCCAGTCTTTTTTTAAAATAAAAAAAAATCAACACAATGTACAAAAATAGAGCTTCTCCCTTATTTTTAGTGTAAAAATATTTCTCTGGAACAGTCTATCTTTTGTAGTTCATTTGCATGACACTGTCTTTGTTTATCTTTTAACTGGGGTTGGTGGGTCGTATTCTCCTAGTCCTCTTGGTCACTGTCGTATACTTGAAAGGTTTCTGTAATTCCACTTGACCCTTTGGGTATCTTTTCATAAAATGAACGTCTTGCTGGTTCTCCCGTGTCTTGGGCCCTTTCCGGGGCCTCCCCTTTTTGGTGAAGCCGACGTACCAGCCCGTGTACTTTGCCGACATCAGCGCCGTATAGTTGTTCTCTAGGACCTTCTCGATGAAGACACACTCTTTGCTGGTGCCGTCCGGCTGAAAATGAAATAGGAAGAGAAAGTCAACAAAAATGGCAAATGGTTCACACAGCCAGTTGACCAAAGTACACTTCATTCTGGGAACATCAATGGCAGTGCCCATTCCTATAGCTGGTTCTATAGAAGGAGAGGAAGATTAGGACGATTTGGTCTTGTTTATTACGTTATTATCTTTTCCTTATTAAAATTTGTATACTGC
This sequence comes from Podarcis melisellensis, assembly GCF_964234715.1. Classification (NCBI taxonomy): domain Eukaryota; kingdom Metazoa; phylum Chordata; class Lepidosauria; order Squamata; family Lacertidae; genus Podarcis; species Podarcis melisellensis. The sequence continues at coordinate 110,506,486 of NC_138530.1, read as the reverse complement.
CCTATACCCGCAGGTCTCAGGACAGTTCACAGCATGAAATCAAAATGCAAAATGCATGATGAAAACAAAAACAAGAGCAACCTAATAACTCCCCACCTCCCCAACACATTTTAAAAGGGCATTGGATGTCAATTACCCAAAGACCTAGTTGAAGAAGAACAGTTTTGCCTGGTGCCTAAAGGTATATAATGCAGGCGCCAGGTGAACTTCCCTGGGGAGAGCATTCCACAAATGGGGAGCCACTGCAGAGAAGACCCTATTCTTGTGTTGCCACCCTCCGGACCGCTCATGGAGGAGGCACACGAAGAAGGGCCTCAGAAGATGATCTCAGGGTCTGAGTAGGTTCATATGGAGAGAGGAGGTCATTGAGGTATTGCCATCCTGAGCCATTTATTCTAATAAGAAGGGCTGCTTGTATGCAATGATTGCGTGTTAAGATCCCAAGACCTCCCCCAATAAATAAAGACACAATTGACACAGAATTTAGTTTAAGGTTGTTGACATAATTTTGGCCACAACTTTATTGATTACAGATTGTGAGTGGTTTGTTTAGGCATTGGTTCCCGACTACTGCCCCTGACCTCAGCAGGGCAGCACTGACAACTGGACACCAGCAGAGGTCAGTACAGTGGTACCTCGGGTTAAGTACTTAATTCGTTCCGGAGGTCGGTTCTTAACCTGAAACTGTTCTTAACCTGAAGCACCACTTTAGCTAATGGGGCCTCCTGCTGCTGCCGCACCGCCGGAGCACGTTTTCTGTTCTCATCCTGAAGCAAAGTTCTTAACCTGAAGTACTATTTCTGGGTTAGCAGAGTCTGTAACCTGAAGCGTATGTAACCTGAAGTGTCTGTAACCCGAGGTACCACTGTACAGGTAAACATTGTGGGGGAGCATTGAACCAGGCGCAGTCTCAAGCTCACCCTCAAATGCTCCCAGGGGCTCTGGCGTGGCCCTAACCCCAGGAAGGGGATCAGACAAAAGCAAGGCGAGCCCCTTTCATGCATTGGAGGGGCAGGTATGACAACCTCTCCTCCCCTCCACTTTGAACCAATGTCTAACCGCCAAACCTTACAAAGTTGTGACGATTTGCTACGCGGCAGGTGAAACCCAAGTGGCACCAGCCAATCCGCCAAATGGGAAAATTCCTACTGGGCCTCTGTCCCAAAAAACAGACAACCCACAATGGCATAGCAAGGTCAAAATGGACCCTAAATATAGGGAGGGTGGGCAGGTGATCCAATGCACTAGGTGAAAAGAGGAAGCTCAGCGCAATGTGCAGCGGTACATATAGGTCCCTCGGTTAATGCATGAACAATCCCAATGGCCAGAATTACCCCAGCAACCGAGGGACCACCAATTGGGTTGTTGTGGCTATCCAATCGCTCCCACCCACACAAGCCGTGAAGTCAGTCCTGATGATCTCACCGCAACACGTGTTCTCTGTGAGGAGGACACGATTTCTGTGGGAGTGCAGAATAAATTAATCCTCTTCCTAATTTTTTTTTCTTGTTGAAAAGTAAGTTTGTGGCCTTTACAGCTATGAAAGAATGCTTAAAGGTGTTAGGGTGAAATGCCAACTGAAATATTAGAGGTCAAAGAAGGAGCCAGGTGTGTTTTTTGGGGTCTCAGTAGTTGGGGGGGGGTTTCATTGGCCTGGCTCATTTATGACTAGCAAAACTATATGCAAAAAAAAATAATAATTGCATCACTATATGGGAGCACAGAGCAGCTAGCGATACGCTTTTGCATACTCAGCAGTAAAGGTAAAGGGATCCCTGACCATTAGGTCCAGTCGTGACCGACTCTGGGGTTGCGGCGCTCATCTTGCTTTATTGGCCAAGGGAGCCAGCATACAGTTTCCGGGTCATGTGGCCAGCATGACTAAGCCGCTTCTGGCGTACCAGAGCAGTGCACGGAAACGCCGTTTACCTTCCCGCCGAAGTGGTACCTATTTATCTACTTGCACTTTGATGTGCTTTCGAACTGCTAGGTTGGCAGGAGCAGGGACCGAGCAACGGGAGCTCACCCCGTCATGGGGATTCGAACCGCCGACCTTCCGATCGGCAAGTCCTAGGCTCTGTGGTTTAACCCACAGCGCCACCCGCGTCCCTATACTCAGCAGTAGAACTCTGTAAAAATAAGATCACAAAATCAGATGTAAAAGCAATAAAAGAGACAGCAAAAGCTGTAAAACCATTTTTTAAAATGCCAGTTATACTCAAAAGGCCCAATCAAATAGAAAATAGCAACAAGAGCAAAATGCAGAATATATTTTGTGAACAATGGAAAATTCATGCAACTGTCCATAACATACACAGGTTGCAGAATCTAGCTGTTCTTTAAGCAGAATTTTGATTGCCTGGCCACATAATGTACCTGGCTTGTCTGTTTGTTTAGCACAGAGTATACACAACCCTGTATATAAGACTGTTACAATAAGTATAATATAGTCAAACGTGAAGGCTCCTTTTGACTGTTATTTGAAAATCAGTCCAGCACATCATGCATGAAATTGTAACTGCATCAGGGCTGCCAACCATGGCTGGATAGACAGCCAAACATGTTAGGCCTGTAAGGATCTGCTTCCACGGCTGGCTGTTTCCTCCTCTGCTTAAATTTCATCAAATCCTAAGTGGTTGTAATCATATGTGAAGTTAAGCTTGAAATAAAAAGTCTCCTGATGTGTCTTGCTTTTAAAAAAATAACAAAACTGTGTATTTTCTGCTAAATATCTGGGTTTGGAGGCAATGAGCGAAGAGTTCTGCAACCCCAGTGATCAGAAGTTGAAGTACTGGAATCAGGTAAGGTTAGGGTCTGAGCCTGGAAAATGGTATTAGCCACCAAACAAATGCATTGAAGGATTTGTGTACACTGAGTGAAGAGATCAAAGTCAATCATGTATTTGAGGAACAAATGTTGGACTTGCTTCAGATAAACGTAATAATTGTCTTGCTTTGTGCTGAATAGCACAAATGGATTTCAGGATTTGTTTCTGCCAAATTGGAGCCAAGAAAAAAAAATATATTCAGCATGCCTCTGGAATGGATCGATTGCTTCTCTGCCGGAAATATACAGGGGAACCATAGTGTTATGATTCCAGAGATCTGGAGCAATCTGTCATCTCTCCTTTGGTCTGACAACTTAGCTCAGTCAAGCTTTTCCTAATACTGCCAAATCAGCAAACTTCAAAACTATGAAAACACTACCCTTGCTGACATGATTGCTATCTTTTGAGTCCTGGATTAAATGAGGTTTTTTAAAAAAAGAAAAAGAAAGAAAACAGAATAGAAGAATTGAGTCAGATCTCCGTACAAATATAACCAAAATGCAAATTGAATCAAATACTGGTCTAGGACAAATGCTTAGTATCTTTACTGGAAATGAAGAATGTCTCAAATCAGGCTTGTTCAAGGATTATGCCCCTAGCACTTTCGCTTTTAGAAGGAAGTTCAGTAGAAAAAGTGTTCTTGAATTCTCCTAGAACCAGTCTCTGGTTTATAACTCAACTCTCCTACCCATTAAGAAATTTTAGACTGCAATGCTGCCTGGGAAGCAATCCTGTTGAACTCAATGGGGCGAACTTCTCAGTAGACATGTATAGGATCGCCCCGTGCAATCCTTAATTAGTATATAATAAGATTGTAAGGACGTGGTCATGCTGCAGTCCCCACGACCACCAACAGGTGGTCACATGGACTGCTGCATGATGGCAGGTTTTGTAGACATGCAGGTGAGCAAGGAAGCAGGTGGTTTAGGCAAGTCACAGAAGAGCAGCAAGGACAGGCTGGGGCAGGAAGGTTACTGGTGAGCTGCCCTCTACTGCCCCGCTTGTTCCTCTGAAGTTTGCCTGAGCTATGATTTGGCCAAGCTGGCGGTGGGCAGGGTGCAAACAAGCAGGTTGGTGGATGAGCTCAGAGGAGGGAACCAGAGGCAGATGGAGGCAGGCAGGCTCGCAGGTGGAGTGAAAAGGTTCCGTATGAGGTAGGCTTGCAAGTATGAGGGGAACAACGGGGAGAAGATCTTCCCTCCATCATCAACCTCCCTCATGCTCTTAACCATGGCGGCAGCTGCATATGAAAATGCAGTCTTCCTTCTGTCTCTGCACAGCAGAGGTTATATTTTCTGAGAATCATCCGGAAAAAAATCTCTCCAAGGACCTGGCATTTTGCCATTGTACTGTTGAGAGTGTATTAACTTATGGTCTGTGTGTGTGGTTTGGGAGCTGCACGGTAAGGGGAAAAACAATGCTGCCCAGGGTTGTAAAGACTGCGGAGAGAATAATTGGGTGCACTCTTCTCACCTTGGATCAAATCTATGCTTCCGGGTGGCATAAGAAAGCTGCAGAGATAGCGCAGGATAGTGCGCAACCCGGAAATGATCTCTTTCAGCTTCTGCCTTCTGGAAGAAGGTACAGGGTTATAAAGACTAGGAGGTCCGTTCTTAACCTGAAACTGTTCTTAACCTGAAGCATCACTTTAACTAATGGGGCCTCTAACTGCTGCCGTGCCACCAGAGCATGATTTCTGTTCTCATCCTGAAGCAAAGTTCTTAACCCGAGGTACTATTTCTGGGTTAGTGGAGTCTGTAACCTGAAGTGTATGTAACCTGAAGTGTATGTAACCCGAGGTACCACTGTATCTGACTTTTAGAAGACATCTGAAGGCAGCCCTGTTTAGGGAGTTTTTTTATGTTTGATGTTTTAATTGTATTTTAAATATTCTGTCAGAAGCCACCCAGAGTGGCTGGGGAAACCCAGCCAGATGGGCGGGGTATAAATAATGAATTATATCATCATCATCATCATCATCATCATCATCATCATCATCATCATCCTATAAATACTATCTCGTTCTTTACTTAGGTGAGGGAAATCCAGCCAAAGTGGTTTTGAATCAGTTCAGGACTGTGATAAACTGTAACTTGCCCCCTAAAAAAATTAATCAATGCATATATGTAATTTGAAGGAGGAAATGGCACATCCTTTAATGATGTCAGTTGTCTTTGTCAAATGAGAAGGTAGAATGAATTTCAGTTCTCGAACATTCGTTTTGCAATGACTAACATAGCAAGAGCTGGAGGGAACAGTTTTAGGGCATTTTCCCCTGGTGATGAAAACAACAAGCTCAATGTCATACACCTGTGGTGCAGCCACATTTCGACATTGCTGAGCATGCTCACAGCAGATTCCTAAGTACAAAGAGCTCTGGGTCAAGTAGTTTACAGATAGACACTTGGCTTCTGTATTCTGAGCCACATTTTCTGGGAAACGGCATTTCCCTGGGGTCCTGGTGGCTTGGATGCTGCCACTGCAATGTCCTCCCTTAAAGAGGGCATGTACTGCGGTGAGAACTGGAAAACCGACACCCTGTGTTGTGGGTGGTTACGATTGGTCAGCCACAACACCCCATTGGCAGGTCCCTCGTAGCTGGGTGCAATCTGGCCAATGGGACGCAGTCCAAACGGTTCGAGGGACCTATTTATGCCCATGCATGTGACCCAGAGCTTCCTCTTTCGGCATGTGCATTCAGAATATCCGCCCACCTCTCCCTACTTTTAGGGCTTTGCGCTTGACCCTGCTATGCCGTTGTGTGTCGTCTGTCGTTGGGACAGGGGCACAGCAGGAATTTTCCCCACTTAGCTGATTGGCTGGTGCCATTTGGGTTTCGCCTGCCACGTAGCAAATCATCACAACTTGTAAGGTTGCGGATAGGCTCTGGTTCAGGTGATAGGGATGGGAGAATGGTCTCGCCATCCCTATGTGAAGGGTATTCCTTTAAAGGAATCCAGGGACTCATTGATTTTGGTCAACCCCTGAGAGGGGGTTGTGCCCGTGCCTGAGTCCAGGGGGACATTTGGGTGGCAGAGATAGCCCGTTTCCGACTTTCCGCTTATCCAGGTGTTCACCCTTGGCTGACCCTATGCTGGAACCCTGGGTCAGCGCTACCTGCATGGCAGGGAGCTAGTCGAACCAGAGCCTATGCAGCCAGTCACTTTCTGTAATCAATAAAGTTGTGGCCTAAATTCTGCCAAAACCAAAATTTGAGTCAAGTGTGAATTTATTTTGGGGGAAGGTTTCTGGGTCTGAACATGCAAAATGGTGCTGAATTGGTAACGTTAAGCACATTCTGTTCGGCATAGGTTCGTATTCTGAGACCGGGAATTAAGAACTATGGTACCATCCCTTAAGATGGTAGCTACCGCTTGCCCAGGATATGATATCTGAAAAGGGAATAAAGCGGTATTTACCATGAACCATGCTGGATGTTGCTAAAGGAATAACAGTGATGAGAGAAGAAAGCATTTGACACCTTGTGCACCTTGGGGAGCCCGCCATGCGTGGTTTTACTCGGTACTTCAATTATGGGGAGAAAGCTTAGGAGATCCTTCCTGAAAGCCATAAACTCTGCTCCTGACTCCCTCCAATTAAAGCCAAACCATGTCTCTGTAACCTACTAAAAGCAGCAGCTAGGAGGGCGCATCACAAAGGGTAGGGGTACAGCCTTTTGGCTAGGGGCCTGAAGATCTGATCTCTTTCCACACGGCCTGTAAGACAGAGTTGTGTAAGACAGAAGGAGAAAGGAAAAAAAGAAAGAGGGGGAGGGGATCAAGTTGATCAAGTTGATTCCAAGCCAAAGTCCAGGCACTGGACTTTGGCTTGGAATCAACTTTGACTTGGAATCAAGACTTTGTCTTGGAATCAACTTGATCCCCTCCCTCCCTCCCTCCCTCCCTTCCTTCCTTCCTTCCTTCCTTCCTTCCTTCCTTCCTTCCTTCCTTCCTTCCTTCCTTCCTTCCTTTCTTTCTTTCTTTCTTTCTTTCTTTCTTTCTTTCTTTCCTTTCTCCTTCTGTGATGGAACTCCTATGTGGGGACTTCCCTGGCTTTTTCCTGGCCCACGTAGGACCAGTCTTCATAGTTAGCCTTGGTGAAGACTTGACGTTTTCATCCCCCAAAAAGTTTTTGATCTGAGTTTCCACTGAAATGAGGCTGCATTTTAATGTTGTATTTTAATCATGTTTTTTTAAGTTGAATTTCAATCAATGGTTTTTATGCCTGGTGTTAGCCGCCCTCAGCCCAGTCTTGGCTGGGGAGGGCGGGGTATAAATAAAACTATTATTATTATTATTATTATTATTATTATTATTATTATTCCCTATAATTTGAACACGGCCAGTCCGTATTAGGGGAGAAGCCATCACATCTCTATGACACCTCTTATATATTTATTGTTTCAGAACAACCTTAATGCCGGCAGAGAATGAAGTCTTCGTTCTTGTTCTTGTTTTTGGAAAGGGGTTATTTTTTCAATTGCTACCGGGCAACGAGGTGATAAGTCTGTACGGCTGCTACTTTAAAAAAAAAAGCAAGATAACATTGACTTTATGTTACAACATTGTAATGAGGGATATCTATAATGGGGATAAAGTACGCACAGTGATGGGTCATATCCAACAGGAAGGAAACGGAGTTGAAAAAGAGCGAGTGCCCTTTGAGAAGTCCCCTGGAACACTTACTGGATTGTTTGTCCGAAGCATTTGGTTAATTATCTCTCCGGTAGTAAACAAGGAACATCTTGAACCAGGCAAACCTGCTGAAACATTTGCTACTCTTATATTGACATTCCGCAAATCGGCCAGCTCCTCTCCTCACCTTTTATAGTCCAATTTGGCCTACTTGGAGCTTTGCTTTCACGTTTTAGGTTCTCTAATCTGGAGGATCAAAGGACAGTCTGTTGTGACTGCACAAATGCTCTCTTCTAAGCAATGCCTTGAGTTGAGGACACTCGGCAGAATTTCTCTTAAACTATGGGGCCATCCGAAGGGTATCCACATTTACTCTGAAGGCAGTCGTGTAGATTTCACGAGAAATTACTCCCAAGTTGAGGGGTTGTTGTTTTTTTGGTGGGTGGGGTAAATTCATTTTTTTAAAAAAGTAATTTTTATTTGCGTTTTTACATAGAATTTGAAAAGAATAGGCAAAGAATATAAGAAATGTAAAAACAAAACCACAACAAACCAAGGAAACAAAAAAAAAACACCTAAAGACTTCTTCTCCTTCTCTGTTATCCTTTCTTTTCCCTCTCCTCCATATATTCCAAGTTACAAAGTTCTACTCTTCTTACTAGTTATCTCCTACTCCCTCATATACTGCTAAATTTATTCAAGTCCTGCTAATCTGTTCACTTCTTTATACTGGTTTTTAAAAAGGGTGGGTGATAAATTCAGTTCAGTTCACTTTTTAATATCAAGCTGCTCCAATTAACGCTTCTCGAAACAGTATGCAAAGCAAAGCATAACAATCCTTCGAAATGTGCGCTTCTCCAAATTTTGAGATGCAGCTGTCTAGCCAGATAAATCATTCACAAAAATGCAAATACGTGAGGGAAATGCATATATTAGTGAAAATAATATATGAAAACGTGTTACATGAAGAAAAATTCATTGCACAATGTGCATGTTGGGCAAAACTGCATACACAAAAGTGTTTATTAGGAGATAAAGGTAAAGGGACCCCTGACCATTAGGTCCAGTCGTGGCCGACTCTGGGGTTGCAGTCCTCATCTCACTTTATTGGACGAGGGAGCCGGCGTAGAGCTTCCAGGTCAGGTGGCCAGCATGACTAAGCCGCTTCTGGCGAACCAGAGCAGCGCACAGAAACGCCGTTTACCTTCTCGCCGGAGAGGTACTTATTTATCTACTTGCACTTTGACGTGCTTTCGAACTGCTAGGTTGGCAGGAGCAGGGACCGAGCAACGGGAGCTCACCCCGTCGCGGGGATTCGAACCGCCGACCTTCTGATCGGCAAGTCCTAGGCTCTGTGGTTTAACTGACAGCGCCACCCGCGTCCCTTATTAGGAGATACGCACACTTAAAATGCTGGTGGATTTTCATGAGGGTTTTTGTTTGAAAAAAAGAAAAGAATTTGCACAGTTATGTACACCTTCCTCCCAATTAAGTGTACATGAAATACCAGCTTGTCAACGCAGAGGAAATGCAGCAGTGACAATGTTGTACTGACTTATTATTAAAAATAATGTAAACATTCAGCCATCTTAGAAGGTGTTTTTTTAAAAAAAAATGGAAGAAAGAGGGCTCAGCCAAATTTGGCATGTATGTGTCATGTAGCTGTTTTAAAAGATACAGAAAAGGACAGGGTAAACAACGCAGAACAAACCTTCATCCTTGCAGCAGAAGCAAACAAGCATGGGTGGTTTGGGTTCAGGCTGGGCCAAACTTTCTCAGAAAATAACCTTCAAACAGGTTTTTGGTTGTGGTTTTCTTTATCAAACTCCCCCTGAACTATTGGACAGTTTTAGTCCTCCCCTGGGGAATGTTCAGTGAAATGCCCATCCTAGTATTCCCACTTGAACATAGGTAATAATAATAATAATAATAATAATAATAATAATAATAATAATAATTATAATAATAATAATAATAATAATACCCCGCCCATCTGGCTGAGTTTGTTGGAAGCTCTGGGCAGCTTCCAACAAAAAATTAAAAATACATTAAAACATCAGTCATTAAAAACTTCCCTAAACAGGACTGCCTTCAGATGTCTTCTAAAAGTCAGGTAGTTGTTTATTTCCTTGGCATCTGATGGGAGAGTGTTCCACAGGGCAGGCGGCACTACCGATAAGGCCCTCTGCCTGGTTTCCTGTAACCTCACTTCTCGCAGGGAGGGAACCGCCAGAAGGCCCTCGGAGCTGGACCTCAGTGTCCGGGCTGAGCGATGGGGGTGGAGATGCTCCTTCAGGTATACTGATATTTTAATATCAGGTTCTAATATTGCATTTTAATTATGTTGAAGGAAACTGTGGGTTTGATCCCTTCTCCCTTCATTCCTCTCCTCCTCTGCCAAGATGAATAACAGAGCTTCATTCAATTATGAGTGACCCAAAATTTCCGAGAAGAGGGGTGTATGAGAAGGGAATTTCACTTCCCTTCCCTCAGGAATTATCTGTGAAATCTTCCACCCTCCCCTGCAACTTTGCCACTTGCAAACAATGTGGAGAATTGTAGCAGACTGTTTTCATGTAACCCTAGTTTGGATCATATGCTCTATTTCCAGGGGATAGGACCAGGGTTTCTAAGAAAACAATCAGTTAACCAGTATACTTTTACAAATTCACCTAAACAGTTGCATGAAACCTCAAATCACCAAGCCTTATGCCCATGCTATGATTTCCAGTAATCTTTCGAACAGCCCTGTAAGGTAGTCAAATGCTGATATTGCAATATTCTAGATGATACGGATAGCAATGACAAACCTAGATAGCATCTTAAAAAGCAGAGACATCACCTTGCAAACAAAGGTCCGTATAGTTAAAGCTATGGTTTTCCCAGTAGTGATGTATGGAAGTGAGAGCTGGACCATAAAGAAGGCTGATTGCTGAAGAATTGATGTTTTTGAATTCTGGTGCTGGAAGAGACTCCTGAGAGTCCCATGAACTGCAAGATCAAACCTATCCATTCTGAAGGAAATCAGCCCTGAGTGCTCACTGGAAGGACAGATCCTGAAGCTGAGGCTCTAATACTTTGGCCACCTCAAGAGAAGAGAAGACTCCCTGGAAAAGACCCTGATGTTGGGAAAGATAGAGGGCACAAGGAGATGGGGATGACAGTGGACGAGATGGTTGGACAGTGTTCTCGAAGCTACCAGCATGAGTTTGACCAAACTGCGGGAGGCAGTGGAAGACAGGAGTGCCTGGCGTGCTCTGGTCTGTGGGGTCACGAAGAGTCGGACATGACTAAACGACTAAACAACAACAAAGACGATGGGGATAATGGACTGTCATAAGCTGTTTAGCAAGTTGAAATTTGAACTTCCTGCCTTATTCCCTCCAACAGTGTACTCTCCACTTGCTCTCAGAATGCTCTGTTTGGTGAAAAAACAGAGGTCCATCTGTGCTGTTTGTTTTTTAAGAAACTACCTCAGAGAACAGTGAATTCGCCCCTGACACTTAATAGCGTTTCTGTCTTCACCCTTATCTCCATTACTTAGTTAATGGGTGTTGCTTACATTCTTCTCCACTTTAGCCTGACTTGCTACTATGGGGATGATATGGCCTGGTTTGCGCATGGGCCAGAATGAGATGCCAAAAACTGCAGTGGTAGAATGGACCCAAGTACTTGAGGCTGTGGTGCAGGAATCATGTTTTTAATCCCCCACATACTGGAGTAAATATCTGAACTATTTGAAAAGCAAATGTAATAAACAGATAACGCTAGTAGGACCGCAAGAAGTTCTGTAAGGAGAACTATTTGAAATATTGCAAGAAAGACTATGATGAGAATTATCAGTTAAGGATAATTAAAAGTAATAGAGAAATTAAGAAACACAGAACAAGTGATAAAGAACGGAAAATCTTCAGAAGTTGTTGATGGAAGTCTAAAATAGTGTATAAGATAAGAAGTTACGTTAAATGGTTGTTAGAAATGATATGTTAAAAAAACCAATAAAAATGTATTTTAAAAAAAGAAAATTGCTGAGTGACAATTTTGGTGGTCCAGGGACACAAAATGGTGGCAGATGGAGACCTAATCAGTTGGCAGTTGCTGAAATCATTCTCTGCTGATATCTAACCAATCTTTGGAAATGGCTATGTTCTTTGTCACCGCATTTTCCTTGTGGTGAGGGGTTCCAAAACTCAGCTTTCCTCAAGCTAAGTAGATGCCTGCCCTTTCCCGAATTTAGGCAGAAATTGCTGATCGGAAGACTAAGTTGTTTCATAATTCTTCCTTCCCACCCTGACCTGCCTCTCAAAGTATTTTTACCTATCTTCTGTAATTTCTTCTCCTACTCTCCTTTCACACTCAACTTGCATCTAATTCCCCATCACACACACACACACACACCGCACATGAAAAAAAAATCCTGCTATTTTATTTCATTCCTCTTCCCTGTTCCTTTTGTATTCCTTTTTTCCTCTTAAAATAGCTTGACGCTCTTAATCCTTTAATTGTAATTATCACTTTTTAATTTGTTTATTAGCAACAACAGTGGCAGCAACAACCTTTCATCTCTCATTTCTTTCAACACTTCCTCAGCCCCTTCCTTCCTTCCTTCCGTCCCTTCCCTTAATTCAGCATGCAATTTGCTGATGCTTGCAGTGGTCCAGCAAAAGGTGATGACATGTCCAGGAGGTCGATAAGGCAAGTGAGGAAACCCTGGCCAGGATGTGTCACTAAAACCCACCTGAAAGGTTGGATCCCAGCCCTCTGCTTGAAAAACACTGTGTTGCCTTTTTAAAAATAATAATAATAATAAAGTTTTAAAGCTTACAGAAAGAAAAAAGAGAAAACACCAAGTTACACAAAAACAAGACAACACATCACAATAAAAAAATGAAAAAAGAGAAAAAACAGATAAATAGAAACAAATAAAAAAACCACAACAAACCTTCCCATAACTTATCTTTCATTTGCTTGTTTCCTTGACCTCCTCACACCTCCCTTTTCTGTATTCTAGTTCGGTTAGCTATTTCAGCAAATCCTTTCCATCTTTCCCAGTTTTTGTCCTATAATTTATCTTAATATAATGTAACTTTACTTTCCCTCCTTTCACCAATTAACAGTCTATTTTTTCTTAATCCTTTATAACATTTCTGCTAAAACCATGTAACTTCATTCCAACATCCTTCTAAGATTCCTTAATTTTACAATGTTTCTGTAAATAAACTTTAAATTTCTTCCAATCTTTTTCCACCAACACTGTGTTGGCTTTTAATCATAAGGTGCTTTTTTAAAAACAAGAAAAAAATGGCTTACTCAACTGTAGCCTAACGTTTTGCAGTCTATTTAACCCTCTCAAGTTTCTACCACCACATTCTGCTACACATATAGGTCAGAAAGCAGGAGAGGGGCTGGCTCAACCATTGGGCAGAGTGAAGCGGTGGCCTCAGGCAGCTAATTTGGGCTGACATGAAAGGACAGCAAACTAATTTATTTATATTGTATCTGGACTCCCAAGGAGAAGTGCTTGTGGGATTTTTCTGCTAGACTTGGGTACTGTGCATCTTGACTGAGGGGGAAAGTGAGAGAGGGAAAATTTGCTGCTTTGGGCAGTAAACTGTACTGAGCCATCCCTGAGAGGAAAAACAAAATTGGATCTAGTTTCCCTTTCCTCACACGGCGCTCTCATGAAAAGAACCAAAAAAAGCTCTTCCTTGAGCAGATGTTACCTCCTGGGTCCAGAAGGGTACCTGTCAGGGAACTGACATCGGAGCCAGAAGTGGAGGCAGGGCTCCCAAGCGATGCCGGAGAAGGGCCAAGCAGGGAGAGAGGGGACTCATCAGCTGGGGAAGGAAATCAGCGTAACACCAGGGATAAAGGGGGGCGGATGGGGGAATCGGAGAGAGGGCTCCAGGACTCTTCGCTGGAGACCAGCGGGGAGAGCACGGGTCCTCCGCTACCCACACCCACCCTGCGCAGAAGACTTCTGCGCAGGGAAAGTAGGCGTCGACTTGGCGTCAAAGAACTTCTTTGCTGGAAGAAGTTCAAGAAACGCCCACTGACGGATTCTGCTAGCGACTGAACAGCCACGAAGTGAAGGGCTGTCCAGCCAGGAAAGGTTTAACCAGGCTACCTAGCCAGGAGTGGCGGCAACTTACGCACGAGCAACCCTATATAACCATTACAATACCTATGGATCAAAGCCTAAAATTCTCTGTGCATTACAACAGCATCAGTATTTTCTGTGTACCATTATCAGATGTTTCAGGGGAAAGGAAGCGATTTTTAAAAATATATATTTTTTTAAAAAACCCAGCTCACTACGGCATCAGAGTAATAACAACTAATAAATCTATCAAAAATCTTGGCAGATTGTTGTGGGTGTCAGGGAAGATTGTTGATCTGGAGCTACATCTTTTGCATAATGAAGCCATTGCATCAAACTGTCATAAGAATATTCCGTTCTCAGCTGTCTGACTCCGTGCCAAGAAAATCCTGAAAATATTACCATCGAGATTCCCTATGGCCTATGCATGTTCAGCTGCTTCATAGCACTGAAGGCCAGGCCATCCCTAGCAGTGAATGAATGCCAAGTGTTACTCATTACATGCATTCTTCCTCCAGCATGCTGGCCTCTGAACCTGCCTACCTAGCAGTTCGAAAGCACATCAAAGTGCAAGTAGAAAAATAGGTATCACTCCGGCGGGAAGGTAAACGGCGTATCCGCGCACTGCTCTGGTTTGCCAGAAGCGGCTTGGCATGCTGGCCACATGACCCGGAAGCTGTACGCCGGCTCCCTTGGCCAATAAAGCGAGATGAGCACTGCAACCCCAGAGTCGGCCGCGACTGGACCTAATGGTCAGGGGTCCCTTTACCTTTAAATTTGATGTGCACAGACATGGCAGTAGACCCAACCATGTTAAGCAGGAGATCATGGCCATTCCTTTCCAAGGGATGATTGCTCTTTGGGTTTCCATAATGAAAGCTTTCTGTATTAATACACACACACTGCAAAATAGCCTCCATTTTAAAGCTGCAATGTAAACAATCCCAAATCCTTATTACCCTTCGACGAACGCTTCTGGCAGGAGTCAGTGTTAAAGTTTAGCCAGCGTAGTCTTTGGCATCGAGCAACAATTTGTTTGTGGTCCTCCAAAACTACAGAGATCCCCACCATCTGGTATTACTGTAGCAACTTTCTGGTAACTTTAAATGTATATTGGCTTGGAAAGCAGTTATCTCACCAGAAAATCTTCAAGTTTCCCAGTCAAAAACCTTGCTTCATCTGTTTTCATTGTATAGTGAGTTCAAGTTCAGACCATGCAAAGTGAGTGACTTATGTGCTTCAGGCCTTGATGTGAGCAGGGGGAAAACGGCTCATGAAAGATGCAGGGAAGGGTGGAAAGAATAAAACATTTAAAATTCCAAAGTTATCTCAAAAAATAATGAAAATATTAAGGTGATTTCCTGGATGGTTTGAATTTCAAGTCCTTGTGGCTTCTAAAGAAATCTTGAACAGATATGGGGAAAGTTAGGGAGCTAATTTGGCGTGGGAACAGTGTGCTGCATAATGTAAACGCAATTCCTTCATATATATTAGCATTATATTTTAAAATAGATGAGTGAAAGAAGTTAGCAAGACCAAAAAAAACCAAAACCCTACAACCAGAATACCAGAAGAAAAGTCTGTAAGTTCCTTGACACGGTCATTCCAATGGAAATGATTGTGCTGGAAAGGGAACCCTTTTATTTATTTCCCCCCCAAAAAATCACTTACTTGCCACCTATGAAAGCACCAGTATTTGGGGTGTTTTAATTCCATTTAGTAAATTTGGAGAGCTAGCCAGTAAAGGTCCATTGTCCAAATAAATCACTAGTATCTTTGAGAGATATCCAAAGTCTGATTTCTAGTTTTTCAGCCAACAATGCTTCACCTTCTGGATCTCAAGCTGCTCACCTAAAATATAGTGGTGAAATTGGTACTACTACTACTACTACTACTAAACCTGTTGCTATTTATTACATTTCTATTCCACCATTCCTCCCAAAGGAACCTAGTGTATTGTCACAGCCTACTGACTGTATTTGCTACAGAGCTACTGAAGGTTTCCTAGTGTCCTTTCTTGGCCGTTTGATGCCTGCAGGAGCAAGAACAAAGTCCTCTGGGGACCAGGTGGAGCTACATGGGACACACAATTTGTAGTAAGCAGCAGCAACTCAGAGCTGATTAGCTGTGAGGGAGTCAAAGAAGAGCAGCTGGAGACAGAAGGTTTCATATGAAACTAGATATCAGAACAGGAGATAAACTGCAGCACCACGGACAGCTCCAAGGCAGACAACTTGCTCCTACCACCCACCACCAGATCCAAACTGATAGTATAATAGTGCAGGTTCTGATGCACCACCAAACCCTATCTTTCCTTGGAGCCTAGCATTCTGGTCTGCTATAGTTTCCAGGGAACTATACATTTCCCAGAATCATTCAGATGAGTCATAAGTAAGCTTTGCAATCCACTGGCAACTCAGAAAAAGAGGAATAAGTGCCCCTGGCATCCTGGCTGGTTGGTGAGATTGTTCCTTAGGAGGGCTCCAGCTGCCTGCTCCACTGAGCTGTTGAACCTAGATCTGTGTTGCTTCCCTACTGGTCTGCTTCTCCCTTGCCTTGGATAAGGGCAATTTGGACTTATCTAGTACAGTGATTTCCAAGATGCTGTTGGGGTCTCTGCATTCCCTTTCCAAACTTCCTAGACCAGGCATAGGCAAACTTTGCCCTCCAGATGTTTTGAGACTACAATTCCCATCATCCCTGACCACTGGTACTGTTAGGTAGGGATGATGGGAGTTGTAGTCCCAAAACATCTGGAGGGCCGAGTTTGCCTTTGCCTCTCCTAGACAAATCGATGGCCCCTAGCAATTGAACATGGCCTGTTAGGACCATCATAGGGTTGATGGCATTCTTAGCTAAACAGGAGCTCTGCTTTAAAAAGAAAGGGGGGGGGGAATTAGTCTCCTGTCCCAAAATTCTAGGAAGGCCATGGCTTCTATGATATTTGATTATTAGCAGAGGGTGTGGATCATATAAATCTGATTAGCAGCCCATTATTCCAGGATAGCTCCCACCTAGTTAACTAATGATGCTCAAGTCCTACAAAGAAGCAGACACAACTTGCTAGAAGTAAGGAATATATTATTCCTGACCATCCAGCAGGATATTCCTGAAAACCCTCCATACAGACCGAACACAGGGACTGTGCAGCCTTAAAAACAGCCCTTGGGGGCTTATGCCCGGTTTTTTCTGAGCATAGGACCTCTGGGTAACAATTATTCCAGCAATTTTCCTGTATTTTGCATGTGTGTTGAAATATTACTTTTTTAAAAAAATGCAAAATTCGACATGAAAATCAAAACTTAAGAGGGTTGGGTTAAATGCATGTTTTCAATATTGGCGAGAGGGGGAATGGGCAGTGTAGACAGGCTTGCCTCCATTTAAACTGGAATAAACGAAATGATATATAGCCTTGACCTTGAGTAGCCCGCTCATGTTTAAAACTATTAGCCTTGTCTACACTAGCTATATTTGCTACGTTGGCTGATTTGGCTACATTTTTCCGTTAATGTAGACCAGCTGTGTGTATGCACGGAACACAAACATACAATAAACAGATTTAGAATCCTGTTCGTAATATTATAGCCAAATCGAGCTGCGAAGTGACAAACAATAATGAGCGGGGGGGGTGAGGGGGGGAGAGACTCCAAGGAGATTACATTCCAGGATCCTGAGACGGCTCCATTGGAAGGCTTGGCACAGAAGAGCGAGCTGGTGGAGATGTAAATTAGCTTCGACAAAGGAAAGATGGGAAGAAAGAAAGAAAGAAAGAAAGAAAGAAAGAAAGAAAGAAAGAAAGAAAGAAAGAAAGCCTGCCCTTTTGAGGCCCAAGGATTCACACCTGGGTAGTCAGTCTAGCAAGCTTCAAGGTAGGTAGCACCCCGGTTTCTGAAATGGTTAACTTTCGTCAGACGTCCCAAACTGAGTATAGCAACAACCTGCTCTCATTTGTAATACCCTTTGTAGATGATTATACGAAACAAAGATTTTAAACTCAAACCAGGTTTTCCACTAGGGGAGCGTCCAAAGATGTTCGCTGAGAAGGAGAAGAAAGCCAGATGGCATGTGTTGGTATACAGTTAAGAGTTACACAGAGTAAGTCGATAGGAAATGCGAGGGAGGGGAAGGGAAATCACAGCCCACAGTTTTTCATTATTGGCAAGCGAACACTCCGGGGTGATTGCAAAAGAGCTTTATGGGTTTCTTTCGCTCCCAGGGTAGACTTAAATATTTGTATCATAACACAGGCACAAACTTGCATCCAGGGGTTTACTGGCTGTTTAGAAAGCATTTGGTATATTAAAAATGCAGTTACTCAAGCTTATTGCCACAAAAAGAGCTGAAACCATGATACTAATTAAAAACATAACCTTTGGTATCGCTAATATTTGTTTCTCTTTTTTCTTCTTCTTCTTTTAAAAAAAGCTGTTAATAATGGGCAATGCATCTGGAAGGAGAGATTTTCCTTCCAAAATGGAATGTTCACACAGTAACCCTCTTCCTCAGGCCAATGTGTTTTATGAACTTGTCAGCAATTGCGGTAGGATAAGGGGGAGTGGAGGAAAAATAATCTAATGTGATACACACACACACACACAATTCAGGCTTATAATTTTATAATTTGACACCGTTAAAAAGTCACATGGAAGGAACAAAACCTTCCACTTATATTAAAAACTAGAATTACATCCTGGCTGGGGTTCAAATAATGAAATTAAAAGATTTCACTTTGGAGACTTTGAACTAAAATGTTGTAATTCCTTCAATTTCTAAAGCCACGTGTCCTCTGATCTGCATTTCGCAACAGCTAACCTATACTAACACCAGCTGTTATTCCACTAGTTTGTAGCTGAATATGTTACCCCTGGACACGTCATACAGCACCCCATTTCAAGTTTTAAGCTTGGAAACAAGTGTTTCAATTATACAAGTAACTTGAAAACATCATGAGACCATCGGGCATATGGAAATCTGGCCATTCCCAAACTTTTATTCATCTGTGCAAAATATTTAACCTCCCTTCACCGAAAGACCCCAGGGCGGTGTACAAAAGTGTGGCTAAAATCCTGTTTTTCATTTGTTTGGATGGAGGGTGTTTTCTGACCTTTGCCCATCATGCAAACAGCAGCAGCAGAAGAAGAAGAAGAGGAGTTTGGATTTGATATCCCGCCTTTCACTCCCTTTAAGGAGTCTCAAAGCGGCTAACATTCTCCTTTCCCTTCCTCCCCCTCAACAAACACTCTGTGAGGTGAGTGGGGCTGAGAGACTTCAGAGAAGTGTGACTGGCCCAAGGTCGCCCAGCAGCTGCATGTGGAGCAGCGGAGACGCGAACCCGGTTCACCAGATTACGAGACTACCGCTCTTAACCACTACACCACACTGGCTCACTAGCAGCAGAGGTGCCCCTGCAAAACCAGATTCGAATCAAAGGTACCCTGGATGTTAAGGCAACAACAAGCCAGCGGAGGTTTGTGCGTTAACAATGATAATGCATCACCAGTAAAATCCTATGGCCACTGCTGGTCACTGATTGTACATATCGTCTCTAAAGCCCATAGCTAGTCCAGCTGGCATGAGAATAGGCTGCCGGGTTCAATACTGCGAGACACATCTCACACAGCTGTCTCCTCAGAAGCCAATAACATCCCACTGCAACAGCTCTGGCACCTGGTTTCTATTTGGGAATGTAGTTTGCAGTCCCAGGCCTTTCTCGATTCAAAAATAAATTCACTCCTACCCCTGCCCTTTTATTTTTCTCACCATGGTGGCAATGCTAAAAGTTTTAATTCCGTGTACAGTGGTACCTCGGGTTACAGACCCCTCAGGTTACAGAGAAGGCAGTTCAGAGGCAAGCAGTGGCAGAACTGCCACCTGAGGCAACTGCCTCACCTTGCCTCATGGACCGACTGGCCCTGATTCACCTACAAAAGCATTTTGACCATTACAGAGCCAGCTATATGGCATCCTAAGAGTACAGTGGTACCTCAGGTTACATACGCTTCAGGTTACAGACACTTCAGGTTACAGACTCCGCTAACCCAGAAATAAGAAGAACTTTGCTTCAGGATGAGAACAGAAATCGCGCGGCAGCAGCGGGAGGCCCCATTAGCTAAAGTGGTACCTCAGGTTAATAACAGTTTCAGGTTAAGGACGGACCTCCAGAACGAATTAAGTTCTTAACCCAAGGTACCACTGTAGTAGCCAAGGAGGGCATTTTTTAAAATTCCCCCCTCGTCTGTTTGTGTCAAATTCCAGGCTTGCCAACAATGCCGGTGTGTGGGAAACAGTGAAACTGACGAAAACAAGTGAATTCGTTAAAATCTAATACCAGCAAAGATGCTCAGCTCCGTGGGCAAATGCTACGTCATTTGTTACATGCATCTGCTGGGGGCAGGATCAAAGGTGCCAAAATATTTCTGTAACGCTAGAACCACGAAGCCCATCCTTAATCAGATCTCAAGATTGCAGTATTAACTTTATGGCATTTTATTTTTACTCTTCACTCAGGGATCACCAAAAAAACCCCTGCAACTACAGTTCCTTTTATGTATTCCTGTGTGCATTTTTATTTATTTATTTAAACCACCAAGGTAGGAGAGATTTATATCATGTAACGCAAGCTCTCAATTGTTTTGGAGAGATACACACATCTTTTATCAATTTATGCAACTGTAAAATGGAAACCTGTGTGTACCCAAAGAAATCAGTAATAAAACCCCAGTGGTTAGCCACAGTACTTAATTTTATGGGTTAGGGGGGTTTCTTTTTCTCTCCCTCCCCCTTTTTTTTAAAAGTAAAGGCTTGAATGCTTTAAGAATTCCACATTCCTCAAGTCCTGCTTTTCATTTGGGGTTGACAGGCAAAGTTCAGAACACATCATTATGGGGTTCGCAGTCACTGCTAAAGGTAACGCTCATATTACAAATGAATTAATAGAAAACACTTACCTTCCCTACTAGCTTGCCTTTCCTGTTCATGCAAAGGTAAAAGTCTGTCTCTTTCCCTTTGATCCGGACTTGACTGCCAAATGTGTCTGTTTCCACTAGAAGTTGGGCTTGGAAAAGAAGGAGAAGAAAACAGGCATTTACCAGACGGGTCATAGAGTGAATGAGTGAAGAAGGAGATACCCGTTTTCACATAATCTTGTGAGGTGAGACAGAGCATCTATGTTGCGCCCTGAGGCCCCCAAGCAAATAACTTCAAACGGACACATAATTTTAGCTTGAGTTTTTGGGCAAAATTTAGGCCACAACTTTATTGATTACAAAACAAATTGAGCAGTATTGGCCTAGGCATTGGTCAGGGACTATAACTGACTCCCGCCTCTCTGGCAGGCAGTCTGAAAGGGTAAACACCAAACGAGGGAGCAACACCAGTGAAGATCATTTGAAGCTCACCCCAGGGTTCCTGTGCTCCTGACATGGCCCTAGTTCTTGATCCCGGGGCCAACAGACAAGGTTTGGGCCACACCTAGCAACAACACACCCATGGGGGCGGCTTAAGGGTCCCAAGTGCAACCAGGACCCTCGATTTAGGGTCCCATCTGTATCCCTGGGGCAGAGGAGAAGACAAGTGGGGGGGAGAAAGACATGATAGCCCTCATGAGCTACCCATTACATGACTGCTTATGCTGCATTAAAGGTAAAGGGACCCTGACCATTAGGTCCAGTCATGGCCAACTCTGGGGTTGCAGCGCTCATCTTGCTTTACCGCAGCATACGGAAACGGCGTTTACCTTCCCACCGGAGCGGTACCTATTTATCTACTTGCACTTTGACATGCTTTCAAACTGCTAGGTTGGCAGGAGCAGGGACCAAGCAACAGGAGCTCACCCCGTCGCAGGGATTTGAACCGCCGACCTTCTGATCGGCAAGCCCTACGCTCTGTAGATTAACCCACGGCGCCACCCATGTCCCATATGCTGCGTTAGAAAGCTGGAATTTTATAGGACTATAAGGCTGCCACGACAGTCAACAGAACCCTGTAGAGTTTGGAATCTGTTTCATTATTTCTATAAAGAGAACCACACCTCTGTCTGGCAAACGTTGCTTTCAGGTTCCACATCACAAAAGCAAGTCCTACTGACTATAGGTCCTGTTGGAAGGAACTAAATAAAAGGGGGGAAGCTTGGTGGGCAAAACCAGTACTATTTTTCTGGGGGTACTTTATTTTTTTAAAAAAAGAAAAAAGGCACTGGAGAAACCTTGTTATGCTGCTGTTCTAACACTGCTTGGCACAGTGTAATGTGAACCACCATAAGATCTACGGATGAAGGACACTATATAAATGTAATAAATCATAAGAATACAGTGGGACCTCAGATTACATACGCTTCAGGTTACATACGCTTCAGGTTAAAGACTCCACTAACCCAGAAATAGTACCTCGGGTTAAGAACTTTGCTTCAGGATGAGAACAGAAATCGTGCACCGGCAGCATGGCGGCAGCAGCAGGAGGCCCCATTAGCTAAAGTGGTGCTTCAGGTTAAGAACAGTTTCAGGTTCAGAACGGACCTTCGGAACGAATTAACTAACCCGAGGTACAGTTGTACCTTGGATCCCAAATGCCCTGGAACTCGGACGTTTTGGCTCCCGGACGCCGCAAACCCAGCAGTGATTGTTCCTGTTTGCAAACGTTCCTTTGGAACCCGGACGGCCGACAGGGCTCCCACGGCTTCTGATTGGCTGCAGGAGCTTCCCGCAGCCAATCAGAAGCCGTGATTTGGTTTTCGAACATTTTGAAAGTCAAACGGACTTCCGGAACCTATTCCATTTGACTTCCAAGGTAAAGGTAAAGGGACCCCTGACCATTAGGTCCAGTCGGGACTCTGGGGTTGCGGCGCTCATCTCGCTTTACTGGCCGAGGGAGCTGGCGTACAGCTTCTGGGTCATGTGGCCAGCATGACTAAGTCGCTTCTGGAGAACCAGAGCAGCGCATGGAAACGCTGTTTACCTTCCCACCGGAGTGGTACCTATTTATCTACTTGCACTTTGACATGCTTTCGAACTGCTAGGTTGGCAGGAGCAGGGACCGAGCAACGGGAGCTCACCCCGTCACAGGGATTCGAACTGCTGACCTTCTGATCGGCAAGTCCTAGGGTCTGTGGTTTAACCAACAGCGCCACCCGCGTCACAACTGTACTAATAAGAAAGAACAAGGTTAGAAGCAGCAGGGTACTGCGACCTGCCTCAGGTGGCACCTTGGTTGGGGTAGGATAGATCAGGGGGACACATATCTCGCGCACACCCTGCAGACCAAGGTTGTCGGGTGGGTGGGGTTATGCACCTGTCAATCACCCAACACCTCAGGCATCAAAATGTCTTGGGCCAGCCCTAGTAAGAGGGCAGAGAGTGGGGAGCCACAAGCCTGTGGCAGAGCAGGTGGTGTGCTTTCAGGTGATCCCATTCTCTGTTGACCCCCAGAAATTCCTGTTAAAGGTTCTCAGGGAGCAGGAAAAGACCTTTGCCCAGAAGTCCAGGGGAGCTTCTGCCAGCCAGAGTAGACAGTATAAGGCATTCTCATGGCTTCTGTCCTCTCATGTTTCTGTATTCATATGTCAAGGGGGGAGGAGGGAATACAGTCTTTCTGCTATGCATAATGTTGATTGTCAGATAAAAACAACTTTCATTGAACTTTGTCCTAGGGATTCAACAACAAAGCATAATGACAAAAAGTTTTCCCATCGCCCATTGCCTCCTGAGCCAAATGGTGGATTTCAATCATGTATGTAAAGCAGGTCTGCATCTTTTAAAATTCACATTTGTCTCCCTTTTCCAAAACATTCCCATGAAAGCTGGGTAGTTTCAAAACTACAAGATACATCACCTCACCCTCAAACTAAAACAAGTATGAGTAATACCCAGGCTGATTTTAATTTGAAAAATATCACCTTAAAAAGATGTCGGTTCCCTGCTGTGAAAATTAAAACCATCTGGATGGCGTTATTTCCAATAATTAATCTAGCTCTCTTTTGACACTGTTACTAATTAAAATACGATACCCCCTTTTTTCAAGTAAAGAATTTAAATAAATTTTAAAGAGCTAATAAAATAATGTAATCATTTTTTTGGAAATAAATGAAAATTACCTTTCCTCCTACTTGTGCAGGCTAAAAAAAAAATGCTGTGGCTGTAGCTTTTCTGCTAACAAGAACTAATTTAGTCAAGGCAAGGCTCAAGGTAGCAACAGCAAACAGCATTCATTCACACAAAAACCAAGGACTAGTAGACACCGTGCAATGGGTCTCAAAGGCAAAATGCAAGGTATTTAAAGGGAAAGATTTAGAATAACATTTCCAAGACCACAACTATGAACTCGCTTACATAGAAGGAAAGACAACTGAGTTCACCGTATTGAATCATGGTGCCAACTTGTTCTTATGCACCCAAATAACTAAGCATAATAATGATAATGGGACGTAACAAGAGCCAGGCTGTCACATGGGTTAGAGATCCAATCCTGTGATCTATTGAAACCCATTAGGAACAGGACAAAAGGAAGAAACCAACAATGGAAACGTTTGCTGGGGTTAGAGTAATTGCAGATAAATTATTTGTCAATTACAACCATACCTCAGGTTACAGACGCTTCAGGTTGCGTGATTTCGGGTTGCGCACTGCGCCAAACCCAGAAGTACTGGAACAGGTTACTTCTGGGTTTCAGCGCTTGTGCATGTGCATGCACAGAAGTGCCGAATCGCGACCCGCACATGCACAGACGCAACGCTGCGGGTTGCAAACGTGCTTCCCGCACAGATCACGTTTGCAACCTGAGCGTCCACTGTATTCTGCATTTTACATGGCATGAAATTGGGCCCAAGCTTTGGATCCCCTCAAAGCTGGTATAAGTTCATATCAGTTGTGTCCATTCGACTTCTAAAACGTTTGAGAACCAAATCGCTCCTGCAGCCAATCAGAAGCCATAGAAGCCCTGTTGGATGTTCGGGTTCCAAAAGAATGTTCACAAACTGGGACAATCACTTCCGGGTTTGCGGCATTCGGGAGCCAAAATGTCCGAGTTCCAGGGTGTTCAGGATCCAAGGTACTACAGAAGAAGAAGAAGAAGAAGAAGAAGAAGAAGAAGAAGAAGAAGAAGAAGGAGACGAAGAAGAAGAAGAAGAAGAAGAGGAGGAGTTTGGACTTGATATCCCGCCTTTCACTCCCCTTAAGGAGTCTCAAAGTGGCTAACAATCTCCTTTCCCTTCCTCCCCACAACAAACATTCTGTGAGGTGAGTGAGGCTGAGACTTCAGAGAAGTGTGACTAGCCCAAAGTCACCCAGCAGCTGCATGTGGAGGAGCGGGGAAGCGAACCTGGTTCACCAGATTACGAGTGCACGACTCTTAACCATTACACCATGCTATAGAACCATAGTATCATAGAATTGTAGTTCTGGAAGGGACCATCATCTAGTCCAGCTCTCTGCGATGCAAGAATCTCAACTAAATCATCCATGTCAAGTGACCATCCAACCCCTGATTAAAATCCTCCAAGGTAGGAGAGTCCACCGCCTTCCGAGGGAGCCTGTTCCACTGTCAAACAGCTCTTCCTGTCGGAAAGTTCTTCCTGATGTTGAGTTGCAATCTCCTTTCTTGTAACCTGAATCCATTGGTTCTAGTCCTACCCTCCAGAGCAGGAGAAAACAAGCTTGCTCCATCCTCCATGTGACAGCCCTTGAGATAGTTGGATGGCTATCATATCTCCTTTTAGTCTCCTCTTATTCAGGCCAAGCATACTCAACTCCCTCAACCATTCCTCATAAGGCTTAGTTTCCAAAGCCTTGATCACCTTACCCAAACTACCACCCAGCCTGAGGGGAAACTTCTTAAAATAGATATTGTGATATATTTATTTTTAACTGCCAACTTTTATAAAACATTGGTGTTGTAATAGATTAAGGGATATTGAAAAAAGAAACATTGGGTCAGCTTTAAATAAAATCTGCTCCCCCAAGTTCTATGGTTTAAATGCAGCCAATAACAGGATCACTTATACGTATCTCAAAGTTTATCATTCCAGCAGGGCATGCTTTTTAGCCCAGCTGAACATTTTCCCCCTCAGATTTTGTTAAGGGCAGATATTTAAACATCCCTAGAAATGATAGACATTGTGGATGTTATTTGAATGTACCAGACACTGTAGAAGACTACAACCAGCTATATAAACACGTTATCCTCCTTTTGGGGTAGTTTAACATCATGGCACAATGAAAATATTAGATTCTACCTATCTGATATTCACCTGGAGGTAACTGCAAGGATGGCTGAGTTTCTGTCAACAGTATCTCTTAGAGTGGTGAACGGCATGGTTTAGTGTGCCCATGCTGCCACCATGATGGGCACAGCAGAAAGATTTACAGCACTGTGTCAGTGACACAGGAAGCCCTAGTGAGGCTGGCAATGGCACAACAACAGGGTCGGGGACCCGGTAGGGAAGGGGTCGGATCTGCTGCATGAGGCAAAAGGCTTTGCTTCGTGCACACAGGCCGTCCCTGCTTATGAGGGCCTCAAACCAGCTGAGGCAAAAGTAGCAGAGAGGTGATGCTTTGAGGGACGTGCTATGTGCCTTTTCCTAATGCAAAAATCAACCCCTCCTGAGGGAAGATTTCATTGGATGAAGGGGTTGACCATGTTTGGTTCTATGTGACTGTAATGATATGTTTCGTTTTGCCCTGAAATCAAGGGAAGTAATAGTGTCACTGTATTCTGCTCTGGTCAGACCTCACCTGGAGTACTGTGTCCAGTTCTGGGCACCACAGTTCAAGAAGGACACTGACAAACTGGAACGTGTCCAGAGGAGGGCAACCAAAATGGTCAAAGGCCTGGAAACGATGCCTTATGAGGAACGGCTAAGGGAGCTGGGCATGTTTAGCCTGGAGAAGAGGAGGTTAAGGGGTGATATGATAGCCATGTTCAAATATATAAAAGGATGTCACATAGAAGAGGGAGAAAGGTTGTTTTCTGCTGCTCCAGAGAAGCGGACACAGAGCAATGGATCCAAACTACAAAAAAGAAGATTCCACCTAAACATTAGGAAGAACTTCCTGACAGTAAGAGCTGTTTGACAGTGGAATTTGCTGCCAAGGAGTGTGGTGGAGTCTCCTTCTTTGGAGGTCTTTAAGCAGAGGCTTGACAACCATATGTCAGGAGTGCTCTGATGGTGTTTCCTGCTTGTCAGGGCATTGGACTCGATGGCCCTTGTGGTCTCTTCCAACTCTATGATTCTATGATCTTCTAGTAAAGAACAAAAACAACTGCAAATCGCTCCTTCTAACAACAAGCTCAGGTAGGGCATGTCAATAGACAGACTCCATCTCCTCAGAGTATTGCGAAAGAACGATGTCAATCAACATTTCATGATCTCCTTCTACCTGTCCACAATAGAAAGTGTCCTTTCATATTGCATCACAGTGTGGTACGCTGGTTTGGCATCATCTGATAGGAAGTGCCTACAGAGGGTGGTGAATACAACACAAGATATTATGGGCTATCCCGTGAATCCGCTGGATGAAATAGCGGAAGAACGTTACCTCAGGAGAGTGAGGAAAATTCCTCAGGGATGATTCACACCCTGGCCGGCACTTTCTTGATCTCCTGCCCTCAGGCAGAAGATATAGAAGCATGATTAGTCGCACCAACAGGGTAAAGAACAGCTTCTATCCATGGGCTGTTAGGCTGCTGAATGAAAAGACAACAACAGGGCAACTGATTTTGGGTTTGGTGGGTGTGCATCAGTAAACGAGGGGAATGAAGACTCAGAGAGCTGAGTGTGGGGTGCTCGTGTAATCTCACTGTATACAAGTTGTACAAGTGACAATCAAGTATTTCAATTGTAGCCGGAATGGTACCATCAAGAAGTCAGGCGGAGGCATCAGCAATGCTCAGAGAAACTCTGAAGCACGCAGATATGCAAAAAGAGTCTTTTTAAAAAGAAAATCTAAGGGAGACCGCACACAGAAAACCCGCCCTAAAAAGCAGCCCAGTGAAGACTGTGCGTGAGCAGTAGCCACGGACCGTTAACTGTCAGTTGGTGGAAACAACGGGAAACTTGGCGGGGTGGATGGGTGTTGAATGGAGAATTGTGGAGAAATAAATGGTTGGCTGGCTACGAACCTGAACAGGAATACTCCTGTTAGGAAGTGAGGGAACACTTCTAAGATTTCCTGCTTACGCATTGTAATCCACCACTCAGCACGCAGACACAAAGCCTTGATGCACCAGACTAGAAGCAGATAGACTAGGAGGTGGCACTACAAAATGACAGAGCCACAAGAGTGCTGAAGTGATACTCTTTCAACACTCAAGCCAGGCATTTAAACCCTGTGTAGACAAGAGAGGCTATGGAGGACTCTTCCTTTGCAATTGTCCCACCCCTTTGTGTTTCCATATAAGCACTTTCTCGTTTGGCAGATTATTTTTCTGAGAAGCCAGCCTCTGTTTTATGGGACTTAGTTGCAACAAATTGAGTAATGCTAACCATATGGGATACTGTGCTAAGTGCAAAGTGGTGATGTCACGCAGAGACTTTACCTGGTGTTAGGAAAGCAGCATTAGGGCTATCCTTTCATGCTCTATTCTTGAGGCAGTTGGAAAATGGAGGTAGATGCAAGGGTAAGCATTGGTTTTGTAGCAAATGGGGCCTGTTCAGTTCAATCTTTTGGGAAACTGTGTACGTGCAGCTACTCACACAGAGTCAGTTAAGGTTTGGCAGACAGCCAGAAGGCAATCTGAAGGAGTAAGTCTGCCTGGTGATAACAGAGGCATGGAGACCGCTCCCTGATTGGTCAAGCTCTCTCAAGGGAGTGATAATTAATGGCCTACTAACTGGTAGTTCAGGAGTTCAGTGTTTCAGTAGTTCAGTGTGGGAGTTGAGAGTCGTGTCAGAGAGAGCTAGCATAAGATCCGTGTTCTGTTCCTGTAAATAGTCCACTGTATATAATAAACACCTAACTACAAGTTCCTGGTTCCTGCTTCGTCTATCCTGTCTGCAGCCAGGTCGCCAATTGCTTCCATGGATTCTGCGTTTACTCTGCTAGGTCTGGCTAAGGTCCCGCAACTAGTCAGAAAGTTGTGAAACACCAATAGGTTTTCCCATTACAATCTTCAGTCATTAGTCAGGGTGCAATCCTATCCCCACTAACCTGGGAGTAAGCCCCATAGAATTCCATAGGACTTACTTCTGAGTAGACATGGTTAGGGTTGCGCTGTAAATGAGGGCCAAGAGTAAAAAAGGGGTAGGGTAAAAATGGGCCCTAATTTTAGCCCTATTCCTAGAAATGCAGGAATCTCAGCTAAAGCACCCATGAAATGCCCATTCATCACTAATTTTGGAGGAGTTCTCTCATGTTGCATTTTCTGTTGTAGGGGCAGTGGATCCTATATTGGCTTTATAGCCCAGCTGTACCACCTTCAGGCGCCAGCAAGCTATGGCTCACTGCATTTCTGAACCAATGACATAACCAGGTCACATGTCTGGTTATTTTTCTTAATTTAAGAAAACAGCTCATCAGCCTATTCTCCATGTAGGTAGTTATCTTAATTAGATTCCCGGTGGGAGATCTTGTAGAAGAAATACCATCTCTTTAACTGGGGTTCTGCCCTTACAAGGGAAAATCTTCTGCTGGCAAGCTTTCCTCATATTTGGTCCATTTTACCTCAACTTCATTGAGAACTCCCGCTGGAGAAGGAGAAAAGGGCAATTCCTTAAACATCTAGGTGAAAGGGATTATACGTATATGGATGTCTATATGAGTGCTGAAAAGCGATAGTCCAGCTATGAAAACATTAAGTCAGAGGAAGACTTGATGGTGGTGATGCCAATTATCTTTCAAAGATTTCCCTGGAGTGAGAGGATGGGAACCAGAAAGCTAATGAAAAGATATTAGGAGGGAGTAACAGGAAACTGCAAAACAAAATGACTTGAGATTTGTCTGTATCAAATAACTCCATCTCGCCTCTTTGGGCTAAATCAAAAGGGATGCCTCCATACGTCTGGCTAGATAGAAAAACGGGCTCCATGAAAACACATTTCCCAGCCGAATCTAAGTGCAGCATCGCCATCCAATTATTCTGGTCTCTGCTGGGTCGCATGTTCCATCCCAAGAGAGTGTAATTCTGCACCCGCCCAGAGGAGGGTGTGGTACGCTTCCCACAGAGCCCTATTATTTGCTTATTTATACAATTTCTGTCCCGCCTTTCATCGTAGATGATCTCAGGGTGGGTCACAACAATTTAAAACACAATAAAAACCGGGGAAACGCATTCAAATAAAACAGTGCAGCACAATCTTCCTTCCATCTTTCCCAGCACAGCCCAATAAAAAACATAACTTGAAATGCCTGGCAGAAGAGAAAGGTCTTGAACCAGTAACCGGAAGGTGGATAATATCGGTGCCAGACCAGCTTTAGGGTTCTGCCAAGGTGTGTGGCACATCGCTGCTCTTCCAAGTGATGCATGACTCAGCAGGGCCATTCAGTTGCAACCAGGGTGTTCCTTCACCTTAAATGATCACATGCCATTTATGTTGCCTGCATTCACCACTCCTTCTGCACCATGGGGCCTTGGGGAAGGGTGAGGTACTGGGTGCTGGCAGTAGGGTGCAGACGGGCCTCCTCACACACCCAACTGAATGGCGATGCCAAGCTGTGGTACATTCAGAAGAGTAGCAGCTGGAAAGAGTAGGGCTATGAAAGGATGCTTTTGAATTATGGTGCTGGAGGAGACTCTTGAGAGTCCCATGGACTGCAAGAAGATCAAACCTCTCCATTCTTAAGGAAATCAGCCCTGAGTGCTCACTGGAAGGACAGATCGTGAAGCTGAGGCTCCAATACTTTGGCCACCTCGTGAGAAGAGAAAACTCCCTGTAAAAGACCCTTATTTTGGGAAAGATTGAGAGCACAAGGGGACGACAGAGGACGAGATGGTTGGACAGTGTTCTCGAAGCTACCAGCATGAGTTTGACCAAACTGTGGGAGGCAGTGGAAGACAGGAGTGCCTGGCGTGCTCTGGTCCAGGGGGTCATGAAGAGTCGGATACGACTAAATGACTAAACAACAACAACAACATGAAAGGACCATATGGAAACCACTCTGCTTGCCTGCTCTCCATGAGTGCAGGACTGAGCCCACCATCAAAAACACTTTTGCTGATAGCTATAAAGGATGAAGGGAGGGATGCGGGTGGCCTTGTGGCTTAAACCATAGAGCCTAGGATTTGCCGATCAGAAGGTTGGCGGTTCGAATCCCCACAATGGGGTGAGCTCCCGTTGCTCAGTCCCTGCTCCTGCCAACCTAGCAGTTCAAAATCACGTCAAAGTGCAAGTAGATAAATAGGTACTGCTCCAGCGGGAAGGTAAACGGCATTTCCGTGCGCTGCTCTGGTTCACCAGAAGCGGCTTAGTCATGCTGGCCACATGACCCAGAAGCTGTACACCGGCTCCCTCGGCCAATAAAGCGAGATGAGCACCGCAACCCCAGAGTTGGCCACGACTGGACCTAATGGTCAGGGGTCCCTTTACCTTTATAAAGGATGAAAGGCGGGACGCGGGGGGCACTGTGGCTTAAACCACAGAGCCTAGGACTTGCTGATCAGAAGGTCGTGGTTCAAATCCCCACGACGGGGTGAGCTCCCGTTGCTCGGTCCCTGCTCCTGCCAACCTAGCAGTTCGAAAGCATGTCAAAGTGCAAGTAGAGAAGTAGGTACCGCTCCAGCGGGAAGGTAAACAGCATTTCCGTGCGCTGCTCTGGTTCACCAGAAGCAGCTTAGCCATGCTGGCCACATGACCCGGAAGCTGTACGCCGGCTCCCTCGGCCAATAAAGCAAGATGAGCGCCGCAACCCCAGAGGCGGTCACGACTGGACCTAATGGTCAGGGGTCCCTTTACCTTTTATAAAGGATGAAAGAGCTAGCTAAAGTGCATGCGTTGGCCTTGCCCGCCTCTGGCCTCGTTCCTGCTCACCGCCAGCATGCCACCAACAGCTTACTCTTGAGGAAACATGGCACTTGAGAGAAACTTCTCCGCCCCTGCTGTTTATGAACCGTCACCTCGTTCTCCGAGGGTTAGTCTTCGTGTGGCAAAAGTGGCACCATCCACACACGGGGGGGGAGAAATCAGCAGGCAAAGTTTGAAGAAGTATGGGGGAGGAGCTTAACAAGAACTGAGCGTGCTCAATGGGCACAGAATGCTAACCGACTATTGGCAGGAGGAAATGGAAATGGGAGGGAGGGACAAGCAAGAAATGGACAGCACAACTGGCCAGTTGGAATCCCGAACAAGAACATCCCCCATTGCAATGCTGGACACACTTCCTCAGCCTGCACCCAGTTGCCATCTGAAAACAGACCATGATGCTCAGCTCAGCTCTAGATCTAGAAATAATTAACTGCTTCTTATTTCCCATCATTCTTTCCTATATCACTTGCAATATCCAAAGTACTTTACAACCCTCTTCTCTTATACCCTCACAACACAAACCACCACAACCGATGGTGCTGTTCTGGAAGATGGTTTTGTTCTACACCATTTCCCCAAATGCCAGCTGTTGGGAATCACAAGAGGACAGAGTGCTATCACACTTCTGGGTTTCCCATACAGAATGGCTGGGGGTGATATCTGGCCACGAGTACATAAATACCGTATTGATTTGTTAATAATATAATACGAATTTTGCTTTAATTGTGATGCTTTAGCTTATTTTTTTATTTGTTGCTTTATTAGCAGTGATTTGTAGATTATAAATGTTTCACTGATGATTTGTTGAGCATTTCATATAATTTAGGCTGTGTTTGTGCTGTCCTATCATGTTGTTTTTTTATTGTATGTAAGCGGCACAGAAATATAATCAAGTCCAAACAAATCAAACAGCTACGTCAAAAAATGGCTGGATTTTAAAGCAGGTGTGGTTAACCTGCAAGGTCCCAGATGTTACTGAACTCCAAATAATAATAATAATAATAATAATAATAATAATAATAATAATAATAATAATAATTTATTATTTATACCCCGCCCATCTGGCTGAGTTTCCCCAACCACTCTGGGTGACTCCCAATTGAGTGTTAAAAACAATACAGCATTAAATATTAAAAACTTTCTTAAACAGGGCTGCCTTCAGATGTCTTTTAAAGAGAAGATAGCTGCTTATTTCCTTCACATCTGAAGGCAGGGCGTTCCACAGGGCGGGCGCCACTATCGAGAAGGCCCTCTGCTTGGTTCCCTGTGACCTCACTTCTCACAGCAAGGTAACCACCAGAAGGTCCTTAGGCTGGATGATGGGGGTGGAGACGCTCCTTCAGGTATACAGGACCGAGGCCGTTTAGGGCTTTAAAGGTCAGCACCAACACTTTGAATTGTGCTCAGAAACGTCCTGGAAGCCAATGCAGATCTCTCAGGACCGGTGTTATGTGGTCTCAGAGGCCACTCCCAGTCACCAGTCTAACTGCTGCATTCTGGATTAATTGCAGTGTCTGGGTCACCTTCAAAGGCAGCCCCACGTAGAGTGCATTGCAGTGGTCCAAGCGGGAGATAACTAGAGCATGCACCACTCTGGCAAGACAGTCTGCAGGCACACAACCCCACAACGCCATCAACCCCATCAGATCCAGCAAACATAACCAATGTCAGGGATGGTGGGGGTTATAATGCAGCAACATCTGGAGTTCCAAAGGTATGCCACCTTTGTTGTAAAGCGTAAACAGACTTTCTGGGTGTAGAAAATGCCTAAGGTGCAAAACAGCCCATAGAACTGCTGACATATATCCAAACACAGCTCCCCCCTTTTTTTTTTACAATCCAAACATTGACTCCAACGATACATGATAGAATGACCTTGCATCCACTCCTTAATCATGACATAATGAAGAGGGAGCTATGCCAAAATTATGTAAAGTCTGTGGGGAGTAATAAAAGCTGCAGGCTATGAACAAGTGAGAGAATCTATATTGCCTACATATTGAAATCTTATCCATATAAACATATAGCTCCATCATCTGATATTTCAGTTGCTCGCTCTAGTATACATAAGACGTTGTTGACGTTCTTGAAGAGAAGGAAGCTACTTGCAGCAAGAAATGGATGTAAGAGAAGATGCAGGGACTAGGGGTGGGGAACAGGAATTTAGTTCACATTTGTAGATGATCTTACTTAATGCACACTTTGCAAGACAATATGCAAACCAAAACCCAACCGCCCTATGAAATTCACAAGTCCCTGAATTTTGCAACGAAGTTCTCCAGTCCAGTAATGCATACAAAAATGCATATGGTAGAGTAAATTCTGCATATAAATGCGTCTTAGTGGAAATACCATACACAAATTCATTATACTAAGAAAATTGCTTTGCAAAGATGTGTACATCAGGTAAAATTGCATGCAAACATGTGCATATTAGAAGCCTAGTTTATTTTGTGTCTGTTTTGAAGAGGTATGATTTGGTCCAGAGTTTGTTGTTCCATATGTTCTGCTCAGACCAGACACATTAAACATTGCTCCATTTTAATATGCCTTGCTTTGCTAGATTTTAAGGCCCCGATTCTCATTTGAAAGTCATAACCTCTTCCTTTTTTTAGTTTTTCCTTTATTATAGCTTTACATCATAACTTTACATCTTGCAATTATACATATTCTTGTTTTCAGAGTGAGTTTGTAATTTTTATGATCATAGATCGACAAGTATGACTGTACACAAAAAAGATGTAATTTTAAAATCATAATACTGTATTTTTTGCTCTATAAGACTCACTTTTTCCCTCCTAAAAAGTAAGGGGAAATGTGTGTGTGTCTTATGGAGCGAATGCAGGCTGCGCAGCTATCCCAGAAGCCAGAACAGCAAGAGGGATCACTGCTTTCACTGCGTAGCGATCCCTCTTGTTGTTCTGGCTTCTGAGATTCAGAATATTTTTTTCTTGTTTTCCTCCTCCAAAAAACTGGGTGCGTCTTATGGTCTGGTGCGTCTTATAGAGCGAAAAATACAGTATTCGTCATAAATGAATGACTTCCCATCTCTTCCATTTTGTACTAATAAACCTATTGCCTATATTTGTCCATTGTCTTAGATAAGGAAAATATTATAAATAGAAAGTCATAATCTCTGGAGATAGAGACCTCAAGGTCAGGTCTTATCCTGACCAAGCCCTTTCAGAAGCAACATGGACCATTTGGGGCATCCATGGCCTGCAGAATACAAGCAGAAAATCCAGGCACATCTAGAATATTCCAGCACTTCTACTAAATAGCATGTCTTTTATAGATTCATTGCTAGAGGCAAAGGCAAAGAAGAAGCATGATATATGAGAAAACAATAAATAACGAAAATGGAGAAACGCAAATTATGGGAACATATTGACTTTCCATCTTTAAAATGGTCCTACTCCTGGCCAGCGGTTCGGTTGATTTGTATTTACTCAAAATCACGTTGCCAATCCATCTTTGGAGCTTCAGTGACTGGCTGCCCTTCTCCAGTGGCCAAGAAGGGGAGATTTCAGCACTACTGTATTCTCTTCCCACATCAATCTCTGCGTGCGCCAGGTTCGACACTGTCCAAAAGTGAGCCTCTTCAAGGTCACACTGTTGTGCTTGTGAGCGCTCCAAGCAGAAGTTAATCTGGAGGAATTTGTTGAACATTAAAAGGCACTGGTTGAATTCAGATTACAAGCTGTGCCTAATATAAAAAGATGTTATTTGCTCTGTATGGTGAGCAGGTTTTATTGCTCTGTGCCCTCCAATAAAAGTTGAAATTATGATGATTCATTTTACGAGTGGGAATATGCGTGTTTGTATATTTGCTCAAAGGAGCTCATTGTAGCTTCTTCGTCTTCCCCCAGCAAAGTGAGAAATATCCTGAAACGAAGGTTGCACTATGCTCCTGTATCCAGCAGGAAAGATTCTTGTGGATCTGGTATACAGGAATGCATGGTTGCAGGGTGGGAGACAGACGGTAAAAATCTATGCACAATGAAGGGTGGGTATATTTGCTACCTTCTTAAAAATGAGAAACAGCTTTTGTTTATGACAAGCAGATGCAAAAGTAAATTAAAATACAGGCCTTTGGGTTCGGTGGAGGCTTCCTTAGGAGGGTGGGCAGGCTTTGCTGCTCCTTCCTCCCCTCTTCAGAGCCCACGACCTGCCACAGTGTTCCAGAGCATCTCTCCATCATCCAGGGCAAATTTGGGGAAGAACACAGAGCAGTGTAGGTCTACCCCTCCCATTAATATAGTCTACCCCTCCCATTAATATAGAGCGCTGCTAATGTGCTTCCTATTAGTGCTTGGGGTCAGGAAATGGCAATTTGCAGGGCAAAAAGGTCAGTTCTAATTTGTATAGGGACATCCGGCAGTGTTGGGTTCCCTGCTTCCCTTGCAGCTAATTCAGTTGCAGCTAGGGTGGCCATGTAGCCTTCTTTACAGAGGACAGCCTTCTATCTGAAGGCTGGTCCAAGCGTGGTTGGAGGATAAAGGGTCAGGAGAGCAGGGAGTCTGAAGATGGCCAACAGCTGTTAGGACCTAGATACCAGATTAAGCAGGGACATGGGTGGTGCTGTGGGTTAAACCACAGAGCCTAGGGCTTGCCGATCAGAAGGTCGGCAGTTTGAATCCCTGCGACGGGGTGAGCTCCCGTTGCTCGGTCCCTGCTCCTGCCCACCTAGCAGTTCGAAAGCACATCAAAGTGCAAGTAGATAAATAGGTACCGCTTCGGCGGGAAGGTAAACGGCATTTCCGTGCGCTGCTTTGGTACGCAGAAGCGGCTTAGTCATGCTGGCCACATGACCTGGAAGCTGTACGCCGGCTCCCTCGGCCAATAAAGCGAGATGAGTGCCGCAACCCCAGAGTCGGTTACAACTGGACCTAATGGTCAGGGGTCCCTTTACCTTTACTTTACCAGATTAAGCAGTCACACTGGGAGTTTTCCAATGTAGTGCTGATGAGATTTCTGCTTGCCTGATGGAATGACCTCCTCTCTCTTCCTGCTGTGCTCTGTTTTGCATTGCTCTGGGGTTTCTCCTGACCTTACAGAGCCAATTTGGGGGCATATAGGGCACAGTGAGGAGAGGGAAGAAAGCCCTAGAGGAACCAGTTAGTTGAATACAGCCTACTATGTTTAAATCTATACCTGTCAATTAGCATATGCAAATATTATACAAATTTGTGTCTTTTTTATGACACATTAAGTGGCCACCTATAAATTAGCATGTGCAAATATTATACAAAACTGTGTCCACCTTTCTATAATGCCTAAGTAGCTACTCTATTACAAGCAATGGTGCTTACAAATGATCACTTTACCGAGTTATAACTTACTGGTGTAGACGCAATTTATATAGTAAGCTGGTTGGACCCAGGGATGATTGAGAAATTCGCTTTAGTTCTCATTTAAAGGCAACTCTGACTAATTTGCACTTTCCAAAACAATGTGCAAACCGAAACACAGCCATCTTTCAAAATTTGCACTTCTCAGGGTTTTGCAAAGTGGTTCTCTGGCCAACAAATGTATGCAAAAATGCATGTATCAGGGTAAAGTAAAGTACCATATTTTTCCGTGCATAAGACTAGGTTTTTCCCCTTAAAAATAATGTCAAAAATTAGGGGGGGGCGTCTTAAACATGGATACATCTCTCCCCCCCCCATTTTCTTAAATCTGAATCCCCCAAAATAGGGGGTGTCTTATACATGGGGACGTCTTATAGATGGGAAAATACGGTATGTGTTAGGGAAAATTATTTTGAAAAAATGTATATATTAGGCAAAATTGTATGCAAGTCTGTATTTTAGGAGTGGCAGTAAAGTGCTGGGTGACTTGCATTTTCAGGATGACTTGCAAAAGAAAAAATACTGCAAACCGACGTGGACATGGGAAAAACCGAGCTTAACGTTGGAAAACAGAGAAAGAGAGAGAAAGCAAAAATGATAGATTCGCCCCTTCTCACTTTTAACAACCTGGCTAGTGGTGAGGAGGGTGGGTTGGACGTTCTGAAATTTCAGCCCCTGGAGATTATCTGCATGGTGGCTGCTGTAATTAGGCAGTAATGTCACCTCAAGCTGGCTACGCCGGATATAAGCAGAGGGTGCAAAGTTGCCTCTTAAAGAGAATCGTAGGCAGGGATTTTTTTTCTGCCGAAACTGGTCGGAACTAAGTTCTGGCAGGTGGGCGCCATTGCTTTTATAAGTGAACAAGAGAGAGGTTCATGGTGAGTTCCAGCACCTCTTTCTAGAAAAATAGCACTGATCCTAGGACATACCGTATTTTTCGCTCTATAGGACGCACTTTCCCCCCTCCAAAAATTAAGGGGAAATGTGTGTGCATCCTATGGAACGAATGCAGGCTCCTTGGCTTCAGCGATAGCAACGCGAAGCCTCCAAAGCGCAGAGGGAGCGCTCCCTCCACGCTCTGGAGGCTACACGTTGCTTTCGCTGAAGCCTAGAGAGTGAGAGGGGTCGGTGTGCACCGACCCTTCTCGCTCTCCAGGCTTCAGGGATAGCCGCCTGAAGCTTTTGGAGCACAGCGGGAACTTGCGCTGTGCTCCGAAGGCTTCGGGTTCCTTTTGCTGAAGCTGGGAGAGCAAGACTCTCTCGGCTTCAGCAGAGAGGGAGAGCTGCGCAGCGCCCCTTCAGCGAAACAGGAGGAGAAATGGAAGGGGCTCTGTTTCTCCTGCCGCTTCGCTGAAGAGGCACTGATCAGAGATGGGGAGAACAAGAAAAAGAATTCTCCCCCTCTCTGCTCAGCACCCCTTCAGCGTCCTACAGTCGGGTGCATCCTATAGAGCAAAAAATATGGTATCTGGCAACATTAGGAATAAGGATGCTTGAAGAGTCCTGTTTCTGTGACTATCAATGTGAACTGAACTGGTACTTACCTCTCAGACCAGGCATGCCCAACTCAGTAGACTGCAATCTACTCCCACTATAAAAAACTGGCAGTGATCTATCCATTGGATTGACCAAAGTTGTTGAGCTATTTTTTGGGAGGAACATCCAAAGCTGTTGAGCTTTCTTTTTAAAAAATTGGGGGGGGGGTGTCAATAGATCAGGGTCACGTGATCGACCAGGATCGACCAGAGACACCCTGCAATCGACTGGTAGATCACAATCGGCCGGTTGGACACGCCTGTTCTAGACTAATGTGCAGATCAGAACAAAATCCTTCCAATTTTGCACTGCTTCCAGTGTTGTGACGCAGTGCCAGAATGCATAAAAAATGCATAGCTTACAGTAAAATATGCTTGGGCATGTGAACCCTGAGATGATAGGTATATTGAAATTTGAATTTTCATGCAGACTGTTTGCAGATAAATGCAGGAATGGAATGAGCTGATGAGCATGCACATATGACATTAAGATGCACCAGAAATAAGATGTCCATCTCTATTGAGGAGGTTTGCTTCACATGTCCCTATAGTGTCCGATGTACAAGCAAGCACTGAAAACACAGTACCTTCAATGTTCAGCGGTTCTCAACCTGTGGGTCCCCAGATGTTGTTGGACTACAACTCCCATCATCCCTGAGCTCTGGCCTTGCTAGCTAGGGGTGATGGGAGTTGTAGTTCAACAACATCTGGGGACCCACAGGTTGAGAAAGGCTGTGCTAGATGCTGACCCCACTTAGACACCCAATAAGATGCAACTTCAAATGCCCTGATCCTGTCTAGCAAGGCCAGCAGGCACCTTTCCCACAACACGAGGGGCTTGGAGCAGGCAAGGCAGGACCACCTTGTATGTCTCACTTCTCTGGCACAGACACCAGGCAGAAGCCTGGAGCAGACAAGATGGTTTCCTAGGCAGCCACACTTTGCACGCTCCAAAAAGGGCATGTGCAACAGAGAGAGACCTGCTTTGCTTCTCTTTGCACATGTCCAGAGAGAACGGCAGAAGGGGTTTTGGCAGAGCTGAATGGAAGCACATCGCTCCCTGCCAAAACTTTGCAGAGCTGAACCACTTGGTTCCATGCGACTGAGGTAATTTGGCTTTTGTTCTTCGGAAGGTCGACTCTAGTTGCTCTCCAGCTAGACCTATTGGGGATTGGAAAGTAGTCTGCTTGTAAGTGATATAGGCGATTGGCCATATAATGTTTTTGGAGCCCTCTCCCCTCAACACACACACACACCACAGCTCCAGAAGGATAGATCTCCACTAGTTTACTTGTGCATAGCTGTCAAGTGTCCCTTATTTGAAGGGACAGTCCCTTATTCCAGCACCATGTCCCGCTGCTGTCCCTTATTGATGGATGTCCCTTAAATGTCCCTTAAATGATGTCCCTTAAATTTCAAAGGAAGCAGCTCCTCTCCCTCCCTCCCTGCTGGCCAGGGAGGAGGGAGGCTCCAACTGTGTTGCTTGGCTGTGTTGCTCACCCAATAAGAAGTCCAAGAACGACTGGGGGGTGGAGCTTACATGCCTTGTGTGTGGCTAGTTAATGCAAGCTGAGGGGTTTTTTGAATGCTGGATGCCATTTTGTTGCACGTGCTGCTGCAAACTTTGCAGTGCAAAGCCAGGCCGGGGAGCCATCTTAAGTTGAGGCTGCATAGGCCTTGTGGTGCATGTGATTCAGATTCTAATCAGTTGAACCTCTGGTTACAAAGTTGGTCGGACACTGTTCTCAAAGCTAGCAGCATGAGTTTGACCAGACTGCAGGAGGACAGGAAGACTGGAGTGCCTGGAACAGGTGAGGCTGCAGGCAGGTCCCTTATTTTGGCTGCTGGTCCCTTATTTTCAAGGCTGCTGGTCCCTTATTTTCAAATCTGTAAGTTGACAGCTATGCTTGTGGCATCTAGCCTTGTCTTGCTTCTTTCCTCCATCTGCTTTTGCCAGTCTATAATGATCATGGATTAATCCAGCCGTCTCAATATGGTACCCTGCAGTTGTTTCAGACTACAACTCCTATCAGCTCCACCCAACAGAGCCAATAGTCAAGGACAGTGGAAATTGTAGCCTAAAACGTCTGGAAGGCACGAGATTGGGGGAAGCCACTGTAGTCTCTTAAAGTTGCTGGGCCTGACTGCAAGATCTTTCCTCAGTGCAAGGATGCCAAGGATCAGACTGTTACCTTCAGCTTCCTTGCAACTCAATGGTTCTATGGGTGTACTCAGGGGATGCAGGGGGATGCATACCTCTAAGCATTTTGTGAATCTAATGGGAGAAGAAACTTTTAAAAAATAAAAATTTTAGTTTCTTCTCTAGCATGGTGAATCGTCAGTTCCATCAAAGTGCAAGTAGATAAATAGGTACCACTCTGGCGGGAAGGTAAACGGCATTTCCCTGCGCTGCTCTGGTTCGCCTGAAGTGGCTTAGTCATGCTGGCCACATGACCCGGAAGCTGTATGCCGGCTCCCTCGGCAAATAAAGCGAGATGAGCACTGCAACCCCAGAGTCATCCGTGACTGGACCTAACGGTCAGGGGTCCCTTTACCTTTACCTTTACTGGGGGCTTTGCTAAGAATCGGCATCATAATTATCCACTTATATTTCACATCCCTCCCTCTGTAGTGAACTAAAGTGGCCCAGGTGGATCCAAAAAACAAGGGGGAAAGAACCATTTCACAGGGTGTTCCAGTAAGACAATTTTCCTGCAGCCTAACATTATTTTTTTACTGAAGAAGCAAAATCTTCAGGGCCTCTGAATCACCCCCAACAGGGAAAACATCATACTGACTGCAGCGTGCTTGGAGGTCAAACAAAATCAATAGAGCGCTCTCTTAAACTGTCTTTATGCTAACCCTCTTTTCAGAGGCATCTGGGGGGGAAATGGACCTTTTATCATTCTCGTGGCGAGCGTCTTAACCACTAAAGGAGAGCAAAACAAATCCCGCCGTTCTTGCCGCCAGACACCTCAGCTCAGCTGCTTAGTTTGTCAAGTCATCCTATCTGTTTCGTTCCATGAGGCCAAGAAGTGAGGCTGCTCAGGGTTTGGAAAGGATGGCAGGAGATCGGGAAATAAATCAATGCCCCCGATTGATCAGAAATTATATTTAAAGCAAGCCATTGATAAGTTTAACATAGGTCACAGCTTAAAGGGCATGGCAATTTAGCCTCCTGAGATGAAATGTGCAGGGTTTCCTCAGTCATTTCCTGCCAAGAAATAAAATACTGGCTGCAAACTGGATTGGGGGGGGGGAGTTTTGGCTTCCTTCTGCATCAGTGAGGAGTCGATCCTTTATTGGCATCAGGCAGGTGCCTTCCTGGTACAGTTTTAGATAAAATAAAATAACGGTAATGATAATTGTTTGGGCAAGCTACCAAGACATGTAAATTTATTATGTATACTTGTTTTTCAATTATTTGTTCTTCTATATCCATCAGTAATAGATCCACTCCAAGCTAATAATAATAAAAAACTTTTATTTATACCCCACCCTCCCCGGCCAAGCGTGGGCTCAGGGCGGCTAACACCGAATATAGGTAAAGGGACCCCTGACCATTAGGTCCAGTCATGGCCGACTCTGGGGTTGCGGCGCTCATCTCGCTTTATTGGCCGAGGGAGCCAGCGTACAGTTTCTGGGTCCTGTGGCCAGCATGACTAAGCTGCTTCTGGCAAACCAGAGCAGTGCACAGAAACGTCGTTTACCTTCCCGCCAGAGCGGTACCTATTTATCTACTTGCACTTTGACATGTTTTTGAACTGCTAGTTTGGCAGGAGCAGGGACCGAGCGACGGGAGCTCACCCCATTGCAGGGATTCGAACCGCCGACCTTCTGATCGGCAAGTCCTAGGCTTTGTGGTTTAACCCATAGCGCCAGCCGCGTCATTTGCAGAATCACTGCGTACTGACGTGGGAGTAAATCCCATTGAACTCAATGAAGCTTTCATTGGCTTACACAAGCCTAGGATTCCACTGTAAAATAAATCTAAAATTTCCCTAGTACAAGAAACTAACAGCCTCCTGGAACCCTGACAGCCACCAAGAAAGCCTTTAGTAAATCAGTATGACAAAAATGATGTGTAAGGGAAGCATCTGGGGAAATAAGTGCAATTAAATCCCAGCACTACATTCCCCCACCCTCCCCCACCCTGGTCTGGATTGATTTTCCCAGTGGCTACAGAGCTTTAAATTTAGTTGTCAATAGAATAGGTGAAAATTCAATACCACACTGGCTATGGGCCAGCTAATGTGTTACCCGTGAAAAATTAAAAGTTGTAAAGTCAGTTGCAAATGCAATTGTATTCTCCAATAATATATAACACAAAACTACCATATTTTTCTGTCTATCAGAAGCCCCCGTGTATAAGATGCCCCTATTTGGGGGGACTCAGATTTAAGAAAATGGCCTCGGCACTATCTGTGTACCTCTAGTTATGGACTCGATCCATTCCGAGGTGCCGTTCACACCTCAAAACGTTCATAACTAGAGCGCTGCTTCTGAGCACATAGGTGGTATGATAGAGCACTTCTGCGCATGCACATGTGGCAAAACCCAGAAGTATACACTTCCGGGTTTGCTGCGTTCGCAAGCCGAAAAGACGCAACATGAACCTAACGCAACATGAGGTATGACTGTATAAGACGCCCCCTAATTTTTGACATACCATATTTTTTGCTCTATAAGACTCACTTTTCCCCTCCTAAAAAGTAAGGGGGAATGTGTGTGCGTCTTATGGAGCAAATGCAGGCTACGCAGCTATCCCAGAAGCCAGAACAGCAAGAGGGATTGCTGCTTTCACTGCGCAGCGATCCCTCTTGCTGTTCTGACTTCTGAGATTCAGAATGTTTTTTTTCTTGTTTTCCTCCTCCAAAAACTAGGTGCGCCTTGTGGTCTGGTGCATCTTATAGAGTGAAAAATACGGTAATTTATTGGGGGGACTAGTCTTATACACGGGAAAATAAAGTAACTGCTGATCAGACTTCACCAAGTGTTTCATATAAGATGGCTATATGCAAAAGAGTAAAAGCGGTTTCCTGCACCTTTTCCCTGTGGCAGAAGGATATTTCAGGAGGAGTAGCTTGTGTGACAAAGGTGTTCCTGCTATAAAAAAAACCCTCTATTTCACAGCTTTGACAATATGCAGGAATCTTGTGTTGTCTTTCAGCTGCCCACCCTAGCCATGCACCACATTTGTGCCCTTATCAAAATGGCAGAAGAGCCTATTTTGAGCTTCAAAAAAATATAGCAAGTTGCTAGCCCTCATGGTTATACTTTAAAAAGTGTGTGTGGCCACCATTAAATCTAAAGGTTCTGAAAAACGGACACAAGGTTAAAAATGACATGCGGCCAAATCTTAGGCATCTTTACTTAGAAGTAAGCCTTTCTTACTTAGAAGTAAGCCGTTACCTTCCCGCTATAAGGTGGTACCTATTTATC
Source organism: Podarcis melisellensis (assembly GCF_964234715.1). NCBI lineage: Eukaryota > Metazoa > Chordata > Lepidosauria > Squamata > Lacertidae > Podarcis > Podarcis melisellensis. Next base: position 110,462,650 of record NC_138530.1, on the reverse strand, counting down.
TACTTGCACTTAGGGGTGCTTTCGAACTGCTAGGTGGGCAGGAGCTGGGACCGAACGGCGGGAGCTCACCCCGCCGCGGGGATTCGAACTGCCAATCATACGATCGGCAAGTCCTAGGCACTGAGGTTTTACCCACAGCGCCACCTGCGTCCCTGCTTACTCCTAGGTAATTTGGGAGGTAGACAGTTGCAGTGTACAGTCTCTAATAAGTGTACAAAGGACTGCAACCATGCATCCCAAACCTATTGCTGTCTACCTAGAAGTAAGGAAGGCTCACTATACTCACAGAACTAGCCATTGATAAATATCACATACTTCCTCCTTTACAGTGTAGTCCTACAGATGTCCCACAGAGCCAAAGGGATCTTATTTCCATTGAAATATGTACAAGATTGCAAACTAAATTGCATTTTTCAAAGCTCCATGACCTCCAAGTCCACTCCAGAATTCTCAAAACATTTGGGCTAAAGTCCTACACAGTGGAACCTCTATTTGCGACCATAATACATTTGGGAGGACCATCCAGAGGTCAAACTGGGTCGCTGGGAGAGGCGCCATTGTGCACAAGCATGGGCGGCAATCGCCGCTCCCGCGCATGTGCAAATGGCGGCAAATCCACCACTTACTTCCGGGTTTGCAGCGGTCGTGACTTGGAACAACTGTAAGAAGAGGCGGTGGTAAGTAGAGGTTCGACTGTATACAGTTACAGTGGTACCTCGGGTTACATATGCTTCAGGTTACATACGCTTCAGGTTACAGACTCCGCTAACCCAGAAATAGTACCTCGGGTTAAGAACTTTGCTTCAGAATGAGAACAGAAATCGTACTCCAGTGGCGCAGCAGCAGCAGCAGGCCCCATTAGCATTAAGTACTTAACCCGAGGTACCACTGTACTAGGGTCAGGATTTACTAGGTTCATCTACTGAACACAGCACAACTTACTTCTGAGTAAATAGGCACAAGACTTACATTAAATAGCTCCAACACGTGTATCACACTGATAGGTAAATGCACCATACTTATCAGTGTTTGTCCAACCAGGAAGGCCTCGTGTGTGATATTAAAGAGATGTCACTAAAACGCGCATGCCAGCTGCTCCCCTCAGGGGGTATTACACATCTCTGAGGCGGCCTTCAAGGCTGAACAAGCCGACCATCCCATTTCCTGTTCTAGTGCAATGAAAAATACCATTAAGACAAATAGCCCAAACCAATGATCTAAGGATGTGCAGATCTCCCACATCGTTACCAAGAAATTTCACCACTCCTATAGAAACTCCTTTTGCTTCCCTGGAGAACAGCAGTGAGGGAACCTGTGGCCTTCTGTTTAATGATGGACTACATCTCCCATCATCCCTGATCTTAGGTTCATAGTGGCTGGAGCTGATGAGTGTTGATGTCTAGCAACATCAGGAGAAAATAACTTGCATGTTCATGCTCATGTTTTGATACTTCTCCTGATCAGTGCAAATTCACCTTGAAGTTTGACTTTTGAGAACATTTGGAGACTGCTGCTCCAGTCAGTCAGTACTGGAATAGAGCATAGCTTCCAGACGGACTCTATTTTGGGGTGGGATTCAATCACATGCTGGCAAATTCAGGTTGCACAATTAAAGTTCCTTGAGAGGTCTTGCACAACAAACCTGCTTCCCCCAAAGACTGGACTTCTTGCAATGGGGAAACACATTGTAAAGTGTGGGTGACGCCAAGGATGGAAGAATGAGGAAATCCTGACAAAAGAACAGTGACAAGGGAAATTGATGGATTATGCGGAACTGGCGAAATTTACATACAAACTGCGAGACAAGGACAACTGTGGCTTTAAAGAAGAATGGGAACTTTTTACAAATTACTTAAAAACAACAACAAAATGAACTGAACTCCTTGGCAGGTTTTGAATAAACATACGCAAATTTATTATTGTTAACATAATAGATAAATAATTTAAGGATCTTTACAATTTTATAATATGCAGAGAATAACACGTGTTGAAAAATCAGAGAGAGGAGCTGAGAGAAGTCTCGTGGGGGAGAGAGGGAGGGTTTTTCTTGGGGACGGGAAGGGGGGAAATGGGGGGGAATGAAGATGATAATTTGTTATGTGGAAATTCTTAATAAAAATTATATATATATTTTTTAAAAAAGTAAAGTGTGGGTGACGCTTGCTTTGACGCAACATCATCCAACCTCCCCACGAATGAGTCAGGTTGAATGCTCAACAAACAGGAGGTCAGGAAGCACTCACAGTTGTCACTGCACCGGCACAACAAAATGGCGGGCAACAGATTTGTCTTGGTTTTATGAGCTGACCCAGAGCATTGTGCCGGCCCAGCAGCTGGAGTCAGCATTGCCAAACTGGCTCCAGCCACGGCTGCCTTGCCAAATAGGAATTGTCAGGGACTGGCTGGATGAGGAAGAGTGGATGAGGAGCCACCTGCCCAAAAGCCCCACAGGGAGGACACAGAAGATGACGACTTAGATCAATGGCAGATCTGCCGCCTGAGGCAACTGCCTCACCTTGCCTCATGGACCGGCCGGCCCTGATTCACCTACAAAAGGATTTTGACCATTACAGAGCCAGCTATACAGCACCCTAAGAGTACAGTGGTACCTCGGGTTACATACACTTCAGGTTACATACGCTTCAGGTTACAGACTCTGCTAACCCAGAAATATTACCTCAGGTTAAGAACTTTGCTTCAGGATAAGAACAGAAATCGTGCTCTGGCGGTGTGGCGGCAGCAGGAGGCCCCATTAGCTAAAGTGGTGCTTCAGGTTAAGAACAGTTTCAGATTAAGAACAGACCTCTGGAACGAATTAAGTACCCGTATTTTCCGGCGTATAAGACAACTGGGTGTATAAGATGACCCCCCCCCCAACTTTTCTAGTTAAAATATAGAGTTTGGGATATACTTGCCGTATAAGACTACCCCTCTTCCAACGCACACCAAATAAAAAAATTAAAAACCAGTCTCCAGTCTGGCTCAAAATCTGCTCCACTTCCCGGTGGCCGGGGGCTTCTGGGGCCAATTTTCAAGCGTATTTCTGCTTCATCTAGAGCTTGGTGATTTAATTTGCTGTCATTTTATCCTTTGGTGGGGAGTTGCTGCAGGAGCTGCTGCTGTAGCCTGCGTATAAGACGACCCCCGACTTTTGAGAAGATTTTCCTGGGTTAAAAAGTAGTCTTATACTCCAGAAAATACAGTACTTAACCCGAGGTAGCACTGTACTCAGAAGAGCAGCTGCATAAGGCAGTCTCAGCCATGGTAAAGTTAAGACTGGACGACATTATATTATTGACTTTTCTTCAGGGGATTGGCATTCACATTTTTATAAAAAAAAAAAAAACCTTGCAAGAGAAATCACGACGCTAACAATATTTGTATTGATTATCTAACTGGAGTTGCAATTGGCTCCATTGTCTCACTTCCTCTCAAATTGCTCGCAGATGGGATCCTATTTCTAACGCTGCAATTCTAGAGGGAACACTTAAATCGCTGCCTGGAACTGTACACACAGTCGCAAACTCAAAACTCTCGCTCAGAAGGGCTCCAATTATCTTCAAGGCATTTCCATTCATAATTTCCTCCGTTAAAAGGTTTAACGAGCAAAATTAGCGTTATGCCTCAAACTCGGCATCCCCCTGCCATGCTTGTTAGGAGGTTAGGAGTTCCCAGAGAAATCCGTCTGCTCAGGGGAAACAAATGGGAGTTTGTGGGAGGAGGAAGACAGGAGACAGGTCAGGACACCTGATCTACCTGCACATCCTCCAGCATTTCTCACAGGTTGTAACAGGGACACATTTGTCTACTCCTAGTATTACACCAGGGCACAGGTGGCGCTGTGGGTTAAACCACAGAGCCTAGGACTTGCCGATCAGAAGGTTGGCGGTTTGAATCCCCTGACGGGGTGAGCTCCCGTTGCTCGGTCCCTGCTCCTGCCAACTTAGCAGTTCGAAAGCACGTCAAAGTGCAAGTAGATAAATAGGTACCACTCTGGCAGGAAGGTAAACGGTGTTTCCGTGCACTGCTCTGGTTCGCCAGAAGCAGCATAGTCATGCTGGCCACATGACCCGGAAGCTGTACACTGGCTCCCTCGGCCAATAAAGCGAGATGAGCGCCGCAACCCCAGAGTTGGTCACGACTGGACCTAATGGTCAGGGGTCCCTTTACCTTTACCTAGTATTACACCACGGATCACTGCCAAAGCCACCTCCCCATGCAAATGATTACTATTGCTGAAGGCACCACTCCACCAGTGCCCTGATCTCCACTGGTTTGAAACGTCAAATGTAATGGTTTTTTCTCACCAAAGATATACAGGGGGAATACAATTGTTCTGCATTGCGCCTGCCAACCTAGAAGTTCAAAAGCACCCTCGGGTGCAAGTAGATAAATAGGGACCACTTTCTAGCGGGAAGGTAAACGGCGTTTCCGTGTGCAGCTCTGGCTCGCCAGAGCAGCGATGTCACGCTGGCCACGTGACCTGGAAGTGTCTTCGGACAGCGCTGGCCCTTGGCCTCTTGAGTGAGATGGGCGCACAACCCCAGAGTCTGGCAAGACTGGCCCGTACGGGCAGGGGTACCTTTACCTTTACCTTTATGTGAAATGGCAGGCTAGGCCTTGCATGATGCCTTCACAAGCTACGTCTCCCTCCTGTTCAGAAATCTTGGAAGTCCTGGTGGGGAAAGAGAGCTGGACAACTCTAGCACCTCATACGGACCATGTTCAAACAAGCTATTCCCAAAAGGAGGAATGGTGATTTGCCAGAGACCTGGACTGGAAAAGACAGACTGTTCCCAGTCGACAGGGACAGTTGGAGCATACAAAACGTCTGCTGCATACATTCTGCAGGTGCAGAAGGCAATTAAAGTTAGGAGAAAGTGATCTGTGATTTATTTATTTTTTAAGCCCTGGGGAGGGGGGCGTGTCTCACATTTTTCACTCACATGCCTATACATGTCTACTCAGAAGTAATCCCCATGAACTACAAGGGGGCTTACTTTGGACTCCGTATAGGACAGCAGCCTTAGATGACCGAACTATGTCACACCCCATTACATTGGTGAAACTCCATTTGTTGATTCCAGCTCAATGGACACATCTAATTTAGGTCCCTTAATATCAATGGGTCTACTCTGAGTAGAACTTACCTGGGGACAACCCACACACAAAAAACACATTTCCTCAAGTATCCCTAGCTGGAATCCTGCCACAACAGTCTTCCTCATAACTCAGTCTGGCACCATAACTAATAATTGTATTGATATTTTTTTTAAAAAAATCATATTATTAATTAATTGTTCTGTTTTGCTTACCTATAGCGCTTTTTTGACCCAAAGACCCCCAGAGTGAGGAACACCATATTAAGAGATATGACACAGAACAATGAAATGCCACAGATCATCATATATGATGCGAGCCAGCAAAACATAGCGTCAGTAAAGAGCCACGTTCAAATGTCACAGTGGGGGCAATTGTGGGTAATTTTCTGTTATGTGCCATTCCTACTATAAAAAAAATTAGAAGGCAATGGATGCAAGCACATTTTTAAGACATTTGCAGGGAGCCAACAGTAGTGGGGGCTGTTTTGTTGGTTTTTTAAAAATGAAATGTTGTCTCCCATTGGGCATCAAGCAGTTCTCTGGGTGTGCAATTTCTTATGTATGTGATATACATTGGGGGCGGGGGAGGTACACAAATATTGTAATCCAGGAGTTCATGTGCCCAAAAAAGTTGCTCAAAGTAGAAGGTCCCTTCTAGACTAGGGGTCAGCAAACTTTTTCAGAAGGGGGCCGGTCCACTGTCCCTCAGACCTTGTGGAGGGCCAGAATTTTTTTATTTTTTTTTAATGAACAAATTCCTATGCCCCACAAATAAGCCAGAGATGCATTTTAAATAAAAGGACACATTCTACTCATGTAAAAACACCAGGCAGGCCCCACAAATAACCCAGAGATGCATTTTCAATAAAAAGACACATTCTACTCATGTAAAACCACACTGATTCCCAGACTGTCCGTGGGCCGCATTTAGAAGGTGATTGGGCCAGATCCGGCCCCCGGGCCTTAGTTTGTCTACCCATGTTCTAAACCAGCAGTTCTCAACTTGTGTGTCCCCAGATGTTGTTGGACTACAACTCCCATCATCCCTCAACTCCCATCATCCCTGAGCTCTGGCCTTGCTAGCTAGGGGCGATGGGAATTGTAGTTCAACAACATCTGGGGACCCCCAGGTTGAGAAAGGCTGTTCTAGACAAACACGTTTTTCTCCCTGGAGTCTATCTGCCTCACAAAGGCAGAAACACGGCCGACGAAATAAAGAAGGAAATCTTAAAAGCACAGATGTTTCAAATAAGACGATTACAGCACATTTTAAATGGCTGCTGAACCTTTCAGAACAGAATCCAAGGTGATGGTAATTGAGCCTTTCCCCTAACCCTGAGAATCCTGGGAGGTCCGGCTCACTTTGCCATTTGTGGTTCAACAAAGCCAGCCTTGCCCATGCTTCTAATTCACGTCGCTGCACCGTCATTCCCGACATCTTTTTAGCCGCTTTCAAAGAGAAACTTGCCTGCCATACCCACCCACACCACCCAGATCTGGTGGGAGAGAATGAGATGGGTGGAGACAGTCAAACGTTGGGCAGAAGACAAACACGCAAGCAAGCATCTGGCCCAAACGCAAGATTTCTTGCCTCGGCCCAATTGCAGGTTCCCCCATATGACCGCACAGCTGCCACAGTGAGTGATCATCAGTATGTTGAGGTCATCTCTGTCCTGAGGCTAAGTTTGTGAAAATAAATGGCTGTGAAGAAAACCGGGGGGCGGGTGAGAGAGGGAGAGACAGAGGGCTTTTAAAAGTTATTTGGTCTTCCTGCCATTCTCAGACTGCGAAGGGGAGGCGAACCCAAGCTGAAATAGGACTGGTTCCATGCCAAATAGGACCAGCCATAGGACTGGTTCCACGCCAAATAAATTACAGATCAGAGTTACGGCTCATAGAGGGCATTGACTGATCCACAACAGTCAGGCTGTTTGTGCGCACCCAGTTCTTAGGGAGAAGTACCAATTTCCAAATAACATTCTTTAATTGATACTTGCCCAAAAAGAGGCTTGTGATTATCTAGCCATGTCTTCGCTTCGGCTCTGTATTACCTTCCTGTAGTTCGTATTTCCACTTGTTTTCTGATGGCAGAAAAGAAAATATATGCTTCCTCCCCTTCTCCTGAGTTTGTGATGGATTGTAGATAGGGGAAGTGGGATTGCTGTTGTTGTTGTTGTTGTGGTTTAGTCGTGTCTGACTCTTTGTGACCCCATGGACCAGAGCAGGCCAGGCACACCTGTCTTTCACTGCCTCCCGCAGTTTGGTCAAACTCATGCTGGCAGCTTCGAGAACACTGTCCAACCATCTCGTCTTCTGTCGTCCCCTTCTCCTTGTGCCCTCAATCTTTCCCAACATCAGGGTCTTTTCCAGGGAGTCTTCTCTTCTCATGAGGTGGCCAAAGTATTGGAGCCTCAGCTTCACGATCTGTCCTTCCGGTGAGCACTCAGGGCTGATTGCTCTGATTGTGGGATTGTTAATCATCATCAAAATCATCATCAGCATCATATCTATTTTTATCGCACTTATGACAAAATGTATAATAATAATAATAATAATTATTATTATTATTATTATTATTATTATTATTATTATTATTTATGCCCCACCCATCTGGCTGGGTTTCCCCAGCAACTCTGGGCGGCTTCAACAAAATATTAAAATATCGTAATACATCAAACATTAAAAGCTTCTCTAAACAGGGCTGCCTTCAGATGTCTTCTAAAAGTCTGGTGGTTGATTTTCTCTTTGACATCTGGTGGGAGAGCATTCCACAGAGCAGGTGCCACTACCGAGAAGGCCCTCTGGCTGGTTCCCTGTAACCTCACTTCTTGCAGGGAGGGAACCGCCAGAATGCCCTCGGCACTGGACCTCAGTGTCCGGGCAGAACAATGGGGGTGGAGACACTCCTTCAGGTATACTGAACCGAGGCCATTTAGGGCTTTAAGGTCAGCACCAACACTTTGAATTGTGCTCAGAAATGACATGCAGGAGATTTCCATCTCCTGTCCAGGGCACAGATCAGAACCAGATCTCTGCATCCATGTGGCTCTCCAGATTTTCAAAACATAGAGGATCTCAGACTAAGAAAGGAGAAAGTGAGAGATAGCAGCCATTGGAGGAGAACATTGCATGGACAAAAGGGCATCAGAGGAGGTGAAATCCACATTAAATTGAAGCATGGATGTGTCTATTCTATCGCTGCTTTATAATATGAACCCAACAATCACAAGACTATAAGCACAAGTTCTAATGATGAAATGCAACCTTGGACAACACATTATCCTAAAGCAGACCACTGGTCAGCTAGCTTCAGATGGTCTACACCATTGGTCAGCAAACTTTTTCAGCAGGGGGCCGGTCCACTGTCCCTCAGACCTTTTGGAGGGCCAGGCTATATTTGGGGGGGGATGAAATGATGCAAGAGCACCACAAGCCCCAGTGGCTGCTTACCTGTGTCTTGCAAGCAGCAGGGGCTGGCGGTGGCAGAGGGACAATGAGCGCCGCGTGAAAGGGCTCCAGAGAGGGGCTGCTTAAAATGGCGACTGCTCGAGTGCTGTTGCTGCTGGCACCAACAAAGCCCAGTCCCCTCCCTCCTCTAGGCAGGGCGTGGAGAAGCCAGGAGGAGGGAGGGAACAGGAGGAGGAGGTGCCAGCGCCACCACCACCACCGCCGTGAGAGGGATAGGAAGGGAGAGGGAAAGAACGCAAGCACTGGCGATCCACGCGGCGATTCCCAGACCATCCGCAGGCTGGATCCAGAAGGCAATTGGGCCTGATCCAGTCCGTAGGCCTTAGTTTGCTGACCCATGGTCTATACTGACTGGTAGTCAACCTTTTGGACGTCTCTATCTAGAGAAGCCCACAATCAACCTATGACCTGTTTTACCATCTGAGCTCTGACCCACCGAACCCCATTATCCAAAAATCCAGTTCATTCAACTTCAGCATGTCCTGTGCAGTATTATAGCTATGCAACCTCTGTATAATTTGTCATTGTCCCCAAATGTTTTGGCTCTCAGCAGACCATTCAGGTATGAAGTTGAACCGTGCACAAAACAATACTGCCCAGGGTGGAGGAACTTTAAAATTACCTCTTAGCCAAACACTTAAGTCTGATATTTGGTAATACAATCTCTGAGCTGTGAAGTACAGATAAAGGCCTTTCCTAGCCTAAGCAGTACCACCCCTGCAAGAGAACCACACACAAAGAGGGAACAAAGAGTATAGAATGTCTTCCCTCTTTTGTACGATGAAAATCTAGTGTTTCAAAATACATACTGCCTGGTCTCCTATCTGTACCATCAGTGTGAGATACTATGTAATGTGTATCTTTTCTCCTTTCCTCCTCCCCCCAACTTTTTTTTTTTTTTAAGTCAAGGCATGAAAAAGAATTAGTAAACCATTTCACATTCTTATCCTGGATGTTGGGGGTAGGGACATCTTAGAGAATTAAAAGATGGAAATCTAATTAATGAACAGTCACATTTTAAGTAATCTGTCCAGGCGTAATCCTCCTCATGTTTCTCAATGATCTAAAAGCACTTCAGAAATATTAAGCATCCTGCCACGGTGAAATATCTCGAAAGTAGCTAGCATTTAGACTTAGCCTGATTAATATCTGATTAAATGGATCCCAGCTCCTTTCAGAAGCAATACATCAAAAGGATCATTACACAAATTCAATTTCATCTATTTTTGGACGGTGTTTTCTGTTTGAGAATTTAATTCAAGAAGGCTTTCAATGCGCTTTAGTGGGTCTGTAAACACTGAACGCTTAGAAGTAGCATGAAAGTAGTTACCCCCTTAATGTGTCAAAACTCCTCACCTTTGAGGCTCAATTCTGTGGCACTAGAATTCTGGGATGCGGGTGGCGCTGTGGGTTAAACCACGGAGCCTAGGACTTGCCGATCAGAAGGTTGCGTTACGAATCCCCGCGACGGGGTGAGCTCCCGTTGCTCGGTCCCTGCTCCTGCCAACCTATCAGTTCAAAAGCACGCCAAAGTGCAAGTAGATAAATAGGTACCATTCCAGCAGTAAGGTAAACGGCGTTTCCGTGCGCTGCTCGGTTTCTCCAGAAGCGGCTTGGTCATGCTAGCCACATGACCCGGAAGCTGTACGCCGGCTCCCTCAGCCAATAAAACGAGATGAGCACCGCAACCCCAGTCGGTCGCAACTGGACCTAATGGTCAGGGGTCCCTTTACCTTTACCTTTACTAGGCTCAACAGGGCTACTGGAATGTTGATGAGACAGACTAAATCCCAAGACACTCTCTTGACACAAGCAGAAGAGGGGGAGAAAAGGGTGTCACCTTAACTCCAGCAGCAATATAAAAGCTAATAAAGGCCATAGGAACCATCTCAGAAAGATCTTGGTGTCCGGTTGCCACTTTTGTCTGAAGAAAGCCATCATACGTATACATGAAACATCAGTTCTCCAGTTCTGTCAAGCTATAGTCTTCCACTGGCTGCTTCTGCCCTGCTCTGAAGCCCAACAAGAAATAAGCAAGGTTGCTTTCCTCTCTGTCTGGTTGTGCTAGGTATGGACTGATGCTATGAGCATACCCACAGAGAGCATGGCACCAGCAGTTGCCATGTTGCTGCAATGGTCAACCCACTCTGAGCGGCTTCCAGCAGAATATAAAAGCATAATAAAACGCCAAACATTTAAAACTTCCCGATACAGGACTGCCTTCAGATGCCTTCTAAAAGCTGCATAGTTCTTTATCTCCTTGACATCTGGTGGGAGGGTGTTCCAAAGGGGAGGCACCACTGCCGAGAAGGCCCTCTGCCTGGTTCCCTGCACTGTCACTTCTCGCAGTGAGGAAACCACCAGAAGACCCTCAGAGGTGGACCTTGCCTAGAGATTGACAGAGAAGAAGTGCAGTAGAGATAGCCCCCTGGAACACTGTTCCCAGAGAGACCCACCAGGTTTGCTCTATCCTTACCATGTGGAAAGCAGTTAAGGCTGCAATGCAGAACATACTTACTAGGGAGTAAGCCCCATTCAGCTCAATGGGACTTACTTCTGAATAAACACACTTAGGTTTGGACTGTAGGGCTTTCTTCTTCCACAATGCCACCCAAATTATCTACCCAAACAGCAGAAGGTTCATGCAAATCCTCAATTTCTTCAGCAACTTTACATGATCCTAGATTACACGTTCTGCTCATGGCAAGGTTAGTGTAGACAAAGGAAATATCTTCGTTAAGGAATCAAAATGGTTAAGGGGGGAAACTGGGATTTGTTTACTTTGGGTCAAGCTTCTCGTTTATCAAAATCACTGATAGAGGATCAGAATACTAGAGATGTTTGCAGTCAAACAGTGTGTTACATAATTGTGTAATTATGCCTTATAAACACTGATTTTTGTTGTTTAGTCATGTCCGGCTCTTTGTGACCCCCTGGACTAGAGCACGCCAGGCACTCCTGTCTTCCACTGCCTCCCGCAGTTTGGTCAAACTCATGCTAGTAGCTTCGAGAACACTGTCCAACCATCTCGTCCTCTGTCGTCCCCTTCTTCTTGTGCCCTCCATCTTTCCCAACATCAGGGTCTTTTCCAGGGAGTCTTCTCTTCTCATGAGGTGGCCAAAGTATTGGAGCCTCAGCTGCCCTACTAAAACTGAATGTGATTCTGCAATTGCTTCCTTCTGTCTGCTGACGATGATGTTCCCCTGCCCCTGAATATTCATGGGCATTTCTCAATAAATTAATAAAATAGGTCCTTTCTTCAACCAGCATTCAGAAGCCAAAACAGATGGCTATTTTACCAGAATTCTCTTGTTAAATTTTAACAAGTTGCAATTTGTAATATTTAAGGCATTGTGTCATTGTTGTTCTTGTGTATCGAGGCCCCATGACCACCCTGTTCCCTAAGGTGCAAATAACTAGACAACACACAGCATATTGGTTTTGGGGATCAAATAAGGCCACAACTTTATCAGTTACAAGTGTGAGGTTTGGCCATAGGCATTGTGGCAAGCAATGGCGCATGTCACTCCTGCCCGTCCCTGCAAGCCGGTCATTTGAACTTCCCCTGGGCACGGTGCCATGTTGGTCAATTGGTGCCATGCCCAGGGAAACGCCCACCAAACTCCTGCCGCCATTGACCTCTTTGGCAGCAGGAATAGGATCCGGCCTGCCATAAGCTGGTTTTCAACGGAGGCCCGGGACCCACCCGCAAAGCTGCCTGCCCCAAAAGGGGGGTAAATGTACTTTTAATTTAAATTCATTAGCCACCCTTGGATGAAACATCTTTTGCGGCTATGTGACTGCACGCAATTTTAAAGGAAGAAAAATGCCCACGATCACTTGCACGCGCATACACCCCAAGGATACGCATTTAATTTTAGCGAACACAATAATCACATTAGGAAAGGTGTACTACAAAGGCACAGGATCTGATCAGAGGGATCAAGTGACATAAAAGTTAATCCCACGTGTCCAGTTGACTAATCAGTCAGCTTCGAGGCATGAAAAAGCCTTTTCACTGCGGCTGTGTGGTATAGAGATTAGCTTTTTGAACTACGGCCAGAGGGTGGAGATGGGTGGCATAGAGCATGCCTGTCCATTTGAGTGCAGAATCATAGAATTGTAGGGTTGGAAGGGCTCCTGAGGGTCATCTAGTCCAACCCTCTGCAATGCAGGAATCCTGGCCACAGCGGTCCCTGGGTGGGCTTGAACCACCAATCTCCTGGTTAACAGTGAAACACACTGACCCACTGAAGACACAATCTCTCTATATCTCACAACATACTAATGGTGCCATTTCCCACTGGCAGACCTTATCACACCCACAGGATCCATCAAAATACACAACTTCTGTCTAACAGGAAGGGATGAGAAACATGCTCTATGTAATCACCTTTGAATTCTTCTGCCCTGTGTAAAAAATGGATCAAAAGCTGGTCTCCTCCCAAGGCACCGGAAGTGAAACCTAACTGAGGATTTCCCTCCACCTGCCCAACTCCTTCCACCACCAAGATTCTGTGGGGATAATATTGGGTTGCCCTCCATATGATTTTTGTCTGACATTTCCCCACAAACAAAATGGTCACCAAGGATGATCACCTAAGCAATTGGCATCCAGTTGCCTCAGTTCTAACTGGCATCTGTTATTGGTTCAATAATATATAGTGGTGCTATTACTTCCCTTGATCTAGATGCTATATTCCTGGGCTGCATCAATAGGAGTACAGCATCTAGATCAAGGGAAGTAATAGTGCCACTGTATTCTGCTCTGGTCAGACCTCGCCTGGAGTACTGTGTCCAATTCTGGGCACCACAGTTCAAGAAGGACACTGACAAACTGGAACGTGTCCAGAGGAGGGCAACCAAAATGGTCAAAGGCCTGGAAACGATGCCCTATGAGGAACGGCTAAGGGAGCTGGGCATGTTTAGCCTGGAGAAGAGGAGGTTAAGGGGTGATATGATAGCCATGTTCAAATATATAAAAGGATGTCACATAGAGGAGGGAGAAAGGTTGTTTTCTGCTGTTCCAGAGAAGCGGACACAGAGCAATGGATCCAAACTACAAGAAAGAAGATTCCACCTGAACATTAGGAAGAACTTCCTGACAGTAAGAGCAGTTCGACAGTGGAATTTGCTGCCAAGGGGTGTGGTGGAGTCTCCTTCTTTGGAGGTCTTTAAGCAGAGGCTTGACAACCATATGTCAGGAGTGCTCTGATGGTGTTTCCTGCTTGGCAGGGGTTTGGACTCGATGGCCCTTGTGGTCTCTTCCAACTCTATGATTCTAATATATATATATATATATATTGCCTTCAGTGTCATCTGCACAATGAGGAATATATTAGGATATATATAGGCTAGGCCTAATATATTCCTCATTGTGCAGATGACACTGAAGGCAATGAAAATACCTACCCCTGCCTCCCTCACAGATTCACCCATTGGAAGTTGGCATAGCAAATAAACAAAAATCCTCTTACCATATTTGTCTCCATCTTCTCCTTTGGCACTGATCCGTCTACCTAGAACTTGAATATGCTTCCCACTCGTTCTGCTGTACAGCTGATAGAGTCTGAGCTGCTTCCTGCTCACATCGTCTCGCGCTCGTGTTTGATTTTCCACATGTATCCGAAAATCCACATTTTCTTCGGCGACAAACATCTATTTTTATTTTTATTTTAAAGAAGGGGGAAAGCAGACAGTAAACTAAGGCAATGTTGTAGATTCACAAATGCAAACAACACTTTAAAAGGTGAAAAAGGTAAAAGACCCCTGGATGGTTAAGTCCAGTCAAAGGCGACTATGGGGTTGTGGCACTCATCTCGCTTTCAGGCCAAGGGAGCCGGCGTTTGTCCACAGACAGCTTTCTGGGTCATGTGGCCAGCAGGATTAAACCACTTCTGGACTAATGGAACACTGTGATGGAAGCAAGACCACACAGAAGCGCCGTTTACCTCCCCGCCGCAGCAGTACCTATTTATCTACTTGCACTGGTGTGCTTTTGAACTGCTAGGTTGGCAGGAGCTGGGACAGAGCAATGGGACCTCCCCATTCACGCAGACTTGAACTGCTGACCTCATGATCAGCAAGCACAAGAGGCTCGGTGGTTTAGACCACAGCGCCACCCGCATCCACTTCCTGTAAGCAGAGAGGCCATGTCATAGAAGGATTGCCTGCTCTTTGCCTTGCCTGCTGCTTCTCTGCATGCTCTGTATGCTGCTGCCCATTTCGGTGAGATGACCACTATACTCATACTTCTGCTGACCACCTCACTAAGAGAAGAACATACAGGGCCCACCATCTGCTCCCAACTAAGCCCACCTCACTGAAAAAGAGATTGTGCTGACATGTACCTGCTTTTGGCAGCTTCCGCAAGAGAAATAAATATTCTGTCCACATGCTACTGCCTGCCTGAGTGGAAGAGGAATGAAGACAAATGAATGCCTCTCCCCACAAGATGATGCTCCCTGCCTGAAGGACAGAGGCTGCCCACTCTGGCCCACGCTAGCCACCCGAGGGAGAAAAACTGGCCACTGTGATCTCACGCTGATGCTGCCTGTTTCACAGACTGGCCACTGTGTTCTCACACGGATGTGTCCAACCAGAAGGAGAGACACAGGCCATTGTGATGTCATGCTGACGCTGAAGGAGAGGGAAACTGGCCAGTGTACCAGCCTACAACTGCTGTTCACCTGAATAACAAGGAGACACTGCCTGGCACGCCAACACATTGCTCACCATGTTCATGAGAATATGTCCTTTGCACCTTGGACCAGACTGGGGTTTCTTAACTTGCTTTTACTCTCCTGTTCCTGCATATTAGGTTCCCTTACCAGAGGTCTATAATAACAAGGTAATGAATCAACCACATTTATTTGTACACAAAAGGTAGGTAAAGGTAAAAGGTAAAGGACCGCTGGACGGTCAATTCCAGTCAAAGGCGACTATGGGGTTGCGGCACTCATCTCACTTTCAAGCCGAGGGAGCCGGTGTTTGTCCACGGACAGTTTTCTGTGTCATGTGGCCAGCGGGACTAAACCGCTTCTGGTGCAATGGAACACCGTGACAGAAACCAGAGCGCACGGAAATGCCGTTTACCTTTTACCTTTACCAAAAAGGTAGCAACCCCAAGACAGAAGTCGCCACAAAGGATTCAAAGGCAATACAAGCATAGTTCTATGCTATAGCGAAGTAAAATCACCCAACCTATCCCTTCATTGTGTTGGTTTAACAGAGTCATAGAGCATTATTTCAAGGACACTAACCAATTAGCAGTTTACACCTCCAGTAAGAGAGCCTATTATCCCCCTAGATTTCCTCCCCTCAGAGTGGCTTCACTATCTCCCTATATTTCCTCCCCTGGCTTCACGGCCCAATAGGAATTTTTAGGAGATGGTTGCCTTCTAACTCCTGCTGGCTGCTGGTGGGAGCAACTCTGCCTCATGAATGCAAGCACTGGAGATGAGAATCATCAATCAGGATTCAAAGGCAATACAAGCATAGTTCTATGCTATAGCGAAGTAAAATCACCCAACCTATCCCTTCATTGTGTTGGTTTAACAGAGTCATAGAGCATTATTTCAAGGACACTAACCAATTAGCAGTTTACACCTCCAGTAAGAGAGCCTATTATCCCCCTAGATTTCCTCCCCTCAGAGTGGCTTCACTATCTCCCTATATTTCCTCCCCTGGCTTCACGGCCCAATAGGAATTTTTAGGAGATGGTTGCCTTCTAACTCCTGCTGGCTGCTGGTGGGAGCAACTCTGCCTCATGAATGCAAGCACTGGAGATGAGAATCATCAATCAGACAGCTTGGTGAGGATTTCAGCAATTTGCACAGAGAATAAAAAATAAAAATGCTACCTCTTGCACACATCCCTTTTACATGTAACAGGCAAGTGTAGCTTGATTGTCGATTTCGGTTTCTAGATTTCTGCACCGACTTGAAAACTTTCTTTCTATAAGTCTGTATGGAAATTCGTATGCATTTTTGCAAGGAATTCTGCACATTATTTCCACTGATATGTGTACAGTGGTGCCTCGCAAGACGAAATTAATTCGTTCCGCAAGTCTTTTCGTCTTGCGAGTTTTTCGTCTTGAGAAGCACGGTTTCCCATAGGAATGCATTAAAAATCAATTAATGCGTTCCTATGGAAACCGCCTTCAGACCAGGTCCGGGGACAGTCTGTCCCCCGACCTCTTCTGAAGGCTGGCGGGGGGCAAAAGTCTTTGTCCCCCCTGCCTGCCTTTCCGGGAGAGCGGGAAGGCAGCGCTGCGTTTTCCGCTCTCCCGGGAAGGCAGGCAGGGGGGAGCAAAGACTTTTGCCCCCCGCCAGCCTTCAGAAGAGGTCCTGGACTGAAGGTTGGCGGGGGGCAAAAGTCTTTGCTCCCCCCCGCCTGCCTTCAAAAGCCGTCCGGGGGCTTTTAAATCGCCCCGGACAGTCCCGGGGCGATTTAAAAGCCCCCAGTTAGGCAGGCAGGGAGGACAAAGACTTTTGCCCCCCGCCCGCCTTCAGAAGAGGTCCTGGACCTCTTCTGAAGGCGGGCGGGGGGCAAAAGTCTTTGCTCCCCCCTGCCTGCCTTCAAAAGCCGTCCGGGATAGCGGGAAGCGCTTCCCTGCTATCCCGGACCGCTTTTAAAATGCTGGCGGTGGGGAGCAAAGCCTTTCGCCCCCGCCGGCCTTCCTGGACCTCTTCTGAAGTCCGGAGGGGGGGGAAAGGCTTTGCTCCCCACCGCCAGCATTTAAAAGAGGTCCCCGGAGATTTCCCTATGGGCTTTCGTCTTGCGAAGCAAGCCCATAGGGAAAATCGTCTAGCGAAGCGTCGCAAAAACCGAAAAACCCTTTCGTCTTGCGGGTTTTTCGTCTTGCGAGGCATTCGTCTTGCGGGGCACCACTGTAGTTTTTTTCTGCACGCCAGTCCCTAATATATGCTTTTCGTATACTTTTTTTATTGGAGAACTGCATCACAAAATTTGAAGAAGTGCGGATTTTGGAAAGATAGCTGTGTTCCTATTGATGTCCAAATCAGGTAAAGTGGCGTTAAAACAGAATAAAATTCTCCCTCGTTTCTAGCTCTACCGCCTCCATTTAAAAATGAAATGAAATGAAACCACAGGGGCTATAATCTAGACTCTAGAGCAAAGCATCAACATTGAAAGAGTGGCATCTTGACTCTTTCCCTTTTGTAGTTCTTCTACACACACACACACACACACACACACACACACAACCCCCACAGCTTCCCGCCTTCCTCACACCCTCTAACAACAAAGTAACAGTCTGTTGGTATTTGTAGTTTGTCTCCTGAATATATAAATTTCTTCTGTAGGAATATACAGCCACCAAGTCCCCTTAAACACAAAATTGCACAATCTAAATGGTTGCCTGAATGTTCAGATACCATAGCTTATTAAAGAACTGGTGGCACTGCACTAAATGCCACAGCAGAAACATGCATTTTAAACACTGGATATTTCCTTCATACTTCAGTAGAGCTGTTTCCCCTCCTTGAAGTTCAATCCGTAGCCACTCAACCCAGTCGCAGAGTTCAGAGCAATAGATGCTCTGAAATGCATTTAACGCAGCCCATTGTTATGCACATGAGAAAATGTGCGGTTGAGGCACGGTGGCTTTTAGTGGGTGGTTCTCAATTTATTTCAGAAGCCTCAAGCACATTTAAACGACAACAACTCCAGCGCAGTCTTTGAGGGTAGGTCTGGTGCAAGTTGCTGGAAAACAGGCTGGTACAATGACTCAGACTGACAATATAGGTGTTTTGTGTGTGTGTACACACACAAAACACCAAACCATCTATCTCACATGAAAAAAGAATACTGTTAATGGTGTGTGAATGCTACCCTTCCCACCTCACAAGGCATCTCAACAATTTAAAATGATACCCTCTGAAACTCTTGTAGTTGTTTTGCTTAAAAAGGGATATTTGAAATTTACCTCGAGTTTCTCTTCTGGTGAAATTTAGCAGCTCCCTAGAGGCGTGCAGTATACCCTTTGATGGTTTTATTTTTAAGCTTTCCTCAACATTCCCGCAAATTTCAGCTGAGCAGGGCATTCATTTTATATTCATGTCAAATGTCATCAAGGCCCAATTTGGTGGTAACCAAGAAATGCAGAAAAGGTCCCTGAGAGATGTCACTCAGATTGTTTCTTTAAAATGTTTTTTGTTTAATGAATTTATGCACTGCCCTTTAACAGACATTTCCTAACTCATTTCTCTTAATTTCCCTGAGAAATCCTTCATTTGTTTGGCCGAAGCATATTCATCGTTAAGTTTCACTTTACACAAAATTTAGTGGCAAATTAAACTGTTGGTGGAAATATCACCTTGCAGTGTTGGGCGGCTCCCAACAGAATATTAAAAACATGATAAAACATCAAACATTAAAAACTTCCCTAAACAGGGTTGCTTTCAGGTGTCTTCTAAAAGTCGGATAGTTGTTTATCTCCTTGACATCTGATGGGAGGGTGTTCCACAGGGCGGGTGCCACCACTGAGAAGGCCCTCTGCCTAATGTTGAAATGGCGTCTGCCGTCTGAATACGACTTTTGGATTAATGTGAAAATCCACACAGGACTATAACAACGTTCGTTTCAACTTGCTTGTGGAGACTTTCAGAGGTTATAAAGAAAGGAAAAAAATACGATAACAAGAAAATTGAAAGATGATTTGTAAAGGAAAACAACAAAGAGATGAATGGACAGACCTGTGAACATCAAAGCAGCAGAAATAAGAGATGATTGGACCCTTTCTGAGCTCGAAACATGGGTACCCCCAACAAAAAATTAAAATTCGGTTTTGTAATTTGGAATTAATGTGATTTGATTGGCTTGTTAATGAAAATTATTATTATTATTATTATTATTATTATTATTATTATTATTATTATTATTAAAAGGCCCTCTGCCTGGTTCCCTGTAACCTCACTTGTCGCAGTGAGGGAACCACCAGAAGGCCCTCGGAGCTGGACCTCAGTGTCTGGGCAGAACGATGGGGGTGGAGACGCTCCTTCAGGTATACTGGACCGAGGCCGTTTAGGGCTTTGAAGGTCAGCACCAACACTTTGAATCGTGCTCGGAGATGTACTGGGAGCCAATGAAGGATGCCAAAAGCAGCTTCCAATCAGGTCTCAGCAGTTTCACAACACTACTGACTTCTGTGGCTCCAGGGCGGTAGTTCTTAAATGGGGGGTCTATGAATGACCAGTGGTCCCCATTCTATTCTCCGGGGAGAAGCAACAAAGAAAATAAAAGTTGAAAATATTGAACTACAGTTTTCT
Organism: Podarcis melisellensis; assembly: GCF_964234715.1. Lineage (NCBI taxonomy): Eukaryota > Metazoa > Chordata > Lepidosauria > Squamata > Lacertidae > Podarcis > Podarcis melisellensis. The sequence goes on along the minus strand of NC_138530.1, from coordinate 110,442,789 downwards.
TTGAAATGTCAACTACATGCTGAGGAAGCAGCCCATTTTTCACTTTTAAACTGAAAGGTTGCTTGCCTCTTCAGCTGTATATATTGCTGCTGTTGTAATAATAATAATAATAATAATAATAATAATAATAATAATAATAAAAAGAAACCCCTGCTGTGTATATATATGTTTCCTCTTGTGCTTGCATATGCCTTGGTTGGATTGAGTCATCTATATGTGGCCATAGGTGAGAATATGAAGATGTGTACTACTACAGTGGTACCTCAGGTTACATACGCTTCAGGTTACATACGCTTCAGGTTACAGACTTTGCTAGCCCAGAAATAGTGCTTCAGGTTAAGAACTTTGCTTCAGGTTGAGAACAGAAATCATGCTCCGGCGGTGCGGCAGCAGCAGGAAGCCCCATTAGCTAAAGTGGTGCTTCAGGTTAAGAACAGTTTCAGGTTAAGTATGGACCTCCGGATCAAATTAAGTACTTAACCCAAGGTACCACTGTACAGGAGAAGAGCCCTCAATTAGGAAAACAAAACAACTGGCAAACAGACTTTTCCCCTATAGCAAATCTCTGTCTTCTTGCTTTCTATATCCCGTATTTTTCAGTCTATAAGACGCACCAGACCACAAGACGCACCTAGTTTTTGGAGGAGGCAAACAAGAAAAAAAATATTCTGTATCCCAGAAGCCAGAACAGCAAGAGGGATCATTGCGCAGTGAAAGCAGCAATCCCTCTTGCTGTTCTGGCTTCTGGGATAGCTGCGCAGCCTGCATTCCCTCCATAAGACGCACACACATTTCCCCTTACTTTTTAGGAGGGAAAAAGTGAGTCTTATAGAGCAAAAAATATGGTAATCGTCTTCCTTTTTGTAGAAGGAGTTAAAGGTAAAGGTAAAGGGACCCCTGACCATTAGGTCCAGTCGGGACGGACTCTGGGATTGCAGTGCTCATCTCTCTTTATTGGCCGAGGGAGCCGGCATACAGCTTCCGGGTCATGTGGCCAGCATGACTAAGCCGCTTCTGGCGACCCAGAGCAGCACACGGAAATGCCGTTTACCTTCCCGCTGGAGCAGTACCTATTTATCTACTTGCAGTTTGATATGCTTTCCAACTGCTAGGTTGGCAGGAGCAGGGACCGAGCAATGGGAGCTCACCCCGTTGCAGGGATTCAAACTGCCAACCTTCTGATCGGCAAGTCCTAGGCTCTGTGGTTTAACCCACAGTGCCACCCGCGTCCCGTAGAAGGAGTTACCAAGCAACTAATGTTTTTTCTCTTTCCCACCTCTTTCTTTGCCTATATTTTATTTACATAACCCAAGTTACATCAAAATTTGTGATTATTGTTATTTCATTTTTGCTATTCCCCTTGAGTCTTGAATGAAAGGGAGAAAATGAATGGCTTAAAAATCAATAATAAAAATATAAGATTAATTAGGTCCCATGCAGGACATGCGGATCATCTTACTTTAGCAAAACAATTGTAAACAGGAGCATAGTATACACAGCATTTCTGAAGTCCCTGTGCTTTGAAAGGACATTCATTTGCAAAAATTAAATATTCCTCCATTTAGGGCCCTTATTGATTTCAAAAAGTAAACAAATGCAAGTCTCTTTGATAGATTGAAAATACCTTTTTAAAAGAACCTTTCAGCCAGTGAACTAACCTCACAGTAATTATTTCCTTCATGACCTTCCAAACATATAAAATTATCTCGGCAAGATCAACAAGAAATATCTAAGATGTCGCTTTTCCAGGTCTGGAAAGAAGGCTAATCACTATTTTGTTTCTATGGTTTTGGCAAACCTCCACTTTGCCAATTAGAAAATTTGCAAGGCCACCCCCAGAGTGGTGTTTTTTTAGGCGTGTGTTGAAATGTAACACCCCATTATTTGCTGCCATTTCCTCTCCCAGCCTTGACGGCAAGACCCAAGCCGTTAGGTTGAGGCTACTGCATGGAGGATGACCAGGAAAGACATGTCCCCTTCAGAATTACAACAGCACCCCCTCTCCCCCCAAAAAGAGCTTATAAAAAGATACAAACTGTGTGTAACTGATTACCCAAGCTATTGAAGAATGCCAATATACCCAGCCCCGTTTTGACACCACAGCCTGTAAGAATTTATTTCTTAACTATAATAGAACCAGCGGCAACTAACTAATAGAACTTCTGCAACTAACATAATCAGCACACTTTTGATTTATAGAATTGTAGAGTTGGAGGAGGAAGAAGAAGAAGAAGAAGAAGAAGAAGAAGAAGAAGAAGAAGAAGAAGAGTAGTAGTAGTAGTAGTAGTAGTAGTAGTTTGGACTTGATACCCCTCCTTCATGGATCACTGTCTTGTTGTGGTGAAGGGGCCTGAATAACTCAGAGAAGCTATGAGCTATGCCGTGCAGGGCCACCCAAGATGGACAGGTCATAGTGGAGAGTTTTGACCAAACGTGGTCCACCTGGAGTAGGAACCGGCAAGCCACTCCAGTATCCCTGCTCCATGGACAAAGACAACAGGCATATAAAAGTTATGATACTGGAAGATGAGCCCCTCAGGTCAGAAGGCATCCAACATGCTACTGAGGAAGAGCGGAGGACAAGTACAAGTAGATTCAGAGCTGATGAAGTGGCTGGGCCAAGGCTGAAAGGTCACTCAGTTGCGGAAAGGAAAGTCCAATGCTGTAAAGAAAAATATTGCATAGGAACCTGGAATGTAAAAACCATGAACCTTGGTAAGCTGGATGTGGTCAAAAATGAGATGGCAAGAATAAATATTGACATCCTGGGCATCAGTGAACTAAAATGGACGGGAATGGGCGAATTCAGTTCGGATGACCATATCTACTACTGCAGGCAAGAATCCTGTAAAAGAAATGGAGTGGCCCTCATAGTCAACAAAAGAGTGGCAAAAGCTGTACTGGGATGCAGTCTCAAAAATGATAGAATGATCTCGATACGAATCCAAGGCAGACCTTTTAACATCACAGTAATCCAAGTTTATGCACCAACTACCAGTGCTGAAGAAAATGAAATTGACCAATTCTATAAAGACTTGCAACACCTTCTAGAAGTGACACCAAAGAAGGATGTTCTTCTCATTATAGGTGATTGGAATGCTAAAGTAGGGAGTCAAGAGATAAAAGGAACAACTGGAAAGTTTGGCCTTGGAGTTCAAAACGAAGCAGGGCAAAGGCTAATAGAGTTCTGTCAAGAGAACAAGCTGGTCATCACAAACACTCTTTTCCAACAACACATGAGACGACACTACACACGACTAAACAACAACAATCCCACATTTCACTCCCCTTAAGGAGTCTCAAAGCGACTAACAATCTCCTTTCCCTTCCTCCTCCACAACAAACACTCTGTGAGGTGAGTGAGGCTGAGAGACTTCAGAGAAGTGTGACTAGCCCAAGGTCACCCAGCAGCTTCATGTGGAGGAGCGGAGACGCGAACCCGGTCCACCAGATTACGAGTCTACCACTCTTAACCACTACACCACACTGGCTGGAAAGGACTCCAAGAGTCATCTAGAACAAACCCTTGCAATGCAGGCATCTCAGCTAGATCATCCATGATAGATGGTCCTCCAGCCTCTGCTTCTGAAGCTACAAGGCCTCTTCGCTGACAATGGAAATCACACTTGTATCCAGTTTCCTAGTGGCTGCATTTCTGATACTGGAATCTGTGCATACCGTGTATATCCCCCCCCCCCATGTATAAGACAACCGCTATTTTGGGGGAGTCCAGTTTAAGAAAATGGGGGGAGATGGCCCAGAGTTGTTCAACTTTTGGAGGGGCATGCATAACATCACTCACCCGACTTACAAACGCTGCCAATCGCATGCAACACTGAAACCGCCCCAAGCTTCTGCCCGCTCACAACTAGCAGCCGGCAACTGCAAGAACAATTGTCGCAGTGGCAGCCAATCCAAAGCAGCCCTTGCCACAGTCACCACTCACCCACCCAATCGCCGCTGGCAAGCTCCTGCCCGTCCCCCAACGAATCGCCCATCCCCCCTCTGCACTATCCGTGTATAAGACGACCCCTGATTTTGAACATGATTTTATAATAAAAAAATCTCATCTTAGACATCTTGCGGAAGATGCACTTATCTTCAGGCTTTAGAAGGGCATGGTCCTTGTCTGCTGGAACTTTAAAGACATGTTCCTCTGTCTTAAGGTCAACAGTTATGTTGAGGATAGCTGAGTTGGGTAGAGTGTGGTGCTGATAACACCAAGGTTGCAGGTTCAATCCCCGTATGAGACAGCTGCATCTTCCTGCCTTGCAGGGAGTTAGACTAGATGATCCTCAGCGTCCCTTCCAACTCTAGTATTCTACAATTCTACCTTCAGCAAGGTAAAAAGGCAAAGGGAAAGGACCCCTGGACTGTTAAGTCCAGTCAAAGGCGACTATGGAGTTGCGGCGCTCATCTCGCTTTCAGGCCGAGGGAGCCAGTGTTTGTCCACAGACAGCTTTCCGGGTCACATGGTCAGCATGACTAAACCACTACTGGCGCATGGAGGACCGTGACAAGTGCCAGAGTGCACAGAAACAGCATTTACCTTCCCGCCGCAGTGGTACCTATTTATCTACTTGCACTGGTGTGCTTTCAAACGGCTAGGTTGGCAGGAGCAGGGACCGAACAACAGGAGCTCACCCCGTCGCGGGGATCCGAACCACCGACCTTCTAATCGGCAAGTCCTAGGCTATGTGGTTTAACCCACAGCACCACCTGCTTCCCAATAATAATAATAATAATAATTTATTATTTGTACCCCGCTCATCTGGCTGGGTTTCCCCAGCCACTCTGGGTGGCTTCCATAGAAACCAAAAATACAGGAAAGTTATATATTATTATATATATATATATATATATATATATATATATATATATATATATATATAATATTATTATAATCAGTCATACCAAGAGGCTAAAAACCAGTTTCTATCCGTGGGCTGTTAGGCTGCTGAATGGAAAATAATATAGTGCAACTGACTTTCGGGGTTGGTGTGTTGTGCGACAAGCACACAGAGTGCAATGAGACTGAGTGTTTGTGGGTGGGGGAGGAAGGCTCAGTTAATTTCATTGTACACAGGTTGTACATTGACAATAAAGATATTATTATTATTATTATTATTATTATTATTATTATTATTATTATTATTACTCAGCTAGTTAGTCCAGTGGTCAGACTCCATAAAAAGCGGATTGAAATGTTCCATATTTTCATCATTGTGGACTGTAAAATTTCCCCAGTGAATGTTGATGACAGGGGTCTAATGTGCATTGTATGAGCATCCAGCCTTCTGGGGACTCTCCTGACAAGGACACTGGGGATATTGGAAAGAGTGTTACTGTTTGCATGGCATACTATAAGCAGGCTCCGTTTTCCAGAGTCCCTAATGAGTGTTCTATGGTAAAATGCTGTCTCCTCAAAGATGGTTTGGGACTCTGATACGCAGTGTCATTCCACTTCGAGATCTCTCATCGCTGTTGATGGCTTTCTGAATCTATTCGGAGCCAATTTGGAATCTAATTTGAGTCTCTCCTGCTACATAATTGATTGGAGTGCTTTTGGATAAGTGAAATTCAATGATGTTCCCTTGAAAAGTCTTTGTTAATGCAGCCTAAGTAAAAAGCACTTAGGGGATGAAGCTGAAATTGAACAGGAAGGAAAGGTTGACGATTGGGTCAAACTTCCCTCCAGCTGCCAGAATTCGGAAATATGAGATGGGACAGAAGCAGAGAGGGCACTCTGGAGTACAGAGAAGGTGATAGATCTCAGTAAGAACTGAACAACGCTCAAAAGAGTGATGTCATTCCAGCACTCGCTGAACTTTATCACATTGGACGAAGAGCATATTTTGAAATGCCAAAAACTTAAGTAACACTAGGAATTTATTAAATCTTCTGTTCCCCAGCCATTAATAATAATTTTCTGGATATTAGAAGGAAAGCTCTCATGTCCCTAGATGTCAGTGACAGCATATTGTCTTCAGTTTTCTCTCTCTTCTTTTTATTTTACAAACTTTTTTTTTTAAAAAAAATGCTTTCTCTAAAACCATGGGCCCGCTAAGATACAGTGGACTGAATCATGCTTAAAGGTAAAGGTAAAGGGACCCCTGACCATTAGGTCCAGTCGTGGCCAACTCTGGGGTTGCGGTGCTCATCTCGCTTTATTGACCGAGGGAGCTGGCATACAGCTTCCGGGTCATGTGACCAGCATGACTAAGCCGCTTCTGGCGAACCAGAGCAGCACACGGAAACGCTGTTTACCTTCCCGCCAGAGCAGTACCTATTTATCTACTTGCACTTTGATGTGCTTTCGAACTGCTAGGTTGGCAGGAGCAGGGGCCGAGCAACGGGAGCTCACCCCGTCGCGGGGATTCGAACCGCCGACCTTCCGATCAGCAAGTCCTAGGCTCTGTGGTTTAACCCACAGCGCCACCCGCGTCCCGAATCAGGCTTAGTTCCCACTAAAATGAATTATACTGATCTTGTCAAGACATAACTTTTCATGTTTTCAATGAAACCTAGAACGTGTTGGTTAGGGTGTGGTGTTGATAATGCTAAGGTTGCAGGTTTGATCCCCATATGGGACAGCTGCATATTCATTTATTGCTGGGGGTTGGACTAGATGATCCTCAGGGTCCCTTCTGACTCTACAATTCCATCATGTCATGAAGAAGAGTCCTGCTGCCAGTGGCCCATCTAGTCCCCAATTCTGTTCTCACAGTTACCAACTAGATGCCTCTGGGATGCCCAAAAGCAGAACCTCCCAGTACGTTTCTGAGCACAATTCAAAGTGTTGGTGCTGACCTTTAAAGCCCTAAATGACCTCGGTCCAGTATACCTGAAGGAGCGTCTCCACCCCCATCATTCAGCCCAGACACTGAGGTCCAGCTCTGAAAGGCCTTCTGGCAGTTCCCTCGCTGCGAGAAGCCAAGTTACAGGGAACCAGACAGAGGGCCTTCTCAGTGGTGGCACCTGCCCTGTGAAATGCCCTACCACCAGATGTCAAAGAGAAAAACAACTACCAGACTTTTAGAAGACCTCTGAAGACAGCCCTGTTTAGAGAAGCTTTTAATGTTTAATAGACTATCATATTTTAATATTCTGTTGAAAGCCACCCACAGTGGCTAGGGAAACCCAGCCAGATGGGCAGGGTATAAATATTACTACTACTATTATTATTATTATTATTATTATTATTATTATTATTATTATTCTGTAACCTGATTGCAACAGCAATCTCCTCCTGCAGTTTCCAACAACTGATAGATGAAATCTTTCCAGATGACTTCTTTACTGAGCACTGACTTCACTCTGACTTACTTGCAGGGATGCTGGATGACATGACAAAGCAAGTATCATCCCACACTTTCCAACGCCTTTTCCTATCACTTTCCTTACTGCAAAAAGTCTGATTGTTTGAGGAAGTGAGTTTGTTGTTCAAGACCTCCCTATCAACCATAATTGTACAATCCAATTTAGCTGCTATGTGATTAAAGGTAAAGGTAAAGTGACCCCTGACCATTAGGTCCAGTCGTGGCCGACTCTGGGGTTGCAGCGCTCATCTCATGTGGCCAGCATGACTAAGCCACTTCTGGCGAACCAGAGCAGAGTGGAAACGTCGTTTACCTTCCCGCCGGAGCAGTACCTATTTATCTACTTGCACTTTGAGGTGCTTTTGAACTGCTAGGTTGGAAGGAGCAGGGACTGAGCAACAGGAGGTCACCCCGTCACGGGGATTCAAACCGCCGACCTTCTGATCAGCAAGTCCTAGGCTCTGTGGTTTAACCCACAGCACCACCCGCGTCCCACCCAAATTAAATCCCACCCAAAAACAGGGACATTCTGGACGCACCCTTAGTGGCAATGGGAATTTAATAGGGATCAAATCCATGGTTACTCTTTTAAGTGGCTCCCTACAGATATTCCCTTGATCCAGGATAAGAAATTAACTCAGCAGTGGAACGCCAAGTCAACCATGACAGGATTGCAATTCTGTGTAAAACTCAACGCTCCCAGCTTCCTGCAACTCACATTTGTCTTTTGAGTTAGTTTCGCCAAATTATGCTGAATGTTTGGAGCAACTGGGGTGGCCATATTATGGACAGGTCCAAAGGACCAGTCAACTGAGCAAAAGGGAGTGTTGCTCTGTAGTCCTGTTTGCGGCCCCTGAGAATGACAGCCCTCAGAAGGTCAAGGATTCCCACAAGCTGCTTTTCAGAGGCTTGCAGGGTTTCCGACAGGAGACGGAGTTTATCAAGCCTTTCATTTCATGTAGGGGATCTTTGGATTCCAAACAATTGATTCTGGAAACCATTTTTGTTGCAAACGTAGTAATTGTATCCAGAAATTTGAGACCATCAGATTCTTGACAGAATTGGAAGGACAACAATTATTGACTCTGGCTCTTTCCTTTTTAGGTCTGGGGAACCTCAGGCCCAGAGTACAAATACCTCCAAGTTTTCCCCTCAGAGCTGTGCCTACCCCTTCATTCCACCCTCAAATGCTTTCGCTTGGCTAGGAATGCGCTTTTGAATATACGGCCACAGCACTGTCGCCACCTGTTTACATGGTAAGAATGATGTATATCTTTCTATCTCTGGTTGCAGATGCCAGCTGGAGAACTGTCTTGACAAAAACCTTGTGACATTTTCCCCATAAGTAAGTATTTTTATGCTGCAGACACCAATCAAGGTTATGGGGTGAAAGTCCAGAAACACCGGTCTTGAAAGACCTACATTGGTTCCCAGTATGTTTCCGAAAACAATTCCAAATGTTGGTGCTGACCTTTAAAGCCCAAACGGCCTCAGCCCAGTATACCTGAAGGAGCATCTCCACTCCCATTGTTCAGCCCAGACACTGAGGTCCAGCTCCGAGGGCCTTCTGGTGGTTTCCTCACTGGGAAAAGCAAAGTTACAGGAAACCAAGCAGAAAGTCTTCTCGGTGGTGGTGCCCACCCTGTGGAACGCCCACCCACCAGATGCCAAGGAAATAAACAAGTGTCTGACTTTTAGAAGACATCTGAAGGCAGCCCTGTTTAGGGAAGTTTTTAATTTTAATGCTGTATTGTGTTTTTAATATTTGGTTGGGAGCCGCCCAGAGTAGCTGGGGAAACCCAGCCAGATGGGCAATGTATACATTATTATTATTATTATTATCATCATCATCATCATCATCATCATCATCATCATCATTTCTATCCTACTTTGATAGAGTTGTGGTACACACATGGTGAACAAGCAAACCCAGTGAAGCCTAATGGTTTCTCTCTGTCCCAACTAAACAATTTTTGAAACATTCCCTTACCATCTAGAAATGCATTTATTTTATTTATTTAGTTATTTGCATTTGTTGAACAAATTTAGATCCTGAATACTATCAGTTTCACAATTTCAAAACTTGGCAGGTTTGATTCAAAGTTGTCAGGATTCAGAAAATAAAGTTTGTAAATCAGAAAACTACCAGATGGGGTGACCTGGAGCAATGGAGCCTCTTTGCGATGGGCGTGTTTGCTTATATGACTTTTGCCAACAAAATTCAGCTGCCCCCACAGCACCTTATTGTTCAGGAAAGACTAAACCAATTTACAAGTGAAAAGGACAAGCAAAACAGTGGCCCAGGAATGAGACTCAATAAAGGGCCACAAGAAGCCTCACTAAACCAGAGAAATTTGCCTGAGAGAAACCATCCTGAAAGCTGAGGAGGCTGCAAAACTTTAAAGGAAACACAGTCTGAAGTGCTTCCCTCTAGAAAAGGCCATTGCTTTGTCATTTACAGGCAGCGCTTAATTGGATTACCCTTGATCTTAGCCAAACTAAAATAAGATTCTTCCTTATTTTGAAAGCCAAGAAATCTTGACATTTGGATTAACACCTTCTCCACCCGAGGAACATGGAATTGATAACTTTAAAAAGGGGGATATATATATATCTGATCTAGCCATGTTATACAAAGGAGCTGTAAGTGGGTTTGACTCTACTGAGGTGCAAATTCAGCCCATCCATTAACTGGTACCCAGAATGAAAAAACAAGTACTGTACCTGCTAAATAGGTACAGTTGGAAGGTATGAAATAAGGATGGGAAGGCAGCACTGGAAAGGCAGCACAGGGTGCCTTGGGGTGGCTTGGAGACAAGGAAATGTGCTAGTGGCTCCCTATAATAAAGAAAGGAAAAGAAAAAGAGCTCACATCAACTGCTGCTTCTTGCAAGGGACCATAACTTAAAGACAGAAAAAAAATCCCCCTCAAGTTACAAATAGAGTTGTTATGTACTGAGTTGAATAGGATGCAAAATGCAGCAGTCTGATTGGTCCTAGAACAATAGGATCCAAAATGCAGCAGTCTGATTGGTCCTAGAACAATAGGATCCAAAATGCAGCAGTCTGATTGGTCCTAGAACAATGCAGCAGTATGGTTGGTCCGCAGGAGCCACCCAATCCAGCTCCAGGTGGAAGGGAATCCGCAACCTGATTGGCCTACAGGAGAATCCCGGAATTAGCCAATCACGTGCGGCCCATTGTGTAAATAAAGTATATAAAGCAGATATTGTGGGGAAATTCCTCGCTACTATGAGCTGAATAAAGAGCATGAAATCCACACTCGACTCTGAGTATATTTCAACAGTGGTACGTCTGGTTGCGAACAGGATCCGTTTCGGAGGCCAGTTCGCAACATGAAAAGAGTGCAACCTGAAGTGCCGTATCTGCACAGGTGCACGGTGCGATTTGGGGATTGTGCTCATGCGCGAAGTGCGATTTAGCACTTCTGCGCATGCGTGAGTGGTGAAACCCAGAAGTTACCCTTTCTGGTACTTCCAGGTTGCCGCAGAACATAACCTGAAAGAACGTAACATAAGGTATGACTATATAACAAGCATCTATAAATCGGCTCTAGTGGTGTGAATTCATACTACAGTGGTACCTCAGGTTACATACGCTTCAGGTTACATACACTTCAGGTTACAGACTCCACTAACCCAGAAATAGTACCTCAGGTTAAGAACTTTGCTTCAGGATGAGAACAGAAATCGTGCTCTGGCGGCACGGCAGCAGCAGGAGGCCCCATTAGCTAAAGTGGTGCTTCAGGTTAAGAACAGTTTCAGGTTAAGAACGGACCTGTGGAACAAATTAAGTACTTAACCCGAGGCACCACTGTAATGAAGAACACCTGATCAGCTTTGCAATTCCTCGAAATTAATCCGAGACCTCATTTGCGGGAAAGAGATTGAAGGAAGCTCAAGGAAAGCACCTTAAATAATGTTAGGTGGGAATCAAGGAAGCAATGTTCTGTGGACAAGAGCAAGGATAAAGTTGATACGAAGCAGGGAAAGATTGCCTTTTTATTTTTATTTTTTTAAAAAAGTAATAAACCCTCCAAAGAAACAGAAATCCCTCTTGTTTACTGGAGAGGATTAAATCCCCGCGATAGTTTCACAAGGTCATTTCAGGATTACATGCTTACTGGCACATGCATGCTTCTGAGAGACACCAGGGGAGAGAGCCTGCACGCCCTGTGTATTTCAGTGCGCCGCAAAGAGTTAATTGTGTACCTTCACATTGGCCAGACAGAATGTGAATAGTCTAATGTTAAGAGCTCCAAGTCCACTCCAAAATTCCACATGAAATTCTCCCCAATATACAAAGTGCCTATTTATTACGGCGCTAATATTTCTCTCTCTAAAAAAAAATAAAAAAGAAAAAAATCTGGAAAGCACATAAGAATAAACTGGATTGGAGAAGTCGCACTGTTTATTCATTTCTGCAGCATGCCCAGCCTAGACCCCTCCTCTCAAAGGAGGTAATGGGATGCTCTCCCCGCCCCCAAGAGAGTCTACACAGCCACCCACAGAGGTTGCTCTTTCCTGCAGTATCCCTCCAAGCTCCCGGCGCTCTTTGCCAACCCTTAACCATGTACAAATCACCAGCTGAAAAATACAAGGACACACCCCCTTTTTAAAAAGGAAAATCATTTGCCCAGATACTGAAGCAACAGCTGCGGAGTGGCCATGTATCCTTCTTTATGGAAGACAGTCCTCTGTTCGAAGGGAGAGCAGGTGCCGTGAAGTTGTCCGTCAACAGTTAGCAGTACTTAGGGGGACCATAGGTAAAGGGTAAAGGGGACCCCTGACCATTAGGTCCAATCGTGACCGACGCTGGGGTTGTGGCCCTCATCTCACTTTATTGGCCGAGGGAGCCGGCGTACAGCTTCCGGGTCATGTGGCCAGCATGACCAGAGCAGCACATGGAAACACTGTTTACCTTCCCGTAGGAGTGGTACCTATTTATCTACTTGCACTTTGACGTGCTTTCGAACTGCTAGGTTGGCAGGAGGAGGGACTGAGCAACGGGAGCTCACCCCGACGCGGGGATTCAAACCGCCAACCTTCTGATCGGCAAGTCCTAGGCTCTGTGGTTTAGCCCACAGCGCCATAGCCTCGGCCTTGTAAGCAGAAGGTCGCAGGTTCAGAATCCTTGCTAGCATCTTCAGGAAAGGCTGGGAGAGAGTTTGCAGTAGCTGGACAGCAGGCCGAGCAGGAATATATGGGCCACCCAGTCTGCACTATGGTGAAATGTATTGCATGGTTTTGACCTATAAAACCTTAAACGGCTCAGGACCACAATACCTCAAGGACTGCCTCTTTCCGTATGAACCTACCTGGACCCTTCCGAGGCCCTTCTTCATGTGCCTCCTCCCTGAAAGGTCCAGAGGGTGGCAACATGAGAACGGGGCCTTCTCTGCAGTGGCTCCCTGTCTGTGGAATGCTCTCCCCAGGAAAGTTCATCTGGCACCTTCAGTATTTAGGCACGGGGCAAAAACGTTCCTTTTTAACCAGGCCTTTGGTTGATCTGATTTACGTCCTGTGTCCTTTTAAAATGTTTTTTTTTGGGGGGGGGACCTACTGGGTTGCTGTTGTTATTCTGATTATGTATTTTGTGGTTTTATATCTTAATTTTATTCTGTGAGCCGCCCTGAGACCCCCAGGTATAGGGCGGTATATAGCAATAATAATAATAATTTCTACTTAAATTCTAGTAAAGATGTATAAATCTGCAGCATTACATATAAATTAGCATACTGAAAAATTACTGCAAATCAGAATCCTGTTCTGTTTTGTCTTTGCTGATGCATTTTTTTTTGGGGGGGGGGGTCTTGTGGCACCAGACCACAAGACGCACCTAGTTTTTGGAGGAGGAAAACAAGAAAAAAAATAATTCTGAATCTCAGAAGCCAGAACAGCAAGAGGGATCGCTGCGCAGTGAAAGCAGCGATCCCTCTTGCTGTTCTGGCTTCTGGGATAGCTGCGCAGCTTGCATTCGCTCCATAAGACGCACATACATTTCCCCTTACTTTTTAGGAGGGAAAAAGTGAGTCTTATACAGCAAAAAATACGGTAGTTGTTGCGTTTGTTTGTTTGTTTGTTTGTTTTTGATAAGTCTAACAAGGCCTCCTGAGAGTTGCTCTTCACTGTTACCAAAATTATACTAGCAGCTTTACAAATAACAACAAAAATTATGCAGCTAAACAATACTGTAGATTTGGGGGATTAACTGATAAATGGCATTCAAGGCCCATACATCTGTCTGCTGAAAGCTTGCAAATAACAGTGCAGTACAGTGGTACCTCGGGATACAGACGCTTCAGGTTACAGACTCCACTAACCCAGAAATAGTACCTCAGGTTAAAAACTTTGCTTCAGGATGAGAACAGAAATTGTGCTCTGGAGGCGTGGCAGCAGCGGGAGGCCCCATTAGCTAAAGTGGTACCTCAGGTTAAGAACAGTTTCAGGTTAAGAATGGACCTCCAGAATGAATTAAGTTCTTAACCAGAGGTACCACTGTACATCAGAAATCAAAGAATCATTGAATTGTAGAGTTAGAAGGGAATCTAAGGATCATCTCAGCCAACCCCCTGCAATACAGGAATATGCTGCTGCCCCATACGGGGATCAAACCTACAACTTTGGTGTTATCAGCACTAGGTTCTAACCAACTGAGCTATCCAGAAATATGAAGCACATGACTATTATTATCTGGAAATCAAACATGATTTCCTAAATCTCACATTCCTGCTATGATGTGGATAGCCAGAATGGAGAGCCAGTGTGGTGTAGTGGTTAAGAGCGGTAGACTCGTAATCTGGTGAACTGGTTTCGCTTCCCCGCTCCTCCACCTGCAGCTGCTGGGTGACCTTGGGCCAGTCACACTTCTCTGAAGTCTCTCAGCCCCACTCACCTCATAGAGTGTTTGTTGTGGGGAAGGAAGAGAAAGGAGAATGTTGGCCGCTTTGAGACTCCTTCGGGTAGTGATAAAACGGGATATCAAATCCAAACTCTTCTTCTCTTCTTCTGAATGTGACTGGGACTGGAGACCTACATACAGTTATGAGTAGGCCCCACTGGACTTCTGAATAAACCTCCACAGACTCAACATCTGTGAGGAGTTTCTGGCGGAGTCTTCAGGAGGGAGAAAGGAGGAGTGGAAGGGGAAGAAAAGCTCCCCAAAGTTCCTTTAACAATGGGGGGGGGGGTTTCAGGACAAGTGGTGCAGCGATAAAATTGCTACCACATTTGCAAAGCTAAGCAGGCTCCGCCATGGTTCCAAATTGGATGGGGCACCATTTGTTGAGATTTCTGCATTGCAGCGGGGTTGGATTAGATGATCCTTCCAACTCTACAATTCTGTAACATATTTGTACAGGGCTGGCTTGATTATGGAGAAGCACATTCTTTATTCTGTCTTAAGACTATGACCAGATACAGCCAACCTTTCTCTTCCACCCCACCCTGCTCTGTTTACCATCTAGCCTGATGAAGAGTACTGGGGAAATGGAAAGCTTGCACACCATTTTGTGACATTTTGGTTGGCCAAATAAAGGTATCGCCCTAATATTGACCTTGGAATTTTTCTTAATTTTTCAGCATAGCTACCTTGACTATTCACGTTCTGCAATTTATTCATATGATATCCTGCCCTACCAGTGTGCCGTTTTCTTTTTTCTTTTCTTTTTAAAATCCTTGCAGCAATTTTTCCTATTAATCATAAAGTAAATAAATCCTGTGAGGCAACTTAGGCCACTCGCTGTCTACTAAGCTGAGTCTACCCAGTAGGCTTCCTAGTTATACCCAGTGCTTTTTCTCTATAAAAACAAATAATGTTTAGGGGTACTTTCATTTTGACTCAAGAAAATCACCATTTTATAGTTCACGTTGGGGGAAATAAATACACTAAATACAACAAAACTGACCAATCACCGTGCTAGATTCCAACTCCTACTTCACACATTAAACGCTCGCTTCTGTCTGAGACTCAGGAAACACTGTGACACGAAATGAGGCTGCCATCAGGGGTAGCAACAGAACTGACGATTCACCGTGCTAGAGAAGAAACGAATTTGCTTTAGATTTTTAGTTTCCTCTCCCGTTAGATTCACAGAATGTTTAGGGGTATGCGTACTCCTGCGTACCCGCAGAAAAAAAGCACTGGTTATACCAGAATTTGGAACTGGGTTGCCTGCATCCAAACCTAAGATGCCATAACATCACACACTCACACACTCATCGGCTAGCATTTACAGTCATACCTCATGTTATGTTTGCTTCATGATACCTTTTTTCAGGTTGCATCCCGCGGCAACCCGGAAGCACCGGAAAGGGTTACTTCCGGGTTTCGCCGCTTGCACCTGCGCAGAAGCGCTAGATTGTGCTTTGCGCATGCGCACAAGCACCAAATTGTGCCACGCACCTGTGCAGATACGGCGCTTCAGGTTGTGGGCTTTTCATGTTGTGAACCGGCCTCCGGAATGGATCCCATTCACAACCAGAGGTACTACTGTATATATGAAGGTAAGCAGAGACAAAGACATAGAGATACAAAAAGAGGGTTGTAGCAGGGATCCTATAAGAGTACAGTGGTAATAATAATAATAATAATAATAATAATAATAATAATAATAATAATAATAAAATTTATTTATATCCCGCCGTCCCCAGCCTTAGCCAGGCTCAGGGCGGCTAACAACAATAAACCTCGGTATGGTACCTCGGGTTACATACGCTTCAGGTTACAGACTCCACTAACCCAGAAATAGTACCTCGGGTTAAGAACTTTGCTTCAGGATGAAAACTGAAATTGTGCTCCGGTGGCGCAGCGGCAGCAGGAAGCCCCATTAGCTAAAGTGGTGCTTCAGGTTTAAGAACAGTTTCAGGTTAAGATCAGACCTCCAGAATGAATTAAGTTCTTAACCCGAGGTATCACTGTATCCTGAACTTCCCCATCTCAGAAGAACAGAAGAAGAGCCTGCTGTATTAGACCAATGCCCCATCTTGCTCCCACAGAACCCTCCTTGTAGTTTCCACCATTCAAGACTCGGAGAAATAACTTCCTGGAGGCAGGAGGTGCACAAAGCACAGAGTTAAATATCCTTGGGTTTACATGAAACCATACAGGTCAATGTACATCCATCAAGAATCTGCATTGCTGGAGTTATTCCCAGTGCTGGGCAAGTTAAAATATGTGAACTTGATGCAATATTCTCCTGAAGCTAACTTCTCCTTTTGACAGTTAGCACATTTATGAGCAAACACATTCCTTACTGAACTTAAAACGGTGTGAGCTGAGATATTCATTAACTGATTGTGATTTCCAAAACTTCTTGAGAAATGCCAATTTTTATCTTTTGCTGGGAACTGTCTAAATGGCATCATTGAAATATGTGGCTGTGGCCTGGGCATTATAATTCCTATGATGCAGAAGGCAGAAAACTGAGATTGAGGGATAGTGATTTGCTCAACGCTACACAGCAAAATCAGATAACTCATACATACAAGGCCAGGTAAGATGTGAAGTAAAAATATTCCATTAGTTGTGGGACTGACAATTTAAGCAGCTGGCGGTCATTTCAAAGGCATCTTCTGGTTTTCACACTGAAATGCATATTATTATATCATACACGGCACGTAACCCTGCTGATCTAAGTGTATTTGTGATTCTGGTGGTAGGCTGACTGCCAGGCAGCCAATACAGTGGTGAGACTTCAAAAATGCAAGTTACTGTTTGGTACTGAAGGAAATGGGAACCAACAAACATGATGGGAGAAGCAGAAATTGTTATTGGGCCAGCCTACATGAGCCCCGGAAAAGCACTGATGTTTCCAACTGAGTCAAAAAGTGTGGGATGTGAAACACAAGAGCAGTCAAGTACAACATCCCTAGAGTGAACATAAAAGGGGATGTCTGGACCAGCCAGTCAGAACTTCCTGTTTCTCCTAGGCTGGGACAGACTTCCTCTGCATGTGGGCGTGACCTCACCTGCCCAGGTAACAAAAAAGCAGGACTGGTCAGCCATAGATCTCTCTCTGACCACATTCGTCGAAGAAGCAACATCTGCTTAGCCTAAGATGCTTCCAGCCAAGAGAGGACAAAGGGACTGTCTCCTTATGGGATAGTTTCCAGGTATATTACTTTTCTAACTTAAGTCTGCCTTCTAGGATCCATTTCTGAACAGAATGTGAGTGAGTAAACTCTTTTTATACTTTTATAGAAGACTGTGTTGTGTCTATCTTTTTATGAGGGACTAAATGGGGAATCTTAAAAAGTAGAGACATCACCTTGCCAACAAAGGTCCGTATAGTAAAAGCTATGGTTTTCCCAGTAGTGATGTATGGAAATGAGAGCTGGACCATAAAGAAGGCTGATCACCAAAGAATTGATGCTTTTGAATTCTGATGCTGGAGGAGACTCTTGAGAGTCCCATGGACTGCAATAAGTTAAAACCTATCCATTCTGAAGGAAATCAGCCCTGAGTGCTCACTGGAAGGACAGATCCTGAAGCTGAGGCTCCAATACTTTGGCCACCTCATGAGAAGAGAAGACTCCCTGGAAAAGACCCTGATGTTGGGAAAGATGGAGGGCACAAGGAGAAGGGGACGACAGATGGTGAGATGGTTGAATAGTGTTCTCGAAGCCACCAGCATGAGTTTGACCAAACTGAGGGGGGCAGTGGAAGACAGAAATGCCTGGCATGCTCTGGTCCATGGGGTCACGAAGAGTCGGACACGACTAAATGACTAAACAACAAATGGGGAATTACCAAAGAAATGTATTTTAGAGGCTTTACAGAGCCTGAGCAAACACATCCGCTGTGCAAGTTTAGGGGAATGTAACACTGCTAAATTAACAGAAGTTGGAAAGGATATAATCAAACAATATATCCTCTCCTGCATCCCTGAGTTAAAAGGTTCGTGATTTTAGGGGGTTTCACATCACTGCACAGTAGGCCCTTCTTGCAGAGAGAGAGAGAGAGAGAGAGAGAGAGAGAGAGAGAGAGAATAATTTAAGAACCACTTCCATGCCATGTGATTTGGTGAACAGCATGGGTTCTGAACGTTCTGAACATACTCAAATATCTGAAAGGCTGTCACATGGAAGATGGCGCAAGCTTGTTTTCTCCTGCTCTGGAGAGTAGGACCTGAACCAGCAGATTCAAATTACAAGAAAGGAGGTTCCAACTGAACATTAGGAATAATTTTCTGGACCGTCTCCCTCAGGAGGTTGTGGAATCTCCTTCCTTGGAGGTGTTTAAGCAGAGGCTGGATGGTGATTTGTCAGGGATGCCTCAGCTGAGATTTCTGCATTGCAGAAGGTTGGGTTAGATAAGCCTTGCGTTCCCTTCCAACTCTAAAATTCTCTGATTCTCTGATTTCTGCAACCAATTAGGAAATGGCCCACCTTATTCCCACAACCAGGAACCCAGTAAGCATACTTAGGAACACAAACATGTCCCTTTCTCCAGAGGTAGCCCAGGTCTGGCAAATCCAAACTTATGTGTTGCCTGCCTGATCTTTTTTAAAGCTCCGGTTGTGCAAGGTGCTAAACACAAGACCAGGCAAATGGCAAGCCCTGTGCATTAATCAAACAGCTTGATCCCTGAAGACCACCCCAACCCACGGCGTCTTACCAGAATGTACTGCATTGCGAGCCAGCTGTACAAGTTGGATGTTGTTAAACTCATCCAAAGGACAGCACCTGGTTTGCATTATTGGCAAAGGCATCTACAAGCAATGCGCTTTCGACAGGCGTGAGGGAGCTGGAAAAGTGCAAGGGGAAGTCCCCACATAAATACATTATTGTGCATGCCTGACCTGATAATATATGAAAAGAACCAGGAATAAATATATCAGGGATTGTTCATGACCAAGGCATTTTTGCAACACAAGCAGGGAGGGAAGAATCCTTCCTTGTGTTACCTGCTGCCTCCCCCAACATTCACACACACACACACACACACACACACACACACACCAGAATAGTTCAGTACCAACGCAACTTCTCTGCCAAACTAATATCTCGAGGGCAGATCTCTCTGAAGCCATTCTTTGCTGTTCTTTCACACGTAGGTCCTGGCACTACGGGACAAGGGTTTAAACCCCACAAAAGTCAACAACCTTCATTTTTGGGAGCAAAACTGCCCTAGCTTCTAGAAATAGATTTGTGGGAGGGGGAGAGAGTATGGTAAAATGCTGCAACCCCGTCTCGAGGGAAGGTGGAAACAGAGGGGGGGTGGACCCAGATTGCAAGCGGCAGAAACCTCCCCCAAATATCTGATTCAAGAGCACCCAAATTATGAGTTCTACCTTAAATAAATTCTGGAAATGAGTGCAATGCTGGTAAGCGGTGCTTCTTTTCTGCATAGATTTGCAAAAGGTGTGCGTTCGTTTGTATTCTGCGCAACTGTGATCTGACAGGATTTGGAATGCTTCACATGGAGCAGTGCATGCTGGGAGAAGTAGAAGTGTGATTAACAAGGATCAAGGGATGGGGGCTGTTATGTACTGAAGTTCTCACCCTGGGCCAGCAGGGGGATACTGTAGATAGTTATGCAAATAAGGGATCAAAAGTGACGTTCAGTGATTGGATAGTTACAGAAAGTTGTTACAGTAACGTTGTACTGGAGCTCTATATAAGCAGGCTGGCTGAACCCTTCAGTTCAGTTCTGTCCTGGCCTGTGAATAAACAAGAGCTGTTTGAAGAATTGCTGTGTCGTCTGATATGTTCACCCACAACTTAACAGGGGCGGTTGTTTGGCATGTATCTTAATGCAACCCCTTCCCAGTTTGTAACCTCCAAAACAATGCACGGACTGAAATGCAGCTATCGTTCGAGAGTCACTTCTTCGTGTTTAGGAGTGCCGTTCTCCAGCCGCCATTTTTTTAAAAAAAATTACAACAATGCACACATTAGGCGACGTGTGTCTTAAAAAGCACAGATTAACAAAAGCAACCTACAGTATGCACTAAATCAGGCAAAACTGCGTACAAAGAATGTTATACGGGGAGAAATGCTCACCTTACTGCAGACAAATTTCCACAAGGAATTGAAAAAAAGAAGAAGAAGAAGAGAAGAAGATTTTGGTTTTGATATCCTGTTTTATTACTACCTGAAGGAGTCTCAAAGCGGCTAACAATCTCCTTTCCCTTCCTCCCCCACAACAAACACTCTGTGAGGTGAGTGGGGCTGAGAGACTTCAAAGAAGTGTGACTAGCCCAAGGTCACCCAGCAGCTGCATGTGGAGGAGCAGGGAAGCGAACCTGGTTCCCCAGATTACAAGTCTATCGCTCTTAACCACTACACCACACTGGTGTAACTGTACCGAAGTGAATTTATGGTTGGGAAAATGAGAAACGTCCATCCCTCCAAACTGCAGTGTTGTTCTGCATGCAATAAAACAGACATGTGAGCCCACATCTCCAATGGCTTTCAGGCTTCTTCCTGCACAGAATAATACCCATAGCCAGGGCCGGATTTAGGTTTGATGAGGCCCTAAGCTACTGAAGGTAATGGGGCCCTTTATATGTCCAGCTGTCCTTTGTCAACAACAAATTGCCGCTGTTTTTTGTGTTGAATACTGTATATGCTACATGGTAATTTATGGACCTAATAGGTATCTTAAGCCATTTGCACATGCAGAATCCAGGCACCCTATACAATGGTACCTCGGGTTACATACGCTTCAGGTTACAGACTCCGCTAACCCAAAAATAGTGCTTCAGGTTAAGAACTTTGCTTCAGGATAAGAACAGAAATCGTGCTCCGGCAGCGCGGCGGCAACAGGAGGCCCCATTAGCTAAAGTGGAGCTTCAGGTTAAGAACAGCTTCAGGTTAAGAATGGACCTCCAGAACAAATTAAGTACTTAACCCGAGGTACCACTGTATATAGAAATGAGCAAACCAGTGATGTTTTAGGGAGCAAGCTAGCAGGCAGGGCCCATTACTTACATCATAGGAGCCTACACAACACAAAACACTGTTGCTGTGTGTAGGTTTTATTTTATTCATTTTTTATCTTATATTTTGGAAATGTACATCCAGTTTTTTTCCGTTTAAATTTTTTTGGGGGGCCCCCAAAGTTTGTTTAGCTTATACGTAAATCCAGCAGTTCCCATAGCACTGAAACCGGCCGTGTTTGAAGAGATCACAAGAGAAAGGGGATGCAAATGGAGACCAGGATTGAGGAAAGGTCAGGAGAGTGCACAGGATACCACCCCCATTAATGCTAGGCGACATTGCCTGTAGGTTTTTAGCTCATCTCCAAAACTATTAGGGGCTATGAACTTCCTCCTTATTTAAAATAAATGCCGATGTTCTTAGGAATCCAAATTATGTGCCAGACACCAAATTCTTTGCAGGATCGGAGAAGATGAACAGCCCTGCGTGAGAGAGATAAAGAGAGTGCAGGGCAAGTGGGAGTAACACAGCCGTTTGATCTTTGTGCCACAGTTTTGGACCTTAATGGTGCTTCCTTTCAACACGCTCCAACTGAATCAAACCACATAATCCGTGCTTTGTTGCAGGTGGCTAACCATCGTGGGACGTGGGTGGTGCTGTGGTCTAAACCACTGAGCCTCTTGGGCTTGCCGATCAGAAGGTCGGCGGTTCAAATCCCCGCAACAGGCTGAGCTCCCGTTGCTCAGTCCCAGCTCCTGCCAACCTAGCAGTTCGAAAGCATGTCAAAGTGCAAGTAGATAAATAGATACCGCTCTGGTGGGAAGTAAACAGCATTTCTGTGCGCTGCTCTGGTTCGCCAGAAGCGGCTTAGTCATGCTGGCCACATAACCCGGAAGCTGTACACCGGCTCCCTCGGCCAATAAAGCGAGATGAAGGCCACAACCCCAGAGTTGTCCACGACTGGACCTAATGGTCAGGGGTCCCTTTACCTTTTAACCATCAGCAACCTAGGCATCTGTTCAGTATGCATTTGGCAAATGGATCACTGGACCTGCATTTTGCACAGAGCCAATAGAAAGGAGGTTTTTGGAGCAAGATCCCTGTGGCAATAAACATACTCAGATGAACAAGGTTGTGTTCACACACAGAGAGAGGGAGAGAGAGCAGGAGGGAGGGAGGGTTGAATCTTGGCCAATATCTATCCTAATTTTCATCCTTTGATCAGATCACATTCTGATGAAATAGCCTCTACAGTAGCCTCACACACCAATTTATTCATTTCATTTGTTCTGGCGTATATATCCCCCACCTAAAAATGGAAGTTATCAAGGTGGCTTGCAAAAAAACAGGGTGAAATAGACAAATGATGCCGTTGTTACTAGAGTGGAGCAAAAGCATGCTGAGACTACATAACACCAGTCTTAAAAGTCCTACATTGGCTCCCAGTACGTTTCCGAAAACAATTCCAAGTGTTGGTGCTGACGTTTAAAGCCCTAAATGGTCTCGGCCCAATATACCTGAAGGAGCGTCTCCACCCCCATCATCCAGCCCGGACACTGAGGTCCAGCGCCGAGGGCCTTCTGGTAGTTCCATCCCTGTGAGAATTCAAGTTACAGGGAACCAGGCAGAGGGCCTTCTCAGTAGTGGCACCTGCCCTGTGGAATGCCCTCTCATCAGATGTCAAGGAAATATGACATTTAGAAGACATCTGAAGGCAGCCCTGTTTAGAGAAGTTTTTAATGACTGATGTTTTAATGTATTTTTAATCTTTTGTTGGAAGCTGCCCAGAGTGGCTGGGGAAACCCAGCCAGATGATCAGGGTAGAAATAAATTATTATTATTATTATTATTATTATTATTATTATTATTATTATTATTATTATTATTATTATTATTTTCCCCCGCCCCCAAGCTTTGATGCTCCAGCAACAAGCGCCATTTTGCAGCTGAATCTCCCAACCTGGAACTGATTGTGCTGATCCAAAGGGGCTGCAGCTGCAAATTATGAGTGGCTTTCTCTTCAGATGCACCAACATCGCACACTACTAATCCAGTGCCCTTCTGGAAAAAGCTTCAGGGTGCACAGCCCTTGAGACAAATGACCAAGAACCAGCAGTCCTCTGAGAGATTCAGCCACATAATCCCAGAGGCTGCCTTCTTTGTTCTTTTCCCAAGCCATGTCTGAACCTTGGCCATGCCAGCTGTGGATGATGGGAGCTAGAGTCCAAGGCTGTCTTAAGCATATGCGGTGCCGGGGTGCAAAGATCCGCCTGGCATGGTGCCCCCCACCCCAGGTTGCCCAGTCCCAGGCACACAGGAGGACTCCTCCTGGCTTGGTCGCCCCTGAACCGAACTTGCGGGGTGGCACTCCGACCAACGGGCGGGCTCTTCCCTGGACTCAACTCTTGGGCCCCGGACTCTCAGCCCGGCGCCCCTGAGAGCCCGGCACCCGGGTGCCCCGCACTCCTAGTGCCTATGGGTAAGATGGCCCTGCGAGAGTCCAATCCAGTGTTGAAGTACTCTGGTCTACTCTGCCTGTCAGAGGCTCTCTGGAATTTCCAAGGGAGTTTCTCACAACGGCTACTGGTGATCCATTCCTAAACTGGATATTCCAGAGATTTGAAACTGGGAAGATCAGCCTGCAAACCCAGCGTTCTTGCAACCGGGTCGCAATATGCCTCCCCTCTCTCTATTGCCTCCTCTGCATTGAATTTTGAAGTGTAAGCTCTTCAAGGCAGAGGCCTGTCTTTTTGTTATTACCCTCTAAAGCAGCCTTTCTCAACCTGTGGGTCCCCAGATGTTGTTGAACTACAAATCCCATCACCCCTAGCTAGCAAGGCTCAGGGATGATGGGAGTCCAACAACATCTGGGGACCCACAGGTTAAGAACCGCTGCTCTAAAGCATATGATACATTTGTGACACTAGAAAATCCGTTTCATTGTTCTGTCCTGAAAGGGAATGTTACCCCAGAGCAGTCATTGTGGCCGATGAGAGTGCGCTGGCAACAGCCACCACTTTGACACCACATCCAACAAAAGAAAAGCATTAAACAACTTCTAGTACCTTGCTGCCTTGGAAGGTACCATTTTGTCATGACTTCATAAGAATCAGCAGCACATATATACCCCCACACATTATACCAACTTTGCACTTTCACGCAGTGCTTTTTTTTCCTAAAAAAAAGGTTAAGGGGTACTCTCATTTTCCTACTCATATTGAAATACTGCTCCTCAATGAAGCCAAACTTAGGTTATGGGTATGCGTACTTGCAAACAAAGGTCCGTATAGTAAAAGCTATGGTTTTCCCAGTAGTGATGTATGGAAGTGAGAACAGGACCATAAAGAAGGATGATCACCAAAGAATTGATGCTTTTGAATTATGGTGCTGGAGGAAACTCTTGAGAGTCCCATGGACTGCAAGAAGATCAAACCTATCCATTCTGAAGGAAATCAGCCCTGAGCGCTCACTGGAAGGACAGATCCTGAGCTGAGACTCCAATACTTTGGCCACCTCATGAGAAGACTCCCTGGCAAAGACCCTGATGTTGGGAAAGATGGAAGGCACAAGGAAAAGGGGTGACAGAGGACGAGATGGTTGGACAGTGTTCTTGAAGCTACCAGCATGAGTTTGACCAAACTGCAGGAGGCAGTTAGTCGACTAAACAACAACAAAATGCGTACCCCTGTGTACCTCCAGAAAGAAAGAAAGAAAGAAAGAAAGAAAGAAAGAAAGAAAGAAAGAAAGAAAGAAAGAAAGAAAGAAAGTCTGCGAATCTGTGACGACTGTCCGCTGGAAGCCCGAAAAGGCACAGTTGGTAGAATTGTTATAAATTAACATGTAAAAGTTGTGTGTGTGTTTTCCTTCTTCTGAATTATTTTCACAAGGTTTCCCAGCCCCCTTCATGGTCTTCTGCTTTTCGCTGTCCCCATCCGTCATGCTAGATAGCCAGAAGTCGCAAAGAGGAAATTCATGACATCACTGCTTCGGTGAGACTAATGGAATCAATGATGTCAAAGAATGATACATTCCGCTCTGTGTTTCTTTATGCAAGGAAATCCTAGAGGATTTCACAGTGGGGGAAAAGAATCCGAAACAGTTACTTATGATTGATTTCTGTACGGAACACGACCCCGCCTCTCCACCACAAGCATGTTAACTGGGGAAATCAGCGCATATTTTCAGGCTTACCTCAATTTTCTTTTTAAGGTCAGAGTTCAGCTTTGCAAGCCCTCGATACCTAATGGGCTAATGATGTGTCCCTCTGTGTCTTTATGCGCCGGGTTTCTCGCCAGATGGTATTGCGATGCTGTGTGCACTACATTTCAAACGCGCCAACCCACAGAAAGCATTGTGTACCAGGGCAAGCCCTCAGGACGGAGCTATTTATTAGCCCTGCGAGTGCTTCGCTCCTGGCGTACGAAACTCCATCCCCTCTTTATATCGGGTGTCCTGCCCTGTTCCCCCTCCCTCACGAGATTAGCACCCACCGTGCAGGAAAATGGCGAATGCTGAGATAATGCCACAGGGGAACGCTTGTCAGCTCGCTGGAAAAATGATCCGCAAACGCCAAATGCTATAAAAAACGAATGAATCTTCCCTCCTTCCTTCGTATGGAATCATTTACATATACCCCAAAATGCACAGAGAATGAGGAGGCCTTGCGTTCACCGAGGCCAGCTCTTTTTTCAAACGACCGAAGTCAGCGAGGCTCTTCTGAGGTCTTTTCCTTGTGAAAATGAAACCCTCTCAGGAGAGGCTTGGAAGCCTGCGAGCTCCCACACATGAGAAAACTATCAATCATATTTATATACTAGATCGCCTACAGTACAGAGCATGTTAGCCACCCCTTTCCATCATGCTCTCTGGCTCTGAACTAAGTGGAGTAGCGCTAAATACAGTAAAAAGCATGAGAAGCCTATGTTTGCGTACGTCCGACGTCTGAAATCTCCCTGCCAGACAGCACTACTGATTCTGTACAGTTGGAACCTCAGTTTTCAAACATACAGTGGTACCTCAGGTTACATATGCTTCAGGTGACATACGCTTCAGGTTACAGACTCCGCTAACCCAGAAATAGTGCTTCAGGTTAAGAACTTTGCTTCAGGATGAGAACAGAAATTGTGCTACGGCGGCACGGCAGCAGCAGGAGGCCCCATTAGCTAAAGTAGCGCTTCGGGTTAAGAACGGTTTCAGGTTAAGTACAGACCTCTGGAACGAATTAGGTACTTAACCTGAGGTACCACTGCAATCCGTTCCGGAAGATTGTTCGGCTTCTGAAACGTTTGAAAACCAAGGATCAATGGGCTGGCTGCAAAGTCAATGAGTGGAAATGAAAAACGCGCCTCAGAAGCCATTCGATTTCCAGGGCATGTTCGAAAACGGAAACAATTACTTCCGGGTTTTCGGCATCCGAGTTCCAAATTGTTTGGCTTCCAAAATGCTTGAAAGCCGAGGTCCCACTGTACAGTACTTAATTCGTTCCTGAGGTCCGTTCTTAACCTGAAACTTTTCTTAACCTGAAGCACCACTTTAGCTAATGGGGTCTCCTGCTGCCGCTGCGCCACCGGAGCACGATTTCTGTTCTCATCCTGAAGCAAAGTTCTTAACACGAGGTAATATTTCTGGGTTAGCAGAGTCTGTAACCTGAAGCGTATGTAACCTGAAGCGTATGTAACCCGAAGTACCACTGTATTATTATTTTCTAAATGTGCGTTTATACTTATAGAGCCGCACCTGTGTATTTTATGCAACTCAATGTCCTCTATCTCCTCTTTTTGGGCAATGCATGTCCTCTTTTCGGGAGAAGTGGAAGCAGGCACCCCATACCCTCCAACATTTCTCCGATGAAAATAGGTACATTCTATTCAATAATAATAATTTGTTGTTGTTGTTGTTGTTTAGTCATGTCCGACTCTTCATGACCCCATGGACCAGAGCACGCCAGGTACTCCTGTCTTCATAATAATAATAATAATAATAATAATAATAATAATAATAATAGGTTAAAAAATGGTAAAGGAACCCTGGACGGTTAAGTCCAGTCAAAGGCGACTATGGGGTTGCAGCGCTCATCTAGCTTTCAGGCCGAGGGAGCTGGTGTTTGTCTGCAGACACCTTTCTGGGTCATGTGGTCAGCATGAATAAACCGCTTGTGGCACAATGGGACACCGTGACGGAAGCCAGAGCTCACGGAAACGCTGTTTACCTTCCAGCCACAGCTGTACCTATTTATCTACTTGCACTTTGACATACTTTCGAACTGCTAGGTTGGCAGGAGCTGGGACAGAGCAACGGGAGCTCACTCTGTCGCAGGGATTCGAACTGCTGACCTTCCAATCGGCAAGTCCAAGAGGCTCAGTGGCTTAGACCACAGCGCCACCCGCGTCCCATAATAATAATATTTATACCCCACCCACCTGACTAGGTTGCGCCAGCCACTCTGGGTGGCTTCCAACAAAAATGAAAACATAAAAAAATTAAACATAAAAAATTCCTTACACAGGGCTGCCTTCGGACGCCTTCTAAGGGTTGCATTGTTACTTATCTCCTTAGCTCAGGGGTCGCATAACTCCATGCCCTCCAACATTTCTCCAATAAAAATACGGATTCCTAAAATACACTGGGCTCAAAGACATTCTATGCCTGCCTAACGGAACCTCCTTTAAGGATCTGAAAATCCACCTTTCTAAAAACAAACACAGCTATGAAGAAGGTGTATTTGTCCCTATCTCAAGCCCCAAGCAGGGTGTGCTCCATCTAACAAAAATCTTAAATGGCTCGTGACCTTGTTGTTGTTGTTGTTGTTGTGTGTGGGTTGTTTTTTCTTGGTTCCTCCCGGTGCTGAGAGTTGGCATGCCAGTTTTTATTCTACTACACTTTTAGGAAGAAAATCCCTCAATGGCGTGCTTTTCAAAAACAAACATGGAAGTGCTGACACATCCTTAACTACAGCATCTTGAACATGATGCTATAATAAGGAAGCTCCTTGTGTGGCCCAGCGCAGAGATAAATAAAAGCCCTCTTGGCAGCTGCTTCCGACAAATCATAAGCCTTCAAATGCATAAATGCTAATGACAACCCCAATGATTAGAGGTCTTAATGGTGCGCCAAGCTAAGATAATTCAGAGCAGAGGCAGGGTCATCCCTTCTGAATAGGCAGGGGTGAGCAAGTTAAAGAAATCAATAGACACTCCTGATTTCTTCCAGGAGGAGAAGGGGCCCTGGTTAATTGTACAAACACTGGCTAACCATGATTAATTTCGGTATTGAATTTTCAAATAATTCAGCCGAGCTGAGGACTGGCTCTTCACCGCTTCCCTTAACCAGAGAATGTCCTAGCGTAAGGCACAATTTTCTCATAATAGCGTAGGACGCAACTCCAGCTCTTTGGAGAAGCAAAAGAAATGTCACTTTAATCGACACTCCATGCACCACAAAGGCTGTGGCTTGGTTCTCAATCAAAATATCTTATTTGTCAGTCTCACAAGAGGCAGGAACATGTGAACACCAGCAGAGTCAACCCAGAATGGCGTTGGACGGATTTTGTGCTGCATTACTTATTATTCCCCTTCCCTCCGCCCGCTCTCTCTTCTCTGTTTTCACCATGTCTGGCCATGGTATGGGAACAGTTCCTCGAGAGACAATAGAGTGCGCCTTCAGGGGTGAAGCCAAACCGCTGCGTTAGCAAGCAGCAATAATAATAATAATTTATTATTTGTACCCCACCCATCTGGCTGGGTTTCCCCAGCCACTCTGGGTGGCTTCCAACAAAGATTAAAAATCCATTAAAGTGTCACACATTAAAAACTTCCCTGAACAGGGCTGCCTTTAGATGTTTTCTAAATGTCAGGTAGTTGTTTTTCTCTTTGACATCTGGTGGGAGGGCGTTCCACAGGGCAGGTGCCACTACCGAGAAGGCTCTCTGCCTGGTTCCCTGTAGCTTTGCTTCTCGCAATGAGGGAACCGCCAGAAAGCCCTTGGCGCTGGACCTCAGCATCTGGGCAGAACGATGGGGATGGAGACGCTCCTTCAGGTATACTGAAGCAAAATGACCTCCCTCAGGAACACAAACCTGGACAGTATGTATGGGGGTCCTGGGCTGTCCAGATGGAAAGACCCCCCTCTCGGCCTCACTGATGTGGTCCACATGAAAGCAGAGTGTTAAGTTGTGGGTGAACATATCAGACGACACAGCGATTCTTCAAACAGCTCTTGTTTATTCACAGGCCCAGAACTGGACTGAAGGGTTCAGACAACCTGCTTCTATAGAGCTCAACTACAAAGCAACAGTAACAACTTTCTGTAACTATCCAATCACTGAACGTCACTTTCAATTCCTTATTTGCATATATGGACCTGAGTGAGAACCATCTACAGTATCCCCCTGCTGGTCCAGGGTGAGAACTTCAGTACATAACGCCAAGCTATACATTTGGCACCAGCTTGGCTGCAGGAATTCCTGGAAGGAGGCGTACAAGATGCCATCCAACCATCTTAGGGATTCCACTCCAGATTTGTGGGAACAGTAATGGAGTAAGTAATAAGACCCAAGCTATGAGATCTCTCCCTCCTGTTTCCCAAAAATGTACACACTCTGCCAATTGAGGCACACAGAGGCACGCTGGCTAGCGTTGACAGGCTCTGTGACAACAGTGAACATGATCAAAGTGTCCTTGTAATATTTGCCTTCTCCTGAGGAGGAAAGTTGAACATGCAGAAGCAGACAACTCTCCTGGTGGACAGTGCTGATCCTTTGCTGGCTGCATGCATTCAAAATTCCACTATTTTTCTCCAGCCCACAAGTGACTTTATGGCGGTTGGTCAACAGCTAGGAGCCACCAGCCATTAATGGTCATTCAAAAAGTGCATTTATCTTTAAAAGGCCTATACAACAGTCTTAAAGGATTGTTCCATAAAACTAAAGAGGTGTTTTCTAGCTCAGTGTTTTTCAACCTTTTCTGGGCAAAGGCACACTTGTTTCATGAAAAAAATCACGAGGCACACCACCATTAGAAAATGTTAAAAAAATTAACTCTGTGCCTATATTGACTATATATAAAGTAATTCTCTTGAATAGGAATCAAATAAACACAAAGAAAGTATTTTATAATTACTTTATTATGAAATAGTAAGTAAACAGAAATATGAAAAATTATAAAATACTTTATTTTTAAATCTTTCAAATTTTCACACGGCACACCAGGCAACATCTCGCGGCACACTAGTGTGCCGCAGAACAGTGGTTGAAAAACACTGTTCTAGCTATATAGCTGTTCAGGGGGTGATTAGAAATTGAAAAATAGGATACAACAGGGATAGGTAGATGAATACAGTGGTACCTCGGGTTACATATGCTTCAGGTTACAGACTCCGCTAACCCAGAAATAGTACCTCAGGTTAAGAACTTTGCTTAAGGATGAGAACAGAAATTGTGCTCCGGCAGCGCGGCAGCAGCAGGAGGAGGCCCCATTAGCTTCAGGTTAAGAACAGTTTCAGGTTAAGAATCGACCTCCAGAACAAATTAAGTACTTAACCTGAGGTACCACTGTACATGGATAGATAGATGAATCAATTATATACACACTAATATGACTAATATGTATCCAAAAACCACAAGTAAAGACTAGAATGGCTGGAAAATCTTGTCTCCCCTTATTTTCACCTTTTAAATTTGATTTATTATATTTTACTGGGCTTGACACTGATGATGTTAAGGTCAAGGTTTCTCCATATGAAGGAACTGTGTGCATTTTGTTTACAGCCAACTAAGCTAAGACTAGAATCAGCTTTATAGTGTGGGGCCATCAACGGATTACCTACTCAGGCACAAACAACAAAGAGTCCTTTGGCACCCTAAACATTAGGGTATAATGGCATAAAGAGATTTCCTGGAGAAAAGCACGTCTTTCACACATTCAAAAGAAGCTAGTTACTCGTTGCTAAAATATTAAGAGCCGTACTTTTTTTTGTGGTGAAGCCACAGTCTCATACCAAGCCTAGCAAAGTGAAACAAGGTCATGTCTCACTGAAATATTTGCACCACCATGGGTTGAATTTTACTACATACCACCAGGTACCAAGCGATCACTCACAGCTGCTGCCACTATGATACAGGGCACAGGAAGTGGTCTGTCGTTATCTAATAAAGGAGTGGGGAACCTCAAGCCCAGGGGCCAACATCTCTTGCTCCACCCACTTTTAGCTCTGGCCCCACCCACACTGGTATGCGGTCCCTGGAGAGTTGCCCAGTTGCCTCTGGCTGCAAAAGTTCCCCCACAGCTCCTGAGAAAGCTTGCGATTCATTAGGAGATTTGTTATGTACTGAGTTGAATAGGATCCAAAATGCAGCAGTCTGATTGGTCCTGGAACAATAGGATTCAGAATGCAGCAGTCTGACTGGTCCTAGAACAATAGGATTCAGAATGCAGCAGTCTGATTGGTCCACAGGAGCCACCCAATCCAGCTCCAGGTGGGAGTGAATCCGCAACATGATTGGCCTATAGGAGAATCCCGAAATTAGCCAATCACGTGGGGCCCCTTGTGTAAATAATGTATATAAAGCAGACATTCTGGGGGAACTTCCATTCCTCCTCACCACTATGAGCTGAATAAAGAGCATGAAATCCACTCTCGACTCCGAGTATATTTCAAGATTGCAGTTCTTTTCCATTTATTTCTTCAGAATAAATCCAGCCAACAATCTTTGTAAACAAACAACGATATGCAAAACTAAGCAACTAATATTTTAAAAATTTAAAAAAAATTAATGCTTGGTCTGGACCTTAACTTTGATCCTCAATCTGGCTGACTGGCTGTGGAGCTGATGCAGTCAGCTCAGGGAGTTAAAGCCAGCATAGACCCTGATTGAGAGCTGGCACAGATTTCTTCAGAAGTGAAAACCCGCTACCTGGCCTCGGTGTTGCTCAGATTCTTGGCACAGACTAGATTCTGCTGCATGCTGGGGGAATCAGACTCCTGGAAAGAAATGAAAACCGACGGGTGTTGTTGTTTTCCCCCCCCCTCCCTTCCCAAAATATATTAAAAAATAAAAATCAATATATATGCAGGTCCTTTGCTAGTAGGACACAACTCTTCTCCAAATATGGTAACAATAAAGCATCAAGAGGCAGATCCTGACTCAATAATAATAATAATAATAATAATTATTATTATTATTTATTATTTATACCCCACCCATCTGGCTGGGTCCCTCCAGCTACTGTGGGCAGCTTCCAACAAAACACTAAAATACAATAACCTATTAAACATTAAAAGCTTCCCTAAACAGGGCTGCCTTTAGATGTCTTCTAAAAGTTTGGTAGTTATTTTTCTCTTTGACAATTGGTGGGAAGGCGTTCCACAGGGCGGGCGCTACTCCCGAGAAGGCTCTCTGCCTGGTTCCCTGTAACTTGGCTTCTCGCAGTGAGGGAACAGTCAGAAGGCCCTTGGCGCTGGACCTCAGTGTCCGGGCAGAACGATGGAGGTGGAGACGCTCCTTCAGGTATACTGGACCAAGGCCGATTAGGGCTTTCAAGGTCAGCACCAACACTTTGAATTGTGCTCAGAAACGTACTGGAAGCCAGTGTAGGTCTTTCAAGACTGGTGTTATATGGTCTCAGCAGCCGCTCCCAGTCATCAGTCTAGCTGCCGCATTCTGGATTAATTGTAGTTACCGGGTCACCTTCAAAGGTAGCCCCACATACAGCGTATTGCAGTAGTCCAAGCGAGAGATAACCAGAGCATGCACCACTCTGGTGAGACAGTCCACGGGCAGGTAGAGTCTCAGCCTGCATACCAGATGGAGCTGATAAACAGCTGTCCTGGACACAGAATTGACCTGTGCCTCCATGGACAGCTGTGAGTCCAAAATTACTCCCAGGCTGCGCACCTGGTCCTTCAGGGGCACAGTTACCCCATTCAGGACCAGGGAGTCTTCCACACCTGCCTGCCTCCTGTCCCCCCAAAACAGTACTTCTGTCTTGTCAGGATTCAACCTCACTCTGTTAGCCGCCATCCATCCTCCAACCACCTCCAGACAATGGGTCGACCATCACCAGCTGGACAAAGGTCACCATGGTAGGATTTGCAGATTGCTGTAGCTACCGGGGGGGCTAGCCAGGTTCCCCCCCCCCCCGTTGAAGCTTCCAGAGGGGCGCCATTGAGGCTCCCAATGTGTATATGTATGCAAATTCATTGGGTGGGAGCCAAACTGGGTCTTTGACCCGGTGAAATACAGTCTAGTTTCGCCCCTGGATTTGCACGCACAGCTTCTGCGTGAGTTACCTAGCTTGAATAGTGATATTGATGGAGAAATCAATCGTGCAACCCAGTTAGCCCACAATACTGCTGCCCTACAGAGAATCTGGCCACCAAACAGGTGTCTTTTTTGATGTCAGCAGTGGCCATGCAAGAACTGAGTCTGAGCACAGACTCTGGCAAGCTGAACGGCAGTGGCAAGCCTGGGCAAGGAGACTTAAGTTACTAGCTCTCTGCCCTTGCCAACTTCTCCTGGCAAAGTGCGGCCAGGCTCTCACCCAAGTCTTTAAAGTGATGGAGCAAGGCAGGCCAAGCTAAACAAACCTTTAGCCTCTGGTGGGTTGCAAATGGCTGAAACGTATATGAGTGGAAGGAGTGCAGCACAAGTCATCCTTGTCCGGGTGCAAAGCACAGCTCACAACGCTCCATCCTATCCATTTTGGTCATGCACTGCAGACCATAGGATTGGACTCTTGGGCTCTCTGATTCCAAATGAACAGGGGATTGCAAGCCACATTTTTTATTTAAAAAAATTAATTTACTGATGCCATTCAAAGCTGGGGAAAAAAACAGAATAAAAATGAACTGGGTAAATAATAATAATAACTTTTTAAATGACATCTTGGAAGGCTGCCTCAGTTTTAATAGGATAGGGGTAGGCAAACTAAGGCCCAATCGCCTTCTAAATCCGGCCCGGAATCAGCATGTTTTTACATGAGTAGAATATGTCCTTTTATTTAAAATGCATCTGTGCTTTTAAGATTTCATTCTTTATTTCATTGGTCGTGTTTCTGCCTTTGTGAGGCAGATAGACTCCAGGGAGAAAAATGTGTTTGTCTAGAACAGCCTTTCTCAACCTTGGATCTTCAGCTGTTTTTGGACTACAACTCCCATCATCCCTAGCTAGCAAGACTGGTGGTCAGGAAGGCTGGGAATTGTAGTCTGAAAACAGCTGGAGACCCAGGGTTGGGAAACAATGGTCTAGAACAGCCTTTCTCAACCTGGGGGTCCCCAGATGTTGTTGAACTACAACTCCCATTGCCCCTAGCTAGCAAGGCCAGAGCTCAGGGATGATGGGAGTTGAGGGATGATGGGAGTTGTAGTCCGACAACATCTGGGGACACACAGGTTGAGAACCGCTGGTCTAGAACATGGGTAGACAAACTAAGGCACGGGGGCTGGATCCGGCCCAATCACCTTCTAAATCCGACCTGCGGACAATCAGCGTGTCTTTACATGAGCAGAACGTGTCTTTTTATTTACAATGCATCTCTGGGTTATTTGTGGGGCCTGCCTGGTGTTTTCACATGAGTAGAATGTGTGCTTTTATTTAAAATGCATCTCTGGGTTATTTGTGGGGCATAGGAATCCAGGATAGTGAATTGTCTACGCTCTCCAGGCTTACAGGAG
Source organism: Podarcis melisellensis (assembly GCF_964234715.1). Classification (NCBI taxonomy): domain Eukaryota; kingdom Metazoa; phylum Chordata; class Lepidosauria; order Squamata; family Lacertidae; genus Podarcis; species Podarcis melisellensis. The sequence continues at coordinate 110,407,898 of NC_138530.1, read as the reverse complement.
GGAGTTTTCCAGCTTCAGTTCCCTGGATCTGTGACAAACTACAATTCCCAGATCTCATGTGCTCTAAATGTGCAGACGGTGCGAACACAGCCTGAGACTTGGGGAGTCGCACCGTAGGCAATATTGAACTAGATGAACTAACAGTCTGATTAAGGAACCTTTCTATTTGCGCATAATAACCACACTAGTTTTACACCCGTGCCGTCTAACATTACTGATGGCTGGCGTGTTGGAAGCACAGAATATTTATTTTTTAATAAAATAATAATAATGCAATAAAAAACTATCCCAGAGCAAAGTCTGGGTTTGGAAAATTCTCAGCCTTTTTTGCTTTGTTTTTGGTTTTTTTTTAACTTCTTACTATCAGAATAAAACAGCAGAGCAGGCAAAGAGGGAAATCCTTCCTTTGCTTGGTTAATTTTTAAATGCCAGTTACCTTGAACTGAGCCTAAACAAGCAACTGTGAATGGAAACAGGTGGCAAAGCGTCCCATTATTCTCATCTTCTTTCGCTCCCTCCGGACACTGCGTCCCCTAAGTGTGCATTAGACTAATCGCTTTTATCCCAATAGGCTACCATCTATTTTAGGCGATATTTATGTTATCCTGTTTTCACAAAGGACAGGGAAAAAATACATCCAGCCAGTTTTGACGCTACAGACTTAGGTGCGGGGCATGCACAGAGGTAGTTACTGATGCTCAGAGTCAGGTGCCGCGTTTAATTGCTTTCATTTGGCGACATCCCTGTGCAATTACACGGCAAGACGGGTACACAGTGCAGAAGGAGTCTGGAATCTTGCACTGAAAACCACCAAAGGTGGTGGATCTCTGTAGGACTCGAACCAATGGCTTCAAGTTACAAGAAAGGAGATTCTGACTAAACATCAGGAAAAACTTTCTGAGCGTAAGAGCTGTTCCACAGTAGAACGGACTCCCTAAGGAGGTTGTGGACTCTCCTTCCTTGGAAGTTGGCAAGCAGAGGTTGGAAGCCCACCTGCCATGGATGCTTTACCTGAGATTCCTGCATTGCAGGGGGTTGGTCTCATAGCTGTCAACCGTCCCTTATTTGGCGGGAAACTCCCTTATCCCAGTGCTGTTTCCCACTGCTGTCCCTTATTGATGATGTCCCTTAAAATTCCCAGGTTTCAAAGGAAGCAGCTCCTCTCCCTCCCTGCCTGCCGGCCAGGGAGGAGGGAGGCTCCAACTGTGTTGCTTGGCTGCGTTGCTCAACCAATAAGGAGTCTAAGAACGACTGGAGGGTGGAGCTTGCATGCCTTGTGCCGGTCAAATCGGCCGTGTTGCCTGGGGACTAGCCTTTGCTCAGCGCTTCCCAGCGGAGAAGTGACAGTGGTTTTCCTTGCTGCATCCCCTTTGCCAGGTTGCTGCGCTGTGGGAACCACCGCTTGAGGCTTCATTGGGCTGCTGGCTGGGCTTTCTGCCTTTGGCTTGGAGGGGTTCAGAGGTTGAACATACCTGTGCCCTGAAAATCCCTTATTTTGGCTGCTGGTCCCTTATTTTCAAATCTGTAAGTTGACAGCTATGGTTGGACTAGATGACCCTCGGGGTCCCTTCCAACGCTACAATTCTATGATTCTGTAAATGTGAAGTAAGAAGTGCCCCTCTAGAGAACGTAGGAAACGCAAGGGCCACATTTCCATCTGAGCAACCTTCTAGAGATTCCCAGTGGTTCCTGATTGGTGGTCTGCAGACCCCCAGGGAGTCCACGTAACCCACCCAGGGGTCCATGGCACATACCCATCATCTGCCCAGGACATCCCGTTTTCGAGGGCCCACCTGCTGAGACCGTGTGGCTGCTGCCTTCTGGAGTCAGAGGAAGTTGAGCTGTGCCCGGGCTGGGCTTTCAGGGCTGTGGCAGCGCCTCCTTCTTCTCACAACCAGCAAAGGGATGCCCGCCCTGGACAGAACTTCCGTCGGCTGCAGCCCAGACTTTCCCCAGCCCATGCCAGTCCTTCCCCAAGGCATCCCTCCCAGCCAAGGAGAGGCGACCAGGAAAGGGCTGCACTTGGAACCTCAGCCTGTTCTCCTGCTGGAGCTGAGGCTCCGGCGCTGCTGGGACGCTGCCAAGGAGTGCCATCTCTGCTGCCACAGGGAGTTTGCAGTGCTAAGAGGGCAACCACAGTGACTGCCAGGCAACCTCCATGAGGAACAGGGTCACAGCGAGAGAAGTCTGCATGTTGCCTCCCATGCAATGCCCATAATGAGGTTGTTGTTGTTTAGTTGTTTAGTCGTGTCCGACTCTTCGTGACCCCCTGGACCAGAGCACGCCAGGCACTTCTGTCTTCCACTGCCTCCCGCAGTTTGGTCAAACTCATGCTGGTAGCTTCGAGAACACTGTCCAACCATCTCATCCTCTGTCATCCCCTTGTGCCCTCCATCTTTCCCAACATCAGGGTCTTTTCCAGGGAGTCTTCTCTTCTCATGAGGTGGCCAAAGTATTGGAGCTTCAGCTTCAGGATCTGTCCTTCCAGTGAGCACTCAGGGCTGATTTCCTTCAGAATGGAGAGGTTTGATCTTCTTGCAGTCCATGGGACTCTCAAGAGTCTCCTCCAGCACCATAATTCAAAAGCATCAATTCTTCAGCGATCAGCCTTCTTTATGGTCCAGCTCTCACTTCCATACATCACTACTGGGAAAACAATGAGGTTAGGGGGAGCAATTCATGCCTTGCCCCGGGCACCGGCAATGCACACTACGCCACTGAAGGCAAGGGATCCTTTTCCTTTAGATGAGGACATTTGAACAGACACAGCAGATAGGGGGGTGCTGCACTGTTCAAAATTCCCTCTGGGGACAAAATTAGGGAAAAGACAGGAACCTAGACTTCCTTTCCTTCTGGTCCCCCTAATGCATTTAGAGTGTTTTCCTCCACTCCTTCAACTGCTCCAGTTCACATCTTATACCTCAACGCGTCAAACTATACTGGGCGTAAGGACAAGCCATTGTACCAACATGTAGAATATCGGGTTTATCAATCTATTGATTGCAGTGAGGCTGTTTATTATTCTGATCTCACCTAGAAGGAAGTCTAGCCAATCGAAGTAAGGTCATGACCACAGGGTAATAAACCGGTACTACATTAATCATAATTTACTTTACAGAGGATCAATACCAAATTGTGCTCTGTAGCACACAATACTGTACAACGTTGCACCCGGCGATTAAGGCCACCCAAAGACAGTTCTGTATCTTATGCAGCAAAGCACAAATTCAAGCATAACACCTAATGAAATTTGTTAACTAGCTCACTGATGCAATCTGCTATTTTCTTTTATATCTGTCACAGAAAGCTGGCTTATCCTTGCTTTCCCATTTAGCAGCTATATCTGTTTTACCAGCTGTTTCATTTTTTAAAGAGTCCTAGACCACATAATTAAATTTTCCTTTATGACAACTGACAGGACAGTTATTGGAACTAATGGAATTCCATATCCTGTTATCTCCTTGATTGCACCAGTGATTTAAGATGCAAGATTTCAGGACTGTGGAGATAGCAGTCCCAGCTGTATCCGGATACAGGCACAGTCAGCGCTTGACAATGCTGTTATATATAGATGATGGAACCTCAAGTTGCAATATAGTGCACAGAAAACCTTAACTTCTCAATTCACACTGAAACAAAAGTGATGTACAGCCATATTCTATCAGGATTAACATAATACATTTTGCATGCATGCCTACAATAATTAACTGACTTTTTAGGAATGCATGTGAATATTCACCGGAATACAATCTGAATGCTCGTGGCTTATGCAATTTATTGATGTATTCGTTATCGCTTTCATTTTAACTAATATCCTAGCAATACTATCATTAGTAGGAATAGTCGCTGAACTGTATATTAGCTTATAGATGGGAATACTTTGCAGCTACAGTCAGAATAGATCTGCTGAAAGCATGCCTCCCATTGATTTCAATGGGTCTTCTGCTCCATATATGACAATTCCTGAATCCATCCAATTCAATAGTATGTAATAACAATTAGGTTGTATTAATGGTGGCTGTGCACTTCCGCTTCTGAAAGGCAGAGCTCCTAATCTTCCCCAATCTTCTTTTCCATTACAACCCTACTCCACATCTCCTTCCCATCTTTTTTTCCCTTTTCTTTTTTAAGTAAAACACCATCACCGGGAGGAAAATCCCTAAACCAGTAGGGTCTTCACCAGTTAGGCCAATGCCTTCCTATGCTGTCTAAGATTCCTGCTTAAACTTTTCTCTTTCAGCAAGCCTCTTAGTTACATTTGTTTTTAATGCTTTAATTCTGTTTTCAGTGACAGCTTTGTGCATATTTGCTTTTAACTTCTTTTGTGCATTTTAGTCATGTTTATAATTCAGCTTGGAGACTATACAGCATTTTATTTTATTTTTGAGCAGGTGGTTTATAAATTTTCTAAATAAATAAATAAATTTTGCCACTGCCAATTAAAATGTGCACCTTGCCGATTAAAGCTATGGTTGGGTAATCTAACACTCAAATCAACATAGCTATAATACTTAGCCAACCTTTATTTAAGAATGGGTAGTTTGGTGCCATATTGGGAGTGGATTTACGAGATCATTGTCTATTTCTTTTGGATTTTTAAAATCTCTCAGATTTTCCTACATGTGGGATAAACAACACGCTTAAGTCTAATTAATGCATGAAGGGGTTAATACCATAGGAGTAAGCTGTCCTGTCAAGCTTACCTCACCTTGGGAGGAACTGAATATCGGGCCTCTTGTTCTCTTCCAGTCTACCTGAGATGCTCAGCCTATATAAAGAAGTTTGAGATGGTTGCTCCAAGCTCAAACCACATGGCTCTAACAAGCCTTTCTTTAGTTCCTACACCAGTAATTTAGGAACTTTCATCACTGTAACTAAGACAGGTTTTACTGACTATGCAACGTTTTCTGAATGTTGTATGGAAACGCACATGAATCTGACCTTTAGAGAGTTTGTAAGCAAACCATTTTTAACTTACCAAACATGTAGTCTTTTTCTATACAGTGGTACCTCAGTTTAAGAACAGTCTGGTTTAAGAACAATTCGGCTTACAAACTCCGCAAAACCAGAAATAGTGTCCGGTTTGAGAACTTTACCTTGGTCTAAGAACAGAATCCGAACAGTGGAAGGGCACCGGTGGCGGGAGGCTTCATTAGGGAAAGTGAGCCTCAGTTTAAGAACGGACTTCCTGAACGGATTAAGTTTGGAAACTGAGCTCCCACTGTACTAGCAGAAGAGAGAAACTTTGGAACATGCTTAGGGCATATGTTAAAGGTCTAACAGCCTGTATTTCCACACTTTGCCTTGCTGCATGTTTTGTGATTCAAAATATTTGCTGAGGTTCTCTCACCAAAGAACCTTTGACCCTAACTAGGATCTTGGCATCCAGGAATTCTCCTTTTATATCTATTTTTTTACCCTTGCAACCAACACATATTCACCCTTTTCATGGGGCCATTATGGGATGTTATAGCATGGCTTTCCAGTGCCCCCGAAATCAGTGAGCTGTAGTGACCACGGCTGTCTGGCGACGCTTTCAACTCTCTCCAGCCTCTGAGGGAACAGGTTTAGCGCAGCCCTAATCCATCCAAACTTACAATATCGAAAACATTCCACACTGTTACTATGGCGCGGGAACCCTTCCGAGTGGTTAAGTAGAGCTAAAAAGGCTTCTAGTCTGTAACACCTGTGGCTGGTTCAAAGCCTTCGGCAGCCCTTCACAACAGCCGAGAGTATAACAAACACGGCATTGGACATGACGCAGAACAAAAAGGTCAGAATATATATTTATATCTCTTTCGAAAAAGCAACCTGAAGTCTCAGAGCTCAATAGCCTATATGAGGAAAGGATTATGGGGCAACCATCCTTTTTTACCTCATGTGCTTTTCAGGGACACTGTATGGGAAAATAAGATGGCTGCCCTCATAGGTACGAAGGGGGAGCCATTTTTTTTCTCTACTCGTTTACCCAAGAGCATAGCTGTCAACCTTCCCTTTTTTTGCAGGAAATTCCCTTATTTCAGTGCCGTTTCCCGCTGCTTCCCGCTGCTATCCCGGATTGTTAGATATCCCGTAGACTGTCCCTGGGACAGGTGAGGTTGCTGATCCCTTGTTTTCGAGGCTGCTGATCCCTTATTTTCAAATCCGAAAGTTGACAGCTATACCCAAGAGCCAGTGGCATTTTCAAAACGCTTCTTACGCAAATCATTTCAAAGAGTGCAGCAACCACCGAGCCGCTCCAGGCAGCCCCAAACTGTGAAGAAAGAAAACAACAGGATCCTGCGTCGCTTCTCCTGATCCTGTCACCCAAGGTCCCAGGGATCTTTAGTAAACAAAGGATGTGTTCTGTCGATAGGCCATGTCCCCTCCCTCAGTTTATTCAGCTGAACCATGCCATATAGCCTGCCAGTACAGATGTCTGGCGCATATTACCATTACTGTAATAATTATTTATTGATAACGATTTTCAACGTATAATTCATTATTCATTGTTTACCTGGAGATGCTTCTTTAATACCATTACAGGCCATGCCAGCAAGTAAAATGATCTAAAGCACTTTGTTGCCGCGCTGCCATCAGATTGGTAGCATATTCCCCACTGGAAAACACTGCAGATCATCAGCATAAAAGCATTGGGAGAAAACGCCCTCATTGATCCAGCCCTTCCTTTCAAGGCCTAGAACTACCCCATTTTCAAGGCTTCATAGAATCATGGAGATGGGAAGAACCAGAAGGGTCAAAAAAATCCAACACTCTGCAATGAGGGTGTTATGTACTGAGTTGAATAGGATCCAAAATGCAGCAGTCTGATTGGTCCTAGAACAATAGGATCCAAAATGCAGCAGTCTGATTGGTCCTAGAACAATAGGATCCAAAATGCAGCAGTCTGATTGGTCCTAGAACAATAGGATTCAGAATGCAGCAGTCTGATTGGTCCGCAGGAGCCACCCAATCCAGCTCCAGGTAGAAGTGAATCCACAACCTGATTGGCCTACAGGAGAATCTCATAATTAGCCAATCATGTGCAGCCCATTGTGTAAATAATGTATATAAAGCAGATATTGTGGAGGAAATTCCATTCCTCCTCACCACTATGAGCTGAATAAAGAGCATGAAATCCACTCTCGATTCCGAGTATATTTCAGAGGGAATCTTTTTGCCCAATTCAGGGCTCGAACCCACAGCTCTAAGATTAAAAGTCTTGTGCTCTACAAATTGAGCTACCCAAGCAATGGTGGTGGAGCAGGTCTATAAACAGGAAGAGTGGAGGATGGTCCATTGGGGCAAATGGGGCACTGCCCTTCCCAACCTCACTCTGACCTCAGCCAGCCCCAACCCGTCTGTCTTCTGATTTACTCCAGTTTCAAGGGGGTGGGGCTCTGCCTGTCAATTAGCTCTGGCTCCACCCACTATTGGTCTCCCGCCCTACCAGTGGGCACCAGCCCCCAGCACCGAGCACAAAGATTTGCCTATAGACAGAGGTGGATTTTGGGCAGTATGACCAGTTCTGCCGCACTGGGCAGCACTGAGCCGGGGGGGGCGCCATAGAGCATCACAACCTTGGATCTAGTGGACTGAGCAGAATCTAAGGCGAGAGGTGGGGGCACATAATTTTGGCCTTGCACAGTTTTAAGTTGTGGGTGAACATATCAGACGACACAGCGATTCTTCAAACAGCTCTTGTTTATTCACAGGCCCAGAACAGAACTGAACTGAAGGGTTCAGCCAACCTGCTTATATAGAGCTCAACTACAAAGCAACAGTAACAACTTTCTGTAACTATCCAATCACTGAACGTCACTTTCAATTCCCTATTTGCAAATGTGGACCTGAGTGACAACTATCCACAGTATCCCCCTGCTGGCCCAGGGTGAGAACTTCAGTACATAACACACAGGGTGCCAATGAAGTTTAAACACAGTGCCCCCTTTCACTCGAGAGAATGGAGTCTCTTGCTCAGGCCACTTAGATTTACATACTTTTCACACACACACATGAACATATAACTCCATATGTATCATATATATTATAGGAGGAATTCAACAGCATTCTAAGGCATTCGTTTTATCAGGGCAAATATTTCAGCTTGCCAGACAAAATTATCTCAAAGCAGAAGTCCTCCTCGCACAGGGCTTCTGTTGATGGGAGTCATCTGCTGATTCCTCCCCCCAATTTATTAGGGATGCGGGTGGCGCTGTGGGTTAAACCACAGAGCCTAGGACTTGCCGATCAGAAGGTCGGTGGTTCAAATCCCCACAACGGGGTGAGCTCCCGTTGCTCGGTCCCTGCTCCTGCCAACCTAGCAGTTCGAAAGCATGTCAAAGTGCAAGTAGATAAATAGGTACCACTCCGTTGGGAAGGTAAACGGGGTTTCCATGCGCTGCTCTGGTTCACCAGAAGCGGCTTAGTCATGCTGGTCACATGACCCGGAAGCTGTACGCCGGCTCCCTTGGCCAATAAAGCGAGATGAGCGCCACCACCCCAGAGTCGGTCACGACTGGACCTAATGGTCAGGGGTCCCTTTACCCTTTACCTATACCCTATTTATTTATTGCAAGCTGGCCAGAGAACACTGGGGTGGTATTCAACTGTTGCTCAGAGTAGACCCATTGAAATTAGTCAAAACGTTTTCAGGCGAAGTCATTGTGACATTTAAAAAATACCTTTCAAAATTAAATGAATCTGATGAAATTGTAGTCCACACAAGTTTGTGCTGTGGTTAAAAAATAAATAAAGTCTTCAAGGTGCCTCAAGGCTCTTTGGTTACATCTCTAAGTTTTTTAATCAGTTATTTCTGTGAGCAAATGGGGAAGGTCCTCAGATGTAATGGTTCAAAACGGGGGGGGGGGTGAGTCCACAAACATTGATCTCTCACCCAGCATATGAAGCTGCTGTGGATTAATGCCTGCAAAAGCTCTGCATTTTCATTACTATTCCAAATCCCCACGAAATGTGTCAAATCCTGCAAAAATTCTCCGCACCAAAATCTGATTTTTTGAGAAATGGGAAAAATGCATTGATTTTAGTTTCTCTTCCCTGTCTGATTCACAGATTTTTCTCCCCTCGGGTTAATTTCATATTCCTAGACATGGAACGTGTCCGAGATTTGCATTGTAAAATGTTTAAAGAGGCAACATGGTGCAGCAGTGGCAAAAGAACTTTCTTTTTTTAAATGTGTGTGGAAGGGGGGCGGCGGAATACTTCTCACATAATAGAAGAAAAAGTGGGATTTGCCTCTGGAGCCCTGAAAATTGGGAGCCTCCTTCCTGGACAAGGAAGAAAGGTAAACCCCCCCACCTCCACCCAGACTCTGATCACTGGAAGGAACTATCACAAAGAAAATACCCAGACCATGACAGCCTAAGCTCAGCCCTTCCTCTTCGCTTTTATGTTACTCTCCTTCCTAAGGTGATGCCATTGAATGCCAATAAGGAAGTCATTTGGCAGCCTCAGACAGTCTGTAATTTCTTTAGATATCGGGACTCCTGCACATGTCGGGAGGGAGGGGGCTGTCAGGTAGGCTAGGAGCAGGCCTGCGTTCTGGCTGCACCTGGTCAGCTAGGAAACATGACCAAATCTCGCATGCATGTGTTTACAGCAGAAGAAATGAGCGTACAATAGCCCTTTGTTGCGGCTGCTAATCAACGTGTTAGTCCCACATTGGGTTTAGTGGAGTGCAGCGCAAGATAAGTTTGACCTGAAAGCAGGGATCCGCTGCCTTTAAGCTAGCCAGCCTCCTTGAAGGCAAAAGGAGGGGAGGCAGGGTGTCCGAGGCTCCCCAGCAACAACAAAGCAACACTTTTTTTTAAGGGGGGGACGAGGAGCCTTTGACTAGCTAGGTTTGAGTTCAGCTCCCTTTCCTTAAGAAGGGACATGCATTAATCAGCGGTTGCGCCAATCAAAAATTCTATGCAGAATGGGAATGCATAGGGGAATATATGAAGAAATATGGTGTTAAAGCAGAACTCTTAATAGGCCATTGTTAAGCGTGTAAGGACAAAAGAAGTAATTGTAATTTAACAGTTTTCCTGTTGCTCTATTTTATCAAAGCAAATATCTGGGACAGCAAAGGATATAATAGATTCTTATAGAAAAGTAATATATTGTAACCAGAACAGAAGTTTAAAAGGGGAAGTAAATGTACTTTTAGTATTTTCATTATTGTAATAGTTATTATTATTTCTTATCGGTAGAAGGCAATGTTAATTTAGGCTTCTTCATTTTGCTGTCTGCATAAAAAAATTTAAGCCAATAAAAAAAAGAAAGTGACATGCACAGTATTTTTTACCAAACCTTGGTAACCCAAACATTGCCATACAAATTAATTGAGTGACTCAAAAACAATGCACGCTCTTTAACACAAACATTGTTAGACGTTCTCCCTTCCCACGAGTGTGCCAGACTCGTTCACTTTTCTGTTTCACGCTTATCCCATGTTTGGATTGAACAATTGGAGGTGCAATTTTCCTGAGCTAGGCCATGATGATGTTTGCAGCCTTCAAAAGGTTTGCTATGAAATGTTTATTTTTAGATTGGCTCAAGGCAACCGCTGCTAGACAATGATGTGGTCATGTCTCAGTCTATAGCCGCTTTATGCATTAATTGTGGGAAGGCAGTGCTACACGTTTTTTCAAAAAAAAAGAGATACATCATTTCATAGATTTCTATTTCAAACCTCTTGTCTCTTCCATTCATAGCATAGTCTTATCATACATAGATATAATTGCAATAAACACTGTATCTCTGGTATGGTGTTCTGAACAGTACAGTGGTACCTCGGGTTAAGTACTTAATTCATTCCGGAGGTCCGTTCTTAACCTGAAACTGTTCTTAACCTGAAGCACCACTTTAGCTAATGGGGCCTCCTGCTGCTGCTGCGCCACCAGAGCACGATTTCTGTTCTCATCCTGAAGCAAAGTTATTAACCTGAAGCACTATTTCTGGGTTAGCGGAGTCTGTAACCTGAAGCGTATGTAACCTGAAGTGTATGTAACCTGAGGTACCACTGTAAATGTTACTGAATCTATACCAGGTTTTTTGTAGATGGTGCCCAAAGATTTTACTCACTAAAAGTAAGTCCATTGATTTCAATGGGTCTAATCTGAATATGATCTAGTTCATTATCACCTAATACTAATAGTGACACCTGTTGGCTGTCTTCTTGTGATTTTCTGCCAGATTCATCCAAAGGGAGAAAATATTACCATGCCTATTGACATACTCTAAAAAAAAACAACATCTGATGTAACAATGCTCTCAAAGTTAGCTAAATGGCTCTCTCCCTATGCTGCTGGCAAAGGCACACTATGTTTGTGTCTGTGTGCACATTCTGTTCACAGATCTGCACACCTGGAAACAGGAGAGGAAAGCTCACATCTGGAGACCCAGTCCATTGGTGCACAAATTTGTAGACCCTTAGGCAAATCAGACGCCCAAATTTTGGATGCCAGGCTTTGCGGGGAGCCAGACCAGTGTCCAACAATCCTCACATACTTGCACACCATGTGTTACACAGCATATGAACTGCAACGTCTCGCATACCCCAAAACAATGAAATATGCTTTGAAGTCTTGAGATCCTTTTACAAAACTGTACTGCGATCCTGTCATTCTAACACGGGTCATTAAAATGCAGGTCGTTTATTGGAAAATTCTATAAATGATATCACTTTGGCAGGCTCAGCTCTGCTGAGAGAGAGAGAGAGAGAGAGAGAGAGAGAGAGAGAGAGAGAGAGAGCGCTAAAACAAATAAATAAGCCATTATTTACTATGCGGTAACCAACTCTACTACCAAAGCATTTAATTTGTTGTGGTGGTTTGTGGCTTATTTTCAGCTTGTCCTTCTGTTTTCACTCATTAGCGTTTAAAATCTGGCACTCTGTAATTAAGGCTTCCAAGCAGGAGGAGCAACAAGTCCTGCGGCAGGCAACTGTCCTCCAAATTAATCCTTCTTGATATATAAAAAAAGGAATGCTGAGCAGATGTCCCAGCAAAAGTGCAAGAGACTTGTCCAATATTCTTAAAGCACTGGGTTTGCTCCTTATCTTGTAACGAGACATCTTGTAATTCACTGCATTATAAGACTCGGTGCAATTCCTCCTCTTTCTGTGACTGCAAATGGGGCTGTTGTGGAATTAACAAATAAGATCGTGTAGACATTTCACCATTCAATTAACCACGCTTCCCTGGAAAGGTAAGGTAAAGGGACCCCTGACTATTAGGTCCAGTCGTGGCCAACTCTGAGGTTGCAGCGCTCATCTCACTTTATTGGCCGAGGAAGCAGGCATACAGCTTCCGGGTCATGTGGCCAGCATGATTAAGCCACTTCTGGCGAACCAGAGCAGTGCACGGAAACGCTGTTTACCTTCCCGCCGGAGCGGTACCTATTTATCTACTTGCACTTTGACGTACTTTTGAACTGCTAGGTTGGCAGGAGCAGGGACCCAGCAACGGGAGCTCACCCCGTCACGGGGTTTCGAACCACCAACTTTCTGATCGGCAAGTCCTAGGCTCTGTGGTTTAACCCACAGCGCCACCCGCGTCCCTCCTGGAAACGTACTTAGGTTCTAATAATTAAAAGTACTGCATTGCATTGGTCCTGGCTGTAGCATCTCCAAAAAGACAGGGAAGAGTTGGAAAAGGGACAACCAAAATTATCAGGGGGCTAGAGCAACTCTGCCCCCCCCCCCACGGAAAGCTTACAACTGTGGCTGCTTAGGGAAACAGTGAGTAAGTGGTTGGGGAACATGACAGAGGTGTACAGTGAAACCTCAGTTTTCAAATGTAATCCATTCCAGAAGACCATTCAAGTTCCTAGAAGTTCAAACACCGAAGACTCAATATGTAAACTTCAATACAATAAGGAAACTCAAAACAGAAGCCGCCTCAGAAGTTTCACTTCCGAGGCGTGTTCAAAAATGGAAGCATTTACTTATGGGTTTACGGCGTTTGGGTTCCAAAACATTTGTTAACAGAGACATTCGAAAACCGAGGTTCCACTGTATTAGATTATAAACTGTGAAGAGAAAGGGGATAGATAGTCATTTTCCTCTCTCTCTCATAATAGTAGAACTTAGGTGAGGGACGTGGGTGGCGCTGTGATCTAAACCACAGAGCCTCTTGGGCTTGCTGATCGTAAGGTCGGCAGTTCAAATCTGCTCAATGGGGTGAGCTCCCATTGCTCTGTCCCAGCTCCTGCCAACCTAGCAGTTTGAAAGCACACCATCGCAAGGTACCGCTGCAGCTGGAAGGTAAATGGCATTTCCATGCATTCGGGCTTATGTCACGGTGTTCCGCCACAGCAGAAGTGGTTTAGTCCTGCTGGCCACATGACCCAGAAAAGCCATCTGTGGGCAAACGCCAGCTCCCTCGGCGTGAAAGCGAGATGAGCGCCACAACCCCATAGTCACCTTTGGCTGGACTTAACCATCCAGGGGTCCTTTACCTTTTACCTTTTTTGTACAAATAAATTTCATTACCTTGTTATTATAGACCTCTGGTAAGGGAACCTAATATGCAGGAACAGGAGAGTAAAAGCAAGTTAAGAAACCCCATTCTGGTCCAAGGTGCAAAGGACATAATTCTCATGAACATGGTGAGCAATGTGTTGGCGTGCCAGGCAGTGTCTCCTTGTTATTCAGGTGAACAGCAGTTGTGGGCTGGTACATTGGCCAGTTCCTCTCTCCTTCAGCGTCAGCATGACATCACAATGGCCTGTGTTTCTCCTTCTGGTTGGACACATCCGTGTGAGAACACAGTGGCCAGTCTATGAAATAGGCAGCATCAGCATGAAATCACAGTGGCCAGTTTTTCTCCCTCAGGTGGCTAGCATGGGCCACAGTAGACAGCCCTTGAGACTATCCAATGAAGTTGAATGATGGGAGATTCGGGACAGCCAAAAAGAATGTAGTTTTTTACACAGCACATATATAAACTATGGAATTCACTCCCAGAAGATAATAGTGATGGCTAACAAGATGGACAGGTTCCAATTTCATGGAAGATAAGGCCTAGGGCTTGCAAATCAGAAGCTCGGTGGTTTGAATCTCCATGACGGGGTGAGCTCCTGTTGTTCAGTCCCTGCTCCTGCCAACCTAGCAGTTCAAAAGCATGTCAAAGTGCAAGTAGATAAATAGGTACCACTCTGGCGGGAATGTAATCGGCGTTTCCATGCACAGCTCTGGTTTCACCAAGAGCGGCTTAGTCATGCTGCCCACATGACCCAGGAAAACTGTCTGCGGACAAACGTCAGCTCCCTTGGCCAGTAAAGCAAGATGAGCACCGCAACCCCAGAGTCGTCCGCGACTGGACTTAATGGTCAGGGGTCCCTTTACCTTTAATGTTCTCAATGACTTAACTAGCCACAATGCCTATGTTCACCCTGCCCTGTTGGAGACAGTATGCCTTTGAATAGCAGTTGCTGCAAATCACAGGTGGGAAGGAAGAAGAAGAAGAGTTTGGATTTGATATCCCGCCTTTCACTCCCTTTAAGGAGTCTCAAAGCGGCTAACATTCTCCTTTCCCTTCCTCCCCCACAACAAACACTCTGTGAGGTGAGTGGGGCTGAGAGACTTCAAAGAAATGTGAGTAGCCCAAGGTCACCCAGCAGCTGCATGTGGAGGAGCGGGGAAGCGAACCCGGTTCACCAGATTACGAGACTTCCGCTCTTAACCACTACACCATACTGGATGCTACTGAGGTCCTGCAATCCATCAGCATTGGGTTGACCACTGTGAGAACAGGACGATGGACTAGAGGAGCCTTTGCTCTGACCCATCAGAGCTCTGCTTACGTTCTTGGGGACAGGAAACCTTTTCCTGAGAAGGGCCATTTTTCCTCAGGGTAATCGGTCAGGGGCCACATGCCAGAAGGCCAGAATCAAAAGTAAGTGGAATGGAATCATAGACTTGTACAGTTGGAAGGGACCTCTGAGGATCATCTAGTCCAGTGTTTCCCAACCTTGGGCCTCCATGTGTTTTTGGCCTACAACTCCCATCATCCCTAGCTAGCAAGACCAGTGGTCAGGGATGATGGGAATTGTAGTTCAAAAACAGCTGGAGGCCCAAGGTTGGGAAACACTGATCTAGTCCATTCCCCCCATGCAATGCAGAAATACGCAACTGTCCCATATGGGGATTGGACCTGCGAACCTGGTATTATCAGCATCATGCTCTAACCAACTGAGCTATCCATAGGCAATATTTCAGGATTGTGTAGCCCTCTCTGTGCCAACTCATTTCTCCCTCTGCAATCTCCCCACCCTCTAGCAGTCCGTCTATTTTTAGCTTTCCCCCATCCTCCCCACCTCCAGTAACACTGTTGGGGCTGATTCCTTCCAGAGGGTTTGCCCTACTTCTCTTCCATCACCCTATCCATTTCTGCTCTGCCCATTTCTGTGGGAATTTCCTTTTCCACCATCCTCATCTCCCTCTCGACTTTCCAGTCTCCTCACTATAAGGCTTCCTTCCCTCCAACGCTTTTGCCACCCCAGGGCTCACTGTACAACGGCCGCATCTCTTCCCCCCCCCACACACACACCTATTCTTACACACACACAATGCAGAAGATGAAACCATTCTCAAAGGGGAGACCCAGAATGAAGCTGCCAAGTCAGAGGGCCACGTGGAATTAGGCCGGAAGCTGAAATGTGCCTGCAGGGCCACCTGTTCCCCACAACTGAGCCATGCAATTCACATCATCTTATTAAAGGTAAAGGGACCTAGCAGTTCGAAAGCACATCAAAGTGCAAGTAGATAAATAGGTACCGCTCTGGCAGGGAGGTAAACAGTGTTTCCGTGCACTGCTCTGGTTCGCCAGAAGTGGCTCAGTCATGCTGGCCAATAAAGCGAGATGAGCGCCACAACCCTAGAGTCGGCCACGACTGGACCTAATGGTCAGGGGTCCCTTCACCCTTTACCTTTATCTGCCACTCTGGGCAGCTCCTAACAGAATATTAAAAACACAATAAAACATCAAGCATTTAAAAACTTCCCTAAACAGGGCTGCCTTCAGATGTCTTCTAAAAGTCAGATAGTTGTTTATTTCCTTGACATCTGATGGGAGGATGTTCCACAGGGCGGACGCCACCACCGAGAAGGCCCTCTGCCTGGCTCCCTCACTTCTCTCCATGAGGGAACCACCAGAAGACCCTCGGAGCTGGTCCTTTAAAGGGCCAGTAAACAAATTCATGGAGGATAAGGTTTTCAGTGAGCTAGCTACCCATGGAGGCTACTGTACATTCTCCCTCAACTGTCAGAGGGAGAATGCCTCTGATTATCCATTGCTGGGGAACACAAGTGGAGAGAGGGTTGTTGCCTTCAAGCCCTGCTTGCAGACTTCCCATGAGCATCTCGTTGGCCACTGTGAGAGAAGAGGGGTTCTTCCTAAGTTCTTAATTGTTCTAGACCAGGAATAAAGGTAAAGGGATCCCTGACCATTAGGTCCAGTCGTGGCTGACTCTGGGGTTGTGGCGCTCATCTCTCTTTATTGGCCGAGGGAGCTGGCATACAGCTTCCAGGTCATGTGGCCAGCATGACTAAGCCGCTTCTGGCGAACCAGAGCAGTGCATGGAAACGCCGTTTACCTTCCCGCCAGAGCGGTACCTATTTATCTACTTGCACTTTGACGTGCTTTTGAACTGCTGGGTTGGCAGGAGCAGGGACTGAGCATTGGGAGCTCACCCCGTCGTGGGGATTCGAACCACCGATCTTCTGATCGGCAAGTCCTAGGCTCAGTGGTTTAACCCACAGCGCCACCCGCGTCCCAGACCAGGAATATCCTCAGCCAAAACAAGAAGCACTTTTTGTCCCAGAGTCAATTAGGAGGCTCCTTCTCTCTTCACACATGCTCCTATCTGCTTTGCCCATGGAGCTCGACAGAACCAACAAGGCCATCTCTTTCAGCATGTAGCTGGGATGAGCTCTTCCCTCTCGCAAAGCATTTGCTGTTGGAATTACTTAACGGAATATGGCCTCTGGCCCATCCCCACACGCAGAAGTCCCAAAGGCTGCAAGAATACAAGCTGATCTTTGCTCTCACACTCTTTGCTCTGTCCAGCATGCAGCTGTTTGGGCAGGCTAAATCATCTGTCTGGCTGGATGTGCAACCGTCGTTCCTGCTGCTACGTCTGACGAAAACCAAAACCACCCGCTCTAGCGATACGAAAAAGTGATGCAGGAGAGCAGGAGAGACAAACCAGCAAGCGAAACAAGGGTGTTTGCCACGTGGAAGCTGGCACTGCCCTTTGTCAGCCCTTTCACCAATCCACCCATGTGGGTCTCTGTCTCCAACAACATTGCCATTGTATCCTCCCTAATTGCACAAAACACATGCAGGAGAGAAAAAACACTAGATTTCTCCCTCGTTTTTCAAGACACCCTCATATGTGCACACAGGACAGGCCCTCTTGCCAATATTACTGGACTTCCAATTCCTATCATCTCTAATGCTGGGGCAGATGGGAATTGGGAGTCTAACAAGTTAGGGAGAGCCACAGGTTCTCTCTCCCTGACAAAGGATCGTAGAAGAGAGTATTATTCTACCCAGGTCCTTGTCCTGTGGCACAATTATTCTCTTATCTTCTCTATAGCAGCCTTAAGAGCCTGAAAGTGAGGTTTGTCCTCTGTTGTCTTCTCTAAACCTGCTTAGCCTGGTCTGATACAGGCCTTGCCTGCTGCAAGTCTTTGTGTTTCTCCTGTCCTCAGAGCCATCTCTTCTATTTCCACAGCCTTCGTGGAAAGTGGTGATCAAAACGGAACACCATCCTCCAGCTGAGGCCTAGACACTGCCAAGTGAAGCAGGACTGTTCTTTCTCAGACCACCCCCAATGGACATTCCCAGGGATTTGGCGCCAGTATCCAAGCTCAAGTGGGACTGATGGAATAAAGAATCCAACTTATTATTTTTGAAAAAAGCGAATTACTGGAAGGACGTCTGGTCACATAATTTTTCCCCAAACCATCATCCCCGCCCACTGGCCATGCAGGCTAGGACTGATAAGAACTGGTGTCCAACAAGACACTCTCTTGAATGGTCACAGGTTCCCTGCCATGGATATAGGGTCATAGGAGAGATAGGGAACTCTAGGATGATTCAATTCAAGGCCCTTCCAGTGCCATAATTCTCTTATCTTCTCTGTAGCAGCCTGAAGGGAGAGGGGCTGCCAAAATATCTCCATTTTTGCCGTTGGGATCACCCAGAGCAATGAAGATACAGGACTTCAGCCAACAGGAAGAAGAAGAAGAGTTTGGATTTGATATCCCGCTTTATCACTACCCAAAGGAGTCTCAAAGCAGCTAACATTCTCCTTTCCCTTCCTCCCCCACAACAAACACTCTGTGAGGTGAGTGGGGCTGAGAGACTTCAGAGAAGTGTGACTAGCCCAAGGTCACCCAGCAGCTGCATGTGGAGGAGCGGGGAATCGAACCTGGTTCACCAGATTACGAGACTACCGCTCTTAACCACTACACCACACCGGTTGTCATGGACGGACTGGATGCAGAAGAGGCACCAGCCGGGGAATCCACTAGGGAACCACCAGGGGAAGAAAGCTCAGAGCCAGGGGAGTTGTGGGGGGACAACGATGAGAGAGGTCTGGGGGAAGGTGTCGGAAGCTGGAGGGGAAACAGGGGTTAGTGAGCAGGAAGACTCTGTGGCAGAGAGCAGTCCAGAATCAGAGGCAGAAGTGGAGGCAGGAGAGGAGGGGAGTCAGAAAGTTGAGATCAAGGGAGTCTCCCCCTCCTGCTGTGACCAGCTCCCCCCCCCCATCTCCAAGAATGCGCAGAGAAATGAAAAGAGCAGAACAGAGATTAGTTGTGCACAGATACAGTTTCAAACTGTGTGGGAAAATTCCGGGAGCGGGGTGAGAAGGCGGGGACCTTCAGTCCTCGCAACTGTGTCATCGGGGCAAGACCGACCAGGGTGGGTTGCTGAGACCACTAGGCATGAGCTGTGTTTTGGTTTACTTGAATAAAGAGTTAACTTCACTGGCTTATTACTTGAGTGTTGACTCCAGCCCTGGGCACAGATTAAGGCTCCTGACCCCTTGCCCACCACACCTCACATTCACTTTCGCCCTGTGCAACATACATAATTTTACTTGTGAGCCACCTTTCCACAGTTGTAACCATGCTCAAAACAGCTGACAACATGCCGAAGAACAGCAAAAAATGAGTCAGTCTCAGATGGCAAGGAGAATGACGTCTTGCAACAACAAAAAAACACCTCACAACATATTTTACTGTTTGCATAATATCAAGAGTCCTGGCAATGGCTAAGAGACTCTGGCTAAGACAACATGATGGTGAATGCTCACCATAGAATGATGGCAAGGCCCGTATGCTTGGCACATGGCTACTAGTACCAGAAAGAATGTCTAATGGCTGTGGAAATCCCACAAGAGATCTAATTGCAGATCTAGATGCAGGCCGTGTCAAGACTTCACCAGGCTACCTAAGTAAGTTCTCTTGCTGAGTGTTCTAGGACTGCTGGACCAAGCACTGAGGACATGAGGAGAGTAATGAAACTGCAGGGTCAAAGCCATCCTTTATCTCATCACTGCAGCAAGCACAGCCAATTATGTGGATCTTTTCTAATCTCCCCCCCCCCCACCCCCTCAACCCAACTGGAAGGGAATTAATTATGGCTTTCAGCGTCAAGATGTACAAAGCAACGTTCTAGCTCTGCTTAATGCTGACCTTGTTTCCACTGCATGAATGCATGTCTAACTTTCATTGTTTTTCATCTGATACACTTACTCCCTGCCTTTCCTTCCAAGGAGCTCAAGATGATTGACCATGTGGTCCTCACGCTCACCTCCCTCTTTTAATCAAAACAACCACTCTCTCGGGTGGGTTAAGCTGAGAGATAGTCAACGGCCCAGGGTCACCCAGTGAACTTAGACAAGTTGGATTTGAATCAGGGTCCCCTAGCCTGACCTTTTTGCTCAACCTCTTCTCTGATGCCCATGGGTACCACTTTTACTTGCATCCTCTTCTTAAAACCTCTCAACTCTACAAAGGGATGGCTGAAGGAAGGCCTCTGTGTGTGATTCTGCTCTGCACAGAACATAGTCATGAGTTAATTCCTTCCTTGACTCCACCCCTCTAATTATAGAACATGAAACCATTCAGAGGAGCATTCCAGACAGCGTAACTGTTATCACAGTTAGAAGCTTAAAGCAACACTGGAGTAGCACCATAGGGTAACAGCTGCAAGCTTCTGCCTTCTTGTGGGCTTTCTGGAAAAAACTGGCTGGCCATGGGTGGGAAAAGGATGCTAGTCTAGACTGGTCCTCAGAGTGGGGTGGGATAGCTTGGGCTGCCCTCCAGGGAAAGCCGTTCCATGAGAAAAGAGGAGCCTCTTTTTTCAAGCAACGGTGGAGTGGATTCACCCCACTGCCCACCTGCCACTGCTATTAATTTGTCCACTGCTGCTAGCCTGCCCTCTCCTCTGCCACTGCCATAACATGGCCCCCTGCCTGGCAGAGAAAGCCACATATATCTGATATATCTGCTGGCCATGGAACAGCCACAACCAGCCACCGAAAGGATCACCATTGCTGCTCTGCCATGGCTTCCAAAAACGGTTTATCGCACCCCGAAGCCTCACACACAGAGTCACAACACAGAGTCTTTCCTCAGCGTGAGGTGTTCTGGAGCAAGGTGTCCCTGGAGAGCACCTTCACTACAGTGGTACCTCAGGTTACATGCACTTCAGGTTACATACGCTTCAGGTTACATACTCCGCTAACCCAGAAATAGTACTTCAGGTTAAGAACTTTGCTTCAGGTTGAGAACAGAAATCGTGCTCAGGCGGCACGGCAGCAGCAGGAGGCCCCATTAGCTAAGGTGGTGCTTCAGGTTAAGAACAGTTTCAGGTTAAGAAAGGACCTCTGGAATGAATTAAGTACGTAACCCGAGGTACCACTGTACTGCCGCTTTGACACAGGAGCAAAAAACATTTTCAAGGTTTACATTTTAAGCAGCATTTGTCATTTCATCAAAGCAACTGGCGTGCTTAGCGTTCCTGTGGATTCTCCAATAATAATAATAATAAAATAATAAAATTTTAGTTATCTCCCAGGCTCAGCCGCTCTGAGCCTGGGCTTATTTACAAGCCAGGCTCAGAGCTGCTAACAACAGTAAAAATAACGCAGTTTACATAAAATCACAATCAATTAATTGAAATACATTCTAAAATCAATTCATTCTAAAATCAATTCAAAGTCAAATTAATGGCAACCATTGGGCTAGAGTTCTGTGGGGATTACAGCAGTAGGGGGTCAGGCTGTGCCCTGGCCAAAGGCCTGGTGGAACAGCTCTGTCTTGCAGGCCCTGCGGAAAGATGTCAAGTCCCACAGGGCCCTAGTCTCTTGTGACAGAGTGTTCCACCAGATTGGAGCCACGGTCGAAAAAGCCCTGGCTCTGGTTGAGGCCAGCCTAACCTCCCTGTGGCCTGGGACTTTCAAGATGTTTTTATTTGAAGACCGTAAAGTCATCCATGGGACATACCAGGAGAGGCAGTCCCATAGGTACGAGGGTCCTAGGCCGTTTAGGGCTTTAAAGGTGAAAACCAGCACCTTAAACCTGATCCTGTACATCACCGGGAGCCAGTGCAGCTGGTATAGCACCGGGTGAATGTGATCCAGTGGCAAGGACCCCGTAAGGAGTCCCGCAGCGGCATCCTGCACCCGCTGGAGTTTCTGGGTCAGTCTCAAGGGCAGCCCCACATAGAGTGAGTTACAATAAGGCCATCTCACCTGGTCATCCTAGTTCCTTAGTCTGATGAAGGATGCCCCTACCATCACTTCTTTTCAGCAGATATCCCTGAGCCCGGTCTACTGTGTTCCTATCCATTGAGTGTGGCATGCAAAGGAGTGGATTGGGTCCATTGTCATTTGCTCACCTGGTATATTTGGTAAAGGCAGGGAGGGCTTTCTGGAGGTTAACAATGACAAATCCCAGCCATGATAAAAACTGCAACAGCTAACTGACGCCAACCCTCCTAAGATGTTGGGAAAGTTTAATTCCTAAACCTCCAAGTAACATGCAATGCGTGGGCTGAAATCCTTTGCCTCAATATTTAAATTTGGTGGGAGCAGACTTGCAGGACTGAATCCATTCCTTATAGACTTCAAAAGGCAACAATTTCCTCTAAATAAATATTAAGCCTAAGTGATGCTTTAAATGAAAGCCAAAGGTTAACTCCTACCGAAGATGATCATTATAATCAAAAGCTTCTAATCCTCCTCTCTCTCCCTCTCTTTTTCTCTCATTCAAGCTCCACACATGAAATCCAGCCCAAATCAATCCAGATGCGCTGGATAGCAAAGTGGTCAATAAACAAAAACTCCCTGTGTGTGCACCTTTTCATATATATTTTTATTAACACTGTACACATGTGCTTGAAAGTCCTGAAGAGAACTAATCAAGAGTTTGGCTTTGTGCTATGATACCCATATTAGTGGACCCTCTCTAAAAAGGCCCTCCCAGCAGATTGGAGGAAGAGGAAGACATCACCTTTACTTATCATTGATTGATTGATTGATTGATTGATTGATATCCCACTCTATCCCATGGGCTCGGAACAGCACACATACAACAGTTTTTCCCCTCCCCATTCCCTTCAAACCCATTCTTAATAATGTGTATTTTTAAAGACTCTGGCTTAAGTTTGCCCCACCCCTCAGTCCTCACCCCCTGCTAAAACTAAGCCTGACGCCACGATCCTATTGCACATATTACTTGTGGGACTAAGCCAGGCATAGGCAAACTCAGCCCTCCAGATGTTTTGGGACTACAACTCCCATCATCCCTGACCACTGGTCCTGTTAGCTAGGGATGATGGGAGTTGTAGTCCCAAAACAGCTGGAGGGCCGAGTTTGCCTATGCCTGGACTAAGCCACCAACAAAACTCAAGGGGACCTGCTTTTGAGGAAGCATGCAGAGGACTGTGCTGGTAAGCATGTGACAATGCAACTTTAAAGGTAAAGTTAAAGGTAACCCTGACCATTAGGTCCAGTCGTGGCCGACTCTGGGGTTGTGGCCCTCATCTTGCTTTATTGGCCAAGGGAGTCAGTGTACAGCTTCCGGGTCATGTGGCCAGCATGACTAAGCCACATGGAAACGCCATTTACCTTTCCGCCAGAGTGGTACCTATTTATCTACATGCACTTTGAACTGCTAGGTTGGCAGGAGCAGGGACCGAGCAACAGGAGCTCACCCCGTCGTGGGGATTCGAACCGCCGACCTTCTGATTGGCAAGTCCTAGGCTCTGTGGTTTAACCCACAACTCATCTTTACATAGATATTAAACCCAGAGCCGGAGCTAGGGTGGGTGGGTGGGCTAGCCAGGTTTTTTGCCCCAAGAGAAGACCCCAGAGTGTGTACGCAAATGGACATGGGGGTGCCAACATGGGTGAAGCCCGGGAGCAGGGAGGGGCAGCTGCTACCCAAATAAATGAAAATCAATAAAAATACATCACTAACTTAGGTTCCAAACCCCACCGCCGCTGCCAGCAAAAAGCCTGCCCCCCCCCCAACAAAAATCCTGGCTACACCCAAGAGTGCCAAACTGGGTGAAATAAAGCCAAGCTTCACCACTGATTAAATCCCATTTAGTTCAATGGGGATCACTTCCCAAGTGAGCGGGTGCAAGATTGCATCCTGAAACTGAACGGCACATACTTTTCTCTGCTTTAACCTCTCCTCAATCTTCCTCTTTTGGAGCGGCACAGAACCTCCATCCCGTCCCGTGGGTCTAATTGCCCCTCCCCCCTGTTGTTTCAACCAAGCCACGCCCACCTGCTCTGCACCTGACATCGCTTGCCCGCTGCTCCCCCTGCGTCACTTTTTTTAGATTGCAATCTCCTCGGGGCAGAGACCCTTCTTTTTATCTTTAGGCTGTGAAGCGCCCCGTGCGCTGATGGCACAAGAAGAAGAGCCTCTTACAAGCTTTCTTTCGCTCTGCAGCAAATCCTGCTGTCAGATTTCCCCCCGGAGCACAAGAAATGTTGCATAATCAGCACTAAAGTGAAGTATGGTTCTAATACTGGGAGAGTACAGAAAGTAATTTTTTTCTCTCTCTCTCTTTCTCCCTTCTTCTTCTTCTTCATTATTTTATTGCTTTGGAAAGCCTGAGAGCTCCAACTGTATAGATGCCAATAACTTCCCAAAGTTTTTGGGTTTTTTTAAAAGGCTGCTGCTGCTGAAGTAAGAGATCGGATTTTTTAGCAAGTGCTTTAGAGGCACCACGCCAAAAGTCCTCTGATTCCCTAAAAGCAACGAGGGGATGGGAGCGCGGTGGGGAGCGGGACAGATAAGGGGGTGGGATAGGAGTTGATTAACTTCAGTTACTGCACAAATGGGGGTGGGGGGGGGAGAGAAAGGAGCTTTCTCCCTCCCGCCCGCCCTGCGTCTGTCTGTTTCTGCCAAGGGTGCCCGTTTAGCTGTGAGCAAACGCCTTTTTCTTCCAACCGCAAAGTAATTTACAGCTGAAGATTTCGGAGTCTTTTTCTCTCTCCCGGTCCTTCTGAGTCCCCCTTTCCTTGTTGTTTTTTCCTACTCTCTCTCTCTCTTGCTGGGTTGGGGATTTTTAAAGACTTCGCTTTTTTTTCAAAGGAGGTAAGGCTATGGCACGGCTCTCGGCGCTTGGCTTTCGGAGGAGGCTCGGATTTCAGAGGCTTTAATCCGTTTGTACAGGATCAGTTCCTACCCAACATGAAACAACCGCAACAGAAACCCTGGCAGACAGGTGCATTCCGGGCGGAGAGAGAGAGAGCGAGAGGAGCGAGGCGGCTGGAGCAAGAGCGAGCGAGCGACCTTGGGAAGAAGGTGAGGGCGCCGGCGGAGAGAAAAGAAAGGGGGAGAGCAGGTTGGAGGGAGAGGTGTTGTAGGGCGCCTGGCTGCATTGTGGCTCCTTACGACGCGCGCGGGAAGCTTGCCCAAAGCAACAAACAGCGAAGCGCGGCGAGGCCAAGGCGAGAGCGCGAGACGGAGGAGGTCTCCAAAGCACCTGCCTTGCCAACTCTGAAATATTCAAGATCGCGGGCGGGTCTGTCTCCGGACGCACGTGCTGCCTCGACACCAGCTCCAGCTACGCACCAGAAATCCTTCTTTTCTCGCTCGCTTCTTTCCCAGCTCCTTCCCGCCGCCCCCCACCTTCCTCACAAAAAAACGGTAGAATGTCATGGAAAACCATGCGATCCACTCCACCCAACACCAAGCCAGTTTTACTATAGTATAATCAGGCAGAGAGGGAGATGTTTGGAGAGGCATCTCCAAGTTGCAAAGAGTTTCTTTCCTAATTCCTCCCCGCCACCAGCCCGATTGGATCCGGGTGCGTTTCTCCTCAAGGAGAGGGGAGGCTCTCCACGTTAGATGAAAGATCTCACGCGTCTTCAAAGCATGGAATCTATTTTCTTTCCTTTTCCAAGTCCTCCTGAGAGCCAGAGAGCTCCAAGAGCAGAACCTCCTGCCCGTGCCCTGCAAGTGCATCAATCAACATTTTTTGCAAAGCGGAGGCCAACATCTCCTCCTCACATCATTAGCCAGACTAATGCGCTCCAGAGAATACCTTCTTAATGCAGGGCTCCTGGCATCTTGCAGCAGAAACAGCCATTTGGGAACAGGCGTTGGGGTGGGGTGGGGGGGGGAGGGTCTGATCAGAGGGAATCCTTGAAGTTGAAGACCGTTTGATTCATCCGGTGGATGAAATGCACTCTCTCGCTCTGGCTCTGTCTGAGCTGGAAAGTTCGGCAAGGCGGGAGATGCCGGTTTGGAGAGCAAGTGGATTCTCTCTCTACAGCTATAATAAACTGGCTCGTAAAAGTGACGGGGCCGGGGGGCGGGGGCGGAGAGAGAAAGAATCAAACAGGGGAAGAGGTTTGCGAGGGGGAGGGTCACTTACCTGTACCTGGATGCACAGCAGCAGGAAGTGTAAACATCTGGGGAGAGGGAGAAGAGAAAGGCAACAAAAGATCAGAAGGATGCGATGGAAAGTTCACCAAAAGACAATCAACACGCGCGCGCCGGTGGTTTTGTTGGAGAAAGAGCGCAGTTAGGTTATTCAATATTGGGGCGAGGAAACTCTCTTTTGGGGGGAAGGGGAGAGTGTCACGGGGGGGGGGAGAGCTGAAAAGATCCCGAAGTGACACTTTAAAAAAGAAAGAAAGAACGAAAAAGCCGGTGGCGGGGAGGGGGGTTTGGCGAAGAAATGCGCCAAGCGGGGCAATGTCAGCATGATCCTTACAGGCAAGTGCAGGCGGAGAGCAGGGAATAATACATCGCTGAGCGCGGCGGCGGAGGCGGCGGGGGCGGCGGCGAGGTCCAGTGGCTTCCCGGGAGCGGCCGAGCGGTCAAACCTCGAGCCTGGCCATGGGAGAAAGGAGGGTCCCGTCTTGTCAAGTCCGGCGGCGGCGGCGGCAGCGTCCGGTTTCCAGCGGTGGCGCTTGGCGCTGAGCAGCAAGGCGGAGAAGTTGAGCGCCCGGCTGCTTTGCCTCCTCCGAGTGACTCCCTTAGACATCAGCTCTCCTCTTTCCCCCCCCGTCTCTCCTCCTCCTCCTCCTCCGGGCTCGCTGGATGCGAGTGAGGGAGCGCGCGCGCGCGCGCCTGTGTGTGGTGTGTCTGCTGCGCGCGCGCGCCTGTATGTGTGTGTCTGCGCGTCTCTCTCTCACTCACTCTGTCTCTCCGCCTTTGGAGAGAGGAGAAGGTGCTGCCCGGTTGTCAGCAACTTCCGATCATCAGCAACAACCCCTCCTTTCCCCCCTCCTCCGTCTCGCCGCCGCCACCTTCCCCCCACCCCTCTCCTCCCCTCTCCCTGGCTCTTCCCTGGATCTGACTGCCCAGACAGATGCCCAAGGATGCGTCTCAGGTCCCTGATCTCCTTCTTCTCTCTGTGTCTCTCTCTTTCTGTCTTTCCCTCCCCACCGATGGGTTGTGTGGCGGCGGCGGCGGCAGCGCGACGAGCCTCCGGGTCTCTCCCTCGCTCCCTCCCAGTCGCTGGGCAGGTTCCTTACGAGGTCATCGGAGGGGAGGGCCGGGCTCCCTCGGGGTCGCTTTGGCCCAGGGCCACCTGCAAGCGGGCAAGGAGCCCCTTCTCCTCCTCCTCCTCCTCCCGCCTCTGCGCTCTCCCGCCCGGCTTCTCTCGGCATCCTCCCCACCTGGAGAAGGGGTGCGAGGCGGGTGGGGTAGAGGGAGCGCGGCGCACACAGAGAGAAAGAAGATCCTGGGCCAGCGGAGGGAGGCGCTGGCTGCTTTGCACTTGCTGGAGGCGAAGGGCGCTCGGGAAGCCAGCTGGCGGCTGGGCCTCCGCCTCTCCGCCAGTCCCAGTTGCGCTGGGAGAGCCTCGGTACCTGCGCGGCAGCCAGAGACCGCAGCGACGCGGCGACACAAAAGCGGGCGAGGGAGGCGCGAGAGAGCGCCTTTTGGAGCGGAGGGGCAAGAGGAGGACGCGCGGAACCGGGGGAGGCAGGCAGGCGGGCAGGCAGGCAGAGATCATGGCAACTCCATGGAGCCTCCAGACTCAGGGGCAGTCTATCCCCACCCCCACCCCGAATGGGAGATCGGGGATGGGGGGAGCACTTAGCTGGAGAAGGCTGGGCTTCCCGGAAGTATCTGGTTGGGCGCTGCTCAAAACAGGAATTTGGAGCGGAATGCAGGTTCTGATCCAACAGGGCTGTCCTGAACTGAGAGCCTCCAGGGTTCAAGTAGCGCTGCAGCTCTGGATAAAAGTTGCTGGGAGTGTGCGGGTGGGAGCTGGGCAGCAGGGGGCGCTGTTACCTCCGTGCGTTGCTTGCCGGGGTGGTTGGTGTCCGCTCGGTGACTGGAAGATAGGAGAGTCAGCAGTTAAGCAGGAGCCAATGACAGGCACAGCCAACCCCTGGCTGGTTGTAAGGAGGCAGGCAGGTGGGGGTAGGTGGAGGTGCGTGGGGCAGCACTTCATTCGCCCTAATGGAGGACTGCTTGCTTGTGGGCATCCCTGAAGGCATTTGGCAGGATGCTGTTGGAAACTGGGTGGTCTGATCCAACAAGGTTCCTCTGGCATTCCTAGAAGCCCACCACCACCTCAAAAGAAGAACTGGGAGCAGCAGCAGCGAGGAGGATGCTCAGAGTTAAGATGGCTCTTTGCATAAGCGGCCAAGGTCCAACCCTTCTTGGCCAGCTGGCTTTGGGAATGCCAGCTGGAGAAGCCAAGCACTTTCTGAAGGACTGACTGGAAGCCCATAATGGTCAGCCTTTAGTTAGGACAGGCATAGGCAAACTCAGCCCTCCAGATGTTTTGGGACTACAACTCCCATCATCCCTGTTCCTGACCACTGTTAGCTAGGGATGATGGGAGTTGTAGTCCCAAAACATCTGGAGGGCCGAGTTTGCCTATGCCTGTGATAGGAGGTACAAGGAGTCCTGCCTGAGCACCTACAGGAAGGTCTGCAGCTAGCCTGGTCTTCTTGACCTACCTTGCAATTCAAAAGTCTTGGGGGAGCTATGAGCCTTTCACACAGGGCCATTGATTGCATTGGATCCAGACCTATCCCTTTCTACCCCACCTCACCCCCCTTCTCCCTTCTCTTGGCCCACTCTAACTCGTCCTCTGCTCAGAAACACTTGGTCCTGTCCGTGAAGCAAACCCACTTGCAAAGTGCTAGCTCAGCTTCCCTGACCCCTACTCATTTTAAGGCTCTTCCCCACCTCGCCCTCCCAACTCAACTGGCCTGTTGGCTTGCTTGCAACTGAATGAGCCAGTGAAGCAAAAAATGTAGGGCATCCTCCATTCTGTAGCACCTGCCTGACCAACACACCACATTGATGGTTGGGGGCAGGAGCAGGCCAGGGTGGTAGGACCATGCCAGAAAGCTGCCCTCCTTGACAGCTCCACCTGGCTGCTGCTGCAGAGTGAGGACAGGGTGGCAGCAAAGTTGGGGCCGCCTGGGCATACTGGTAGAGCCAAACCAACTCTCCTGCCAGCGTGCCCACAGTACGAATCTTGCTACCACCCAACCCATCTAGGTAAGTAGTATCAATGCAGCCACGAGGAAGGCGAGTCCATGAGCCTGTCCTCCCATTCCTGGTTCTGAGCTGGTGATGGGATTAGCTGGCAACTCTCAGTTGGTGTGAGCCAGTGGATGTTTGGATATGGCCTTGGTTTTCAAGCCTTGCCTTGGCCTCAACATTGTCTTTCAACCTTAGCACAGATCCCTGTTTGCTTTGGGGTGAGAGAGTGGATTTTTCACCTCTGCCACAGTTGTTAAGAGTTGTAACGCCACTTTATATTAACAAGCGCTTTGGAAAGAAAGGAAGTCTTTCGTGGTTTTCACGCGCATGAGAATACTTCTGCGGGTTATGATTCTCTGCAAGTGTTGATAGAGACCATCCAGTGGCGTAGCGTGGGGGGTGCAGGGGGGGCCGGCCTCACCGGGCGCAACATCTGGGGGTTAGGGTTAGGGGGCACAAATCCACAGGTTAGGGAGTGCAAATCCACGGGTTATGGGGTGCAAATTATTTGCCTTGCCCCGGGTGCTGACAACCCACGCTACGCCACTGAGACCATCTCCCAAAGTCAACCTAATTCCTGTTGGGTTTTGACCTCACGAAATGTCTTCTTCTCTGGACTCACCCAAAGCGGCACTGTGTCCTTAGGTGAGTGAGAAATATCTTTGAGGGCTTTGCACTGGGAAGTATGCTTGAGTCTCCCTTGCACGACGGGTTGCTGTGCGTGAAAATCGTTACCACCAGCGGCCTTGGCAAAATGGGTGGCAGCACGTGGAGAAAATATGTATTGCCCCAGAAAAGAAAATGTGTGGGGCTGCTAGGTTATAAAGAAGGCCAGGGCAGCAATGAGAAGATGAGGGCCTCTCCTTGACTGCTCTTCTCCTTGGCTCCTTGAGGGCTTGGAGGATGGAAGAAGGACAGAAGACCAGATTGGGAACCTTTCAGCCCAATCGCTGAAAGTGTGCAAGTGTCTTCATTTTGCTATGCCAAGGGTAGTCAACCTGGATGTTGCTGGACTACCATTCCCATCATTCCTGGACGTTGGCCATGCTAGCTGGGGCTGATGGGAGTTGTAGTCCATCAACATCTGGAGGAGGCCAGGTTGGCTACCCTTGGGCTGTACATACATTCCTTCTTTTCTGTGTGTGATATCCACTAGCATAACTGACGGGGAGGGCAAGACTTGTGGGTATAGGGCGGTATACAAATTTAATAATAATTATAATAATAATGACTTACCAAAGGGAAACAGTACTGCTGCTGTTTTCCTGCACCTCTTCGCATTTCCAGCAAAGCTCAAAGGAGAGTCCACTCTCGAAGGATGCTTGTTGCTGCGTCCTTTTTTAAAAATTCCTAGAAATAAATAAATGAAGCCGAAGATCACAAAACAGGGCATGGTCTGCCACTATTGATAAAATAAAACTAAAGGTTCACAGAGTGGAAAGTTCAGTCACCTGGCACCAATTCCACCACAAATCACCGGCCCTTATGAAACCTAGAAATCACAGTTCCAAAGAATGCAATATGTGAGGTATAAATTGCATCCCTCCTGTACCAAATGCAGACCCCTGGCCTATCTTAAGTGTTGTCTGCAATGACTGAATTTCGGTCAGGAGCCTTTTCCATCTCTGTCTGGAGATTCCGGGGATTGAGAGCCAGTATGGTGTAGTGGTTAAGAGCGGTAGACTCGTAATCTGGTGAACCGGGTTTGCATCTCCGCTCCTCCACATGCAGCTGCTGGGGGACCTTGGGCTAGTCACACTTCTCTGAAGTCTCTCAGCCTCACTCACCTCACAGAGTGTTTGTTGTGGGGGAGAAAGGGAAAGAAGAATATTAGCTGCTTTGAGACTCCTTTGGGTAGTGATAAAGCGGGACATCAAATCCAAACTCTTCTTCTTCTTCTTGAACCTGGGAACCATGCCCTCTGCGCTACTGAGTTTATGACCCTAAGCTTATATGCAGTGAAAACCTGGAGGTAGCTGTAGCCTAGGACTCTCCATGGAAGTCAACTTGTGTCTGAGAAGCACATCCTCAGACTGCAAGCAGGGAGCTCGCACGATTCCTGACCCTACATATTAAAAACGTTTCCTCCACACCGTTAGAAAGCTGGTGTGTCAGAGGTCAGACTTCTAGCCCAGTTCTTCTGCCTGACCTGCTAGTTTTATTACTTTTGACACAAGGTCGTTTAATCATTTAACTCCACTTGCAGCCGGAAGCGGTCCACTCCAGATGCAGTGAGAACTAGACTTACCTGTGTATGCGTAAGAGAAAGGAGGCAGCAGGTGCAGAAAGCTGGCTGCCGTTCGCCCGTGAGGAACAAGCCAGGAGGCCTCCTGCCCTCCATCACTTCAAAGGCCAGAAAGGCACCTTCAGATTCGTGTTCTCAGCCAAGGAGAAAAAATTTCCTTTGGAAGCTGACTGTCTGCTTAACCCTGTGTTTATTCAACTGCTACCTGAAAATTATCAAAAGAAGACATGGCAGCTGAATGTTGCCCTATCCTTACGACAGTTGGCAGACCAGCAGCCAATGGATGACGGATCATCTGGGGTCAAGGTATGCAGTGGCGTAGCGTGGGGGTGCAGGGGGGCCGGCCGCACCGGGCGCAACACCTGGGGGTTAGGGGGCGCAAATCCACGGGTTAGGGGGCGCAAATTACTTGCCTTGCCCCGGGTGCTGACAACCCACGCTACGCCACTGAAGGTATGGCTTGCCTACCCAAAGACTCCCAGAGGCTCGTTCCAGTTCAGAGTTAAGTCCTAGAAGAAGGAGGCAGTTGTGTATCTCAAAGTGTGTTTCAATCACATTCTGCTTGCTGCGTTCATACAAACCAGATTGTGAGCGACTGAGTGAGTAAGTAAGTCATGTTCGGAGCAGACCCATTGAAAAGAATGAGCTTAAGTGACTAAAAGTCCGGTGATTCCAATGTAACTATTCCAAGCATGAAAAACATGGGATATCGCCCAATCTGTTGGGTCACAGCTATTATCAGCAGGCCCTGTCAATGTGGAATGAGCGTTCTAACTTTTACCTCAGGCTACCGGCACTTCTCTCTGGGCAAAGTTTACTTTAACTGGCTGCTTAGCATTCTTATGACTATTTATTGTATTTTTATTTGCTGTGTGTAGACGTATATAATATACTGTTGTTGTAAGCCAGTTTGAACCCATGTCAGAAAGCAGCAGAGAGAACTGCTTAAAACGAATATGTAAAATTAGTACGGTAGGGTAGTTGTGGTTTATTTTTGCCAAGCTATTCTTTGCTGCTCCCTTTCACATTTGGGATATTATTTACGTCTGAGCTCAAGTTGACTTTTTCTTTTTCTAGCAAAGTTTCTTTAAAGAAAAAAGAAATCAAATAGATTTTTCCCACACCCCAGCTGTTTTCCACAGGCTGCCAGTCTCAAAGAGTTTCCAAACACTTCGCTTGCCATCTAGTGGGAAAACAACGTCGCTGCAAATTCTGGAGCGACTGCCTTGCCGCAGTCCTTTACTTGAGATGGGGGAAGGGATCAGCCGTGTGTTCTCTTACTGAGCCTGCAACTCTTCTATGAGAGCAGAGTTTGGGGAGAATTATATTCCACCGAATGTGTGGAAGTGAGAGCTGGACCATAAAGAAGGCTGATCGCCGAAGAATAGACACTTTTGAATTATGGTGCTGGAGGAGGCTCTTGAGAGTCCCATGGACTGCAAGAAGATCAAACCTCTCCATTCTGAAGGAAATCAGCCCTGAGTGCTCACTGGAAGGACAGATCCTGAAGCTGAGACTCCAATACTTTGGCCACCTCATGAGAAGAGAAGACTCCCTGGAAAAGACCCTGATGTTGGGAAAGATGGAGGGCACAAGGAGAAGGGGATGACAGAGGACGACATGGTTGGGCAGTGTTCTTGAAGCTACCAGCATGAGTTTGACCAAACTGCGGGAGGCAGTGGAAGACAGGAGTTCCTGGCATGCTCTGGTCCATGGGGTCATGAAGAGTCGGACACGACTAAACAACTAAACAACAGATTCCACCGAGAGCAAAGGCTTCTCAGACAACATTGGTTCTACTTCTCAGAACTCGAGATATGTGTGTGTGTGTGAGTAATTTTTATTACATTTTCTGTTTTACAATTTAGAACACGCATTTAAACATCCTTAAAATATCAATGACTTCCTTTCTTCTCTTTCCATGGTTCATTTTGCATATCATAAATCCCTGCATATTTTTTGTTGTTCTTTAGTCGCTTAGTCATGTCCTACTCTTTGTGACCCCATGGACCAGAGCACGCCAGGCACTCCTGTTTTCCACTGCCTCCCGCAGTTTGGTCAAACTCATGCTGGTATCTTTGAGGACACTATCCAACCATCTCGTCCTCTGTCCTTCTCCTTGTGCCCTCCATATTTCCCAACATCAGGGTCTTTTCCAGGGAGTCTTCTCTTCTCATGAGGTGACAAAGTATTGGAACCTCATATTTTACATAAACTAAAACCATTCAGTATTCCATTATTACATCCATCAAAACTTATTTACAGTGTTAAATTTATCTTAATGCTGCCAACATTTTCTAGTGCACATAATTTCCCCCTGTATATTCAATAAACATTTTCCAATCTCCTATAAACGTATGTTCTTCTTGTTCTCTTATTATTATTATTATAGGGAAGGGATGTTTAAGCTTTTGGTTTTTACAGTCAAATGAAATCGCGGGCAGGATTTGAGATAAAAAGCAGTGGAAGAAAAAGTAATTATAATAGAGAATCTTTTGTAATAGAAAAAGATATGGTCTGTATTGGGATTTTATGTTGGAACCACCCTGAGACCTGCAGGTAAATGGC
Organism: Podarcis melisellensis; assembly: GCF_964234715.1. NCBI lineage: Eukaryota > Metazoa > Chordata > Lepidosauria > Squamata > Lacertidae > Podarcis > Podarcis melisellensis. The sequence continues at coordinate 110,374,098 of NC_138530.1, read as the reverse complement.
AGTATAATAAATAAACAAACAAACAAATAAATAAATAAATTTTTATTTATGCCCCGCCCTTCCCGGTTTAAAAACCGGGCTCAGGGTGGCAAACAGCAAATATAAAACATTGATTAAATGCACCTTAAAAACAGCATAAAATACAACATAGAATGCAGCATCAATATCAATAAAATTCAAAAATTCAGGGGTCATGAGGGGCAGTCAGTAGACATCAAACGATCACCAGGGCTAAGTGGCCAAGTTGGTCCTACTAGGCCCAGCAAGGAGACCAGGGAAGAATTTAAATATGGGGTCCCAGAAAGGGTTTCTTCATAGAAGAGGAAAGGGGAAAAGGGAATAGAATTCAAATTGAAGGCCAGGCGGAATAGGCCCTGCGGAAGGAGATCAAGTCCTGCAGGGCCCTAGTTTCATGGGACAGAGCATTCCACCAGGTCGGAGCCGTCACTGAAAAAGCCCTGGCCCTGGTGGAGGATAGTCTGGAGGATAAGCAAGTAGAAAAGGTGTGAGTAAAAACACTGTGGAGGTGAGGGTGGGAAATCAACTTATGAAGCAATGTGTTTGATTTGAAGTTTACCTCTTCAGCTTCTGATGCCCCCTCTTCCCAGTCTTCTCCATCTCACCACTCATAATCTCACCACCATTCCCCAGCCTCTGAGCCTTCTTCCCTTGCCGGTTCCCCAGTAGGTTCCTTCCATCATTCCTCTGCATCCAACCAGTCCATGGCAGTGGGTGGGTGTTTAAAAGCATGTTTGGCCTAAATATGGGTTCTGGGTCTCAAGAGGTTGAAGACCTCTGGTGCAGACATTGCTGAACATAATGGAACAACCATTATTAACGCCGAACAACCGTCTGACTCATTTCAACTTCCTATGTTCCTATGCTGGCAGCAGAACAAAATACAAGGGTTATTTTTCCAGATCCAAACATATGACAAATTCAAGTTCACGCTCTGGAATGGGTAAGTCATTCATCCTCTAGGGCACCAACCAAACGTCTGTGGTTTTCAACTCTCACATCAGCCACTGATGTTATTCAGCAGGGAGAAAGCAAGTCTGCCTTAACTCCCATTAATATTTTAAAAAAACACAACTCTTTAAAAAGAATCAATGAGAACAATGATCACATCTCACTGGGCGTAATATGGGAACAATTGCCCATTCCTGGAAAACTCACATACAGCAGACGAAAATGCCAGGAACTACCCAAATTACATTCCTATTTTAATTTTCAGAAGTGCATTGATCAATATTGTCTGCATGGCAACATTATATTTCATTCCAGGTGCTTGTGATTTGTCAAAACAGGAACATTAGAATCTGCCATTCTTTGGCGGTCACTCGTAGCCGAGTAAGATTGTCTTCCATAAACACGGTTCTAACAGCGAGTCCGTAAGTGACTGTGGAGGCCAATTCTGGACCCACACGTCCTTCCACAATGGGGACATTGGTTTCCGGGCAGGAGTTGATCATGGTGTGGATTTGCCAAGTGTGCACATTTCTCCCTTGCGTCCTGAGCAAGTGTCTTCAAAGCCCATGACACCTTTGGTAAAGGCCGTTCTGCAACTGGAGTGCTCACAGGCCAGTATTCCCCAGTTGTCAGTGTTTATACTACATTTTTTTTAGATTTGCCTTGAGACAGTCTTTAAGCCTCTTTTGTTGACCACCAGCATTACACTTTCCATTTTTAAGTTTGGAATAGAGATCAAGAGAAAGCCATACTTGCGATGCTGGATTTCGGCATCACTGTTGACCCTTGTGGAAAGATAACTGCCTAGGTAGGAGAAGTGATTGACATTTTCCAACATTACACCATCGAGTTGGATTTGTGGTGCGGCAGAGGGGTTATTTTGTACTTATTGGTGCAGCACTTTGGTTTTTTGGATGTTGAGCGACAGGCCGAGCTTTTCGTAAGCTTTTGCAAAGATATTTAAGATGGTTTGGATGTCATCCTCTGAGCATGCACACATATCCAACCCATCCAGCTAAATGATGACTACACTGACTGGCAACAGCTCTCCAGAGTTTCAGAAAGAAGCCTTTCTACATGCGAGGCAGATGTTCCAGCCCTGAGCAGTGGCCTTTCCCAAAGTATTCTCACCTTTAAAAGCTCCGAAGGCCTTCTAGCAGTTCCCTCACTACAAGAAGTGAAGTAATAGAGAACCAGGCAGAGGGCCTTCTCGGTAGTGGCACCTGCCCTGTGGAATGCCCTCCCATCGGATGTCAAGGAAATAAACAACTATCTGACTTTTAGAAGCCATCTGAAGCTTTTAATGTTTGAGGTTTTATTGTGTTTTTAATATTTTGTTGGGAGCCGCCCAGAATGGCTGGGGCAATCCAGTCAGATGGGTGGCGTATAAATAATAAAATTATTATTACAGTTAAAATATTAAAAAGGGGGGAAGAATTTGAGGAAGCAAAAGTCCTCATTTTTAAGAATATCATCATCATCATTATATATTTATTTATACCTGACTTTTTTGTCTGAGAGAGCGAGAGAGAAAATACCCTTTAATCTACAGTGAAGAGCACTATAGTCATATCAGACTTCCCTAGATCATTCTGTGAAAAGGATTCGTGTTGTGCAGGGTTCAGCAGGGGGCTGATCCACTGTCCCTCAGACCTATATTGGGGAGGGTGCACAAATTCCTATGCCCCACAAATAACCTAGAGATTCATTTTAAATAAAAGGACACATTCTACTCATGTAAAAACATGCTGATTCCTGGACTGTCCGTGGGCCGGATTTAGAAGACGAATGAGCCGGATCCGGCCCCCAGGCCTTAGTTTGCCTACCCATGGTGCTGTGTGGCTGTTTCTGAAAGATCTGGTAGAAGGGACTTGGTGTTTGGAATCTGGATCTGTGGATAGTCGTATTTAGGGGGATTGCTGGAGGGGGCGGACAACATTTGTTTTGGTGTAGATGTATTGTTTTTGTTGCTATTTGGTTTACGTTCTTATATTTCTGTCATTAAGTCTTGTTAGGAATTATTGGAAGATTGCTTAATCTTAGCAGGAGCAGTTGATGTGGTGTGGTGCCAAAAATATTATCATCTTTGATATGCCACAGGATTCTTTAGGTTTCTGGGATGCGTGTGGCTCTGTAGTCTAAACCACTGAGCCTCTTGGGCCTGCCGATCAGAAGGTCGGTGGTTCGAATCCCCACGACAGGGTGAGCTCCTGTTGCTCTGTCCCAGCTCCTGCCAACCTAGCAGTTCGAAAGCACGCCAGGGCAAGTAGATAAATACTGTAGGTACAGCTGCGATGGGAACATAAATAGCGTTTCCGTGCACTTTGGCTTCTGTCATGGTGTTCCAATGTGCCAGAAGCGGTTGAGTCCTGCTGGCCACATGACCTGGAACTCTATCTGTGGACAAATGCAAGCTCCCTCAGCCTGAAAGTGAGATGAGCGCCGCAACCCCATAGTCGCCTTTGACTGATCTTAACCGTCCAGGGGTCCTTTACCTTTCTTATTGTTTAGGTTTCTATAATACAGCGGGTGGCACTGTGGTCTAAACCACAGAGCCTAGGACTTGCCGATCAGAAGGTCAGTGGTTCGAATCCCTGTGACGGGGTGAGCTCCCGTTGTTCAGTCCCAGTTCCTGCCCACCTAGCAGTTCAAAAGCACATCAAAGTGCAAGTAGATAAATAGGTACCACTTCGGCGGGAAGGTAAACAGTGTTTACGGGCACTGCTCTGGTTCGCTAGAAGAGGTTTAGTCATGCTGGCCACATGACCCGGAAGCTGTCTGCAGACAAACGCCAGCTCCCTCGGCCTGTAGTGTGAAATGAGCGCCACAACCCTGGAGTCATTCGCAACTGGACCTAACGGTCAGGGTTACCTTTACCTTTAATACAGTGGCATGATGCAAGGTTTTCAGTTTGCAGGGAAATATCAAATCTATATTTTTATCCGTCTTCACTGTGAGATTTTTTATTATTTATATTTTTTAAAGAAAAGGTTATGAGGAGACATTGGTCTTCTACTTTTGTGTATGAAATGGAAGCTCTTTCCGTCAGGTCGATCTGCCAATTAACTTGCTATCTTAAATATCTTGCTTTCTAAATTCTGAGGATGGTGTCTGTGTGAATACCATCTAACACTCCCCATTTACCCAGATATTTTTAATCTGCCCTCCCAGGCTCTCGAGATCACATCATCACATAGTTTTGTTATGAAAATAGCCCTGTTTTCATCAATAGCCTACGCAGAAGTTGCCCCTCCAACACTGAACAACGCCAGTTATGCAAAGCGATTGGGAAAATGCAAAGTAGAAGGAATTAATAATATCACCTGAACTAGTACTCCCTCCTGACTTTGAAGTGTGAGATTTGATTACTTGGTCTCACCCTGCATAGCTGGCATTGTAATGAATGATCATAACATTACCCAGACTTGGCTAGAAGACCAGCCAAAATCTATTGACGTCAATCTTGCATCCATTGACAACAACAAGAAAACCTCTGCCAACATATGCAGGAAGAACATTAGTAATCTCCTGCAGATCTGAAGAAGGTTCACTGTTCATCAGGATGAAGGGCAAAGGCTGGAGGGAAACAAAAAAAGAGTATCCTTCCATTAAGCATACCACTGTAAAACCATACTAAATATACTAGACCAGCCTTTCTCATCCTGGTGTATACCAGATGATTTGGACTACAAAAACCATTAGCACCAGTCAGCAAAGCTGTGTTGGATGGAGCTGATGGGAGTTGTAAAGGTAAAGGGACTCCTGGCCATTAGGTCCAGTCGTGGCCAACTCTCGGGTTGCGGCGCTCATCTCGCTTTATTGGCCGAGGGAGCCGGCATACAGCTTCCGGGTCATGTGGCCAGCATGACTAAGCTGCTTCTGGCGAACCAGAGCAGCGCACGGAAACGCCGTTTACCTTCCCACTGGAGTGGTACCTATTTATCTACTTGCACTTTGCTTTCGAACTGCTAGGTTGGCAGGAGCAGGGACCGAGCAATGGGAGCTCACCCCATCGCGGGGATTCAAACCACCAACCTTCTTAGGCTCTCTGGTTTAACCCACAGCGCCACCTGCGTCCCAATGGGAGTTGTAGTCTGAAGCTTATGGAGGGCACCAGTTTGGCAAAGGCTGCACTAGATTTATTATGAATATGAGTGTCAGCCTTGCAGAAAAGCTTGGGCTCATTTAGGGCTGGCAGAATAGATGACATTTCTAGTGCAAGAGGAATAATGGTTTGGCATGCCTTTTTAATATTGAAGGAAACCGTCAAGACCTGACACTCTCTCTTGGCAGAGAAAACATCTATGAAATGCAGTATTGCTGGTCAAGCAGCAGATCATTCTCTTTTGTCATCTTTTTCTGTACCTTTGGTTTATTCTTGTTTTCTTTATCCAGCCCACTTTTCAATATTTGATTCTTGCTAAGAGGCCTTCTGGCTGTAAGCCAGAGAATTAGGCTGGATGGGAACTTGAAATTCACATTTTTAAGTTTCGTGGAGAAAGGGTGAGATAATAAATATGGAATATCAGCTGTCCTGGTTATAATATAATATATAATATGGAATATCAGCTGTCCTTCTTTCTTCCCGGGTTTGCAATGAGCAGTTGCCTTCCTCTGTTAAACCGTGGAGTTTCCTCCCACCAGATGTAGAGATGGGCACAAGCTTTAAAATAGGATCAAAGACTTTCCTTTTTCAAAAGGTCTCCCACATGAAAACCACGGGATGGATCTGCCTGAGATTTGGCACGCTTAGTCTACTCTGGAGGGACTTCTGTGCCTGAAAATTGCATCCACTTATACGAAAGTCGAAAAAAGGATACATTCCACATTATAGTCAACAGGAGTGAAAGAGCACTTCGGATCTAACAGATCAAATTTGGGCCTGAATAATGCAAGTTAACAATTCTCTCCCACCAACTGCTCAAACTTGTTTGTGGAGAGGCTACATTAACCATTGATTTCTTAAGTACATGCTTGAAATGACACTACAAACTCAATGTAAAGTTTTTGTGGGGATTCTATTATATAACCAGACTTGTACTCAGTTACTCTTTATTATTTGGGGAAATAACAATTTTACAGTGGTACCTCGGGTTACATACGCTTCGGGTTAAATACGCTTCAGGTTACAGACTCCGCTAACCCAGAAATAGTGCTTCAGGTTAAGAACTTTGCTTCAGGATGAGAACAGAAATCATGCTATGGCGGCGCGGTGGCAGCAGGAGGCCCCATTAGCTAAAGTGGTGCTTCAGGTTAAGAACAGTTTCAGGTTAAGTACGGACCTCCGGAACGAATTAAGTACTTAACCCGAGGTACCACTGTATTGGGAGTGGGGAATTTATTGAATCAGAATGACACAGAGCAGAACCAAAACAGATCAGGCTGTTCCCACACACTACAAGTGCTTGTTGCTGCACACCTCTAGCTCAACAGAGGGTGGTGAACACAGCGCATGATATAATGGGCTGTCCCCTGAGCCCGCTAGATGACATCGCAAGGGATCGTTGCCTTAGGAGAGTGAGGAAAATTCTCAGGGACGATTCACACCCTGGCCAGCACCTCTTTAATCTTCTACCCTCGGGCAGGAGATATAGAAGTATAATCAGTCGTACCAACAGGCTAAAAAACAGTTTCTATCATGGGCTGTTAGGCTGCTGAACAGAAAATAATATAGCGCAACTGACTTTCAGGGTTAGTGTGCTGTGCGACAAGCACAGAGTGCAATGAGATTGAGTGTTTGGGGGAGGGAGGGTAAAGGTAAAGGGACCCCTGACCATTAGGTCCAGGCTTGGCCCCCTCCGGGGTTGCGGCACTCATCTCGCTTTATTGGCCAAAGGAGCCGGTGTACAGCTTCCGGGTCATGTGGCCAGCATGACTAAGCCGCTTCTGGCAAACCAGAGCAGCGCACAGAAACGCTGTTTACCTTCCCGCCAGAGTGATACCTATTTATCTACTTGCACTTTGATGTGCTTTCGAACTAATAGGTTGGCAGGAGCAGGGACCGAGCAACAGGAGCTCACCCCATTGTGGGGATTCGAATCGCCGACCTTCTGATCGGCAAGTCCTAGGCTTTGTGGTTTAACCCACAGTGCCAGGCTTGGTTAATTTCATTGTACACAGGTTGTACATTGACAATAAAGGTATTCTTATTCTTATTCTTATTCTTATTATTTCCAAGTAAATGTGTTTATCATCAGGACAAGAGAAGCAAATTCTATTTTGCTCCTGTAATCATGCTGTGATTTACATGAGCTTAAAATCAGAAGCTGCATGTCTTGCCCAGAGGATTTTTTCTTTCTTTTTTATTCAGAGTTAGCAAAGTACTTTTTTGTTTGTTGCCCTGATGCATCAGGAACAAGCCGTTCTAAGGCACGGAGTAACATGGAGAAAAAGGAAATACCAGTCATGTGCTTCACAACTGAAATGTTGCACATGGCCATCTGAAATCTCTCCACTGCCATCGTCTATAGGCCTCCAAACCCACTGGTAGCCATTAGGCAGAGTAAGGCAGCTTAGTCAGGCGGAAGATGGAAGGGGCAGGCTTCCATTTTGTGGAATTGGAGAGGCAGAAAAGCGTATTTGACTGGACCTAATAATACAGCGGCTGCAGCACTGGTTGGAGATTGTTTTCACCAGGGTTTCAGGCAGCGGTCCTTGTATGTTCAGAGCCAGAAACCTCCCCCCTAAAGAAATTCACATATGACTCAAATTTTGGTTTTGGTTTTTGGCAGAATTTAGGCCACAACTTTATTTACAGAAAGTGACTGGTTGCATAGGCTCTGGTTCGACTAGATCCCTGCCATGCAGGTAGTGCTGACCCAGAGCTCCATCATAGGTCAGCCAAGGGTGAACACCTGGATAATCGGAAAGGCGGGAACAGGCTATCTCCGCCACCCAAATGTCCCCCTGGACTCTGGCACGGGCACAACCCCCTCTCAGGGGTTGATGATGATGATGATGATTAATTTATTTGTACCCCGCCCATCTGGCTGGGTTTCCCCAACCACTCCAGGCAGCTTCCAACAAAGATTAAAAATACATTAAAATGTCACACATTAAAAACTTCCCTGAACAGGACTGCCTTCAGATGTCTTCTAAATGTCAGGTAGTTGTTTATCTCTTTGACATCTGATGGGAGGGCGTTCCATAGGGCGGGCGCCACTACCAAGAAGGCCTTCTGCCTGGTTCCCTGTAGCTTTGCTTCTCGCAGTGAGGGAACCGCCAGAAGGCCTTCAGCGCTGGACCTCAGCATCTGGGCAGAACGATGCGGGTGGAGACACTCCTTCAGGTATACTGGGCCGAGGCCGTTTAATGTCAACATCACTTTAAATGTCAACACCAACACCAACACTTTGAATTGTGCTCAGAAACGTACTGGTTGACCAAACCATTGAGTCCCTGGTTTCCTTTAACGGAATACCCTTCACAGAGGGATGGCGAGAGCCTTCTCCCATCCCTATCACCTGAACCAGAGCCTATCCGCAACCTTACAAGTTGTGATGATTTGCTACGCGGCAGGCAAAATCCAAATGGCAACAGCCAATCAGCCAAGTGGGGAAAATTCCTGCCGTGCCCCTGTCCCAACGACAGATGACACACAACAGCATGGCAAGGTCAAGCACAAAGCCCTAAAAGTAGGGAGAGGTGGGCGGGTGTTCTGATGCACGCACCGAAAGAGGAAGCTCTGGGTCACGTGCATGGGTATAAATAGGTCCCTCAAACCGTTTGGAGTGCATCCCATTGGCCAGATTGCACCCAGCTTTGAGGGATCTACCAATTGGGTGTTGTGGCTGACCAATAACACAGGGTGTCGGTTTTCCAGGTCTCACTGCAATACTCTTTAAGGGTGGACCCGATTTCCCACACGCTAGAGATACCAGCAAATGAGGCTGAGACCTCCTTGCATGTCAAGCGAGGGCTGTACCACTGAACCAAAGCCCTTCTCCGTGAATCATTCTGAGCGAACCATGAACTATGTGAAGGGTTGTGTTGCACAATGACCCCAGAGTCTGGCCCTGCTGCTTCTGCCTCTATTGATGTCTTGGAATGGAGGTTTGAACTGGCAAAGCCTACGCACGATTGGCAAAGAAACATACGATCTGAAACACAGTTTTTAAAAATGGTGTCCACACACACAGTACCTGTATTCCCAGGCCTTTGTAAACGTGCATCAGGACATCGCAGAAAATGCACAGCAGAGAGTTTGGAACTTACAGTAGCCCGTAAAATTTCACCCAGGGCCAAGGCTTCGGCAGCAGAACTCTCTTAATGGTGTTAATTTGTTTCAGCCGCTTGAAAAGTCCCGATTTAATACTGTGTTCAAAGGGGGGTTTTTTCGGAGGCATGTTGTATTAGTAACCCTTCTTTGACAAATTCAAATCCAAGCCTGATCCAGGGCATCTTCTGCTTACATGGCCGTTAAGGAATCCCCCTGCTAAAAGTGAAAAGGAGAGGGAAAAAAAGCAATTCACTTTCTCTGCTCCACTGGTCCGCAGCGTCACTTGAACTACCAGACGTTTCACACAGTATGAAATGTATTCAATAGGCCCAAGGAATTAATAGCATGCTTGAGTGAAAAAGCCTTCACATCCACTGGATGCCGCATCGCATCAGGGCTTAGGAATGTGAATGAGAAGTAGAGAAAAGGATTCCATGTCCTTCCACCCTTCCTGCGCCTGACATCATTCAGCAGGGCAGGCAGCTGTTTGCTCTTTGTACTACCAAGTTCACAATTTTAAAAAGCATGTTCTCTTCTTCTTCTTTTTAACTTGTTATTTAAAAATAAATAAATTACATCCCACTTCCATAGCATAATTAAAGTAGAATGATATCTGTGGTTTTATTTACTTTTAAGCCATAAAACGTAAAACAAGCATACCTTGGTATTAGCCAGAGTAAATACTGCTTAGCAAATTCCAAAGAGCTATAGGAAAAGTCTTCATGATGTATCTGAGAGTACCAAGCTCACAGATGTGACAGATTTCTAGTGGGAGGGCAGCCAAGGGACCACCACAAACAAAGCCCTGCACCTGGGTAGGAACATTCTGACTTCTGGCTATGGGGGAAGTCCCAAGTTGCTGGTTTCCAAAGTCAGGGAGGTAAATATGGAAGAAGGCGTTCCTTCAGGTATTCCAGCCCTAAACTTTGTGGACTCTAAAGGTGAAAACCAGTGACTGGATTACAGCCTCTCCAAACCAACTGGTAGCCTGTAGAAGGACTCTGGTACCATAGCAATGCATGCAGTTTACTTGACTTAGAAGTTTTGTCTCTGCATTCTAGACAAGCTAACGTGCAGATATCTGAGGGCAGCACCATGTGAGGTGCATTACAGCAGTCAAGTTATGAGACACTGCGCAAAACATTATCTAGATCTTATTTTGGCAGGAGAGGGCACAATTCGCATATCTCCCAAAGCCTGCACAGTCAAGAACTGTCCCAAAGAACTGGATCCATGAACACCCCAATCTTTTATTGCCTTTGGCCAGATAGGGCAGCTTTTTATTTTCAGAATAATTGAAAAGTAGTGCTCCCATAAAAAGTAGACGCGGGTGGCGCTGTGGTCTAAACCACTGAGCCTAGGGCTTGCCGATCGGAAGGTCGGTGGTTCGAATCCCCATGACGGGGTGAGCTCCCGTTGCTCGGTCCCTGCTCCTGCCAACCTAGCAGTTCAAAAGCACGTCAAAGTGCAAGTAGATAAATAGGTACCTCTCCAGCAGGAAGGTGAATGGCGTTTACGTGCGCTTCTCTGGTTCGCCAGATGCAGCTTAGTCATGCTGGCCACATGTCTGTGTACAAACGCCAGCTCCCTCGGCCTATAGAGTGAGATGAGCGCACAACCCCAGAGTCGTCCACGACTGGACCTAACGGTCATGGGTCCCTTTACCTTTAGCGCTCCCATAAACAAGCATTTGTTCATCCTTGCCATGATGTACAAGGATCAAATGAGCATCTCCTGGCATGCACTGAGGATCTGGATTCTCAAATGTCAACTTCTGAAATTAATCCAACCAGTTATGACCAAAGTTCCTAGATGCTTCTGCCGTAAATCTCATGGGAGGCTACGGTGGAATGGAAGAGTGTGGATTTTATTTGCAAACATTCTTCCACCCAATTGCTTAGCAAGAAGCAAAATTGCTCCTGTCTTGCCGTTTTCTGGCCAGGGAGAATTGAGCATTTGTTTTTAAATTTTGTAAAAATGAATAAATAAATAAATAAATAAGCATTGTATCAGTATCTAATACAAATAATGCTACAATCCTAACAGTGTCTACTCAGGAACAAGTTCCATTTAATTCAGTTGGACTTACTGTCAGGTAAAAAGGGTCAAGATTGCAGCCTTGCTTATTAGATGACGATGCATATTTGAGTTTTGACTATTCTGCATGAATTTCGCCTCTCAGCAACCCACTACAAGGACACTCAACATAAATTGTACAGCGCCTGTCTGAGCCAGTCTGGCATCCTGGGAACTGAGGATCCGGAAAGTAGAAGAGCCTTGAAGGGATCTCATCCAATCCTGCCATCTCTTTCTCCTCCTCCCCTAGCACCAGTTTAAACTTTATTTCCTCCTCCTAGCCTTACAGACCTATCTTCCATCTTTTCAGCCATATTACTGAGCATATTACTTAGCCATATTAAAGGTAGGACCCCCTGTCCATTAGGTCCAGTCGTGACCGACTCTGGGGTTGCGGCACTCATCTCACTTTATTGGCCGAGGGAGCCGGCGTACAGCTTCCGGGTCATGTGGCCAGCATGACTAAGCCGCTTCTGGCGAACCAGAGCAGCGCACGGAAATGCCGTTTACCTTCCCACCGGAGTGGTACCTATTTATCTACTTGCATTTTGACGTGCTTTTGAACTGCTAGTTTGGCAGGAGCTGGGACCGAGCAACTGGAGCTCACCCCATTGTGGGGATTCGAACCGCCGACCTTCTGATTGGCAAGTCCTAGGCTCTGTGGTTTAACCCACAGCACCACCCACATCCCTTCCATATTACCTTCCCCCAAGCCATATTACCTTCCCCCAAAAAACCATCAAATCAGGAAGGTCTCGCCCTCACCTCAACCTCTGCCAGCAAAATGATTAATTAATGTCTACCAAACCAAATTTAAAATTTAAGAATTTCAATGATAGTATTGAATCTATAAGATAAGGAAGTCGAGATGTTGTGGAGGGGGGGGTGTCAAAGGATGTGGTGGTGGGAAGGATTTATGTATATATGTATTTTTGTATGTCTTTGCACCGGTAGAGTGAATTTCTTTTTCTGCATTACTAAAATTTAATTAAAATTTTGAAAATAATACCTACCAAACCAAGAAAGCTCAATTGTCTATTGAAGCAGTGTTGCCTGAAGTAACATTGAGTATTTCACCACTGCCCCATTTCTGCCCCACCCTAAATTAAAATCGTGTTCCCTTTACACAGAGCATTCCAAAAGATGCCACTGGTTTGAGTCATAAATGAAAGCATTTTAGTATTTCATATCAGCCTTCCTATGAGCAAGGCATAGGAACCTATGCAGATAAATATTGTTGTTTAGTCATTTAGTCGTGTCCGACTCTTCGTGACCCCATGGACCAGAGCACGCCAGGCACTCCTGTCTTCCACTGCCTTCCGCTGTTTGGTCAAACTCATGCTGGTAGCTTCGAGAACACTGTCCAACCATCTCGTCCTCTGTCGCCCCCTTCTCCTTGTGTGATCTTTCCCAACACCAGGGTCTTTTCCAGGGAGTCTTCTCTTCTCATGAGGTGGCCAAAGTACTGGAGCCCAGCTTCAGGATCTGTCCTTCCAGTGAGCACTCAGGGCTGATTTCCTCCAGAATGGAGAGGTTTGATCTTCTTGCAGTCCATGGGACTCTCAAGAGTCTCCTCCAGCACCAGAATTCAAAAGCATCAATTCTTCGACGATCAGCCTTCTTTATGGTCCAGCTCTCACTTCCATACATCACTACTACATATGTATGTATAAAAAATATTCCCCCAAGCTTTTAAACAATACTAACTTTTGAAGTTTGTAACTCCTTTACATTGCAGCCCTTATAATATCTACTCAGAAGTGGTTCCTATTGAATGGAATGGGACTTCCTTGGCGATTTTAAACATGGATGAGCCTGATTTTTTTTTAAAAAAAGTAGTGCTTCTAATTATTGACCAGAAGGGCTTCACTTGAAGAGTTCATTAAAACCTATAAACACAGAGAGACACAGGCTCTCTCACTTTAATACCCGCCTTGGCTTTGTTTATTTAAATATATCAAAAGAATGCTGTACAAATCCGCTCCACTTCCCAGTGGGAAGGAGTTGCGGTGGACTGCGTGGCCACTAACTTCCCACCAGGGGCAGGGGACTCTGTCACCTATTGCCTGAGGGATCCCGGCCACATCCGACCCCAGCCAGCCAATCCGCTGGCCGGGGGGGGGCATGGCCAGGGCCGTTTAAACGGAGGAGCGAGCCAGAGGACTTCCTCTTTGGCTCGCTTCCTCAATCTCCCTCACTCCCTCCCTATTTTGCAGGTTAGGCAATAGCCTTGCTATGGACTTCAGTTGGTCACCTTGGTTGTCTGAGGGGCCTGGTATGAATTTTTCCACTTGGCAAATTGGCACTGGCCACTTGGTTTTCGCCTACCTCGTAGCAATCGTCACAACTTTGTTAGGGTTGCGGTTAGGCATTGTTTGACCTTGTGTGGCAGCTAGACTGGTGACTGGGAGCGGCCGCCGAGACCATATAACACCGGTCTTGAAAGACCTACATTGGCTCCCAGTACGTTTCCGAGCACAATTCAAAGTGTTGGTGCTGACCTTTAAAGCCCTAAACGGCCTCAGCCCAGTATACCTGAAGGAGTGTCTCCTCCCCCATCGTTCTGCCCGGACACTGAGGTCCAGCTCCGAGGGCCTTCTGGCGGTTCCCTCACTGAGAGAGGCCAAGTTACAGGGAACCAGGCAGAGGGCCTTCTCAGTAGTGGCGCCCGCCCTGTGGAACGCCCTCCCATCAGATGTCAAAGTGATAAACATCTACCTGACATTCAGAAGACATCTGAAGGCAGCCCTGTTCAGGGAAGTTTTTAATATGTGACATTTTAGTGTATCTTTCATGTTTGTTGGAAGCCGCCCAGAGTGGCTGGGGAAACCCAGCCAGATGGGCGGGGTACAAATAAATTATTATTATTATTATTATTATTATTATTATTATTATTATTATTATTATGTGGGGGAGGGGAGGTGTGGCCATCACCTGGCCCTCCATGCTTAAGGGCATTCCATTAAAGGAATCCGGGGGTGTTGATCTAGTCTGAAGCCTGGCTGGGGGGCTAAGGCCTTGACACGACCCCGACAGGAACGCCAGGGGGAGCTTGAGTTGGTTCGTATCGACAGGGCTCCCCCTTCCGGTGGCTTACCCTTACTGGACTTCCTGCACAATGGGCAGGAGACAGATATAGTCAGGTCCAATCAACGCCTAAGCCAATGCCGCTCACATTCTGTAATTTCAATAAAGTTGTGGCCCAAATTTGCCCAATAACATAAGCCTAATATCCGTGTCCTTGTGTGAGTTATTTCCAACGAGGGGGTGGATGCGGGGTCTCGACACGCAACTAATTTGTTTCATTTCAAACATTTGTGCACTGTATTTCCACCTTTTAAATAATAATAAAAACAGATCAAAGTAGAGAAACAATGGAAAACAAAGGAACAAGTGCAAAAAGGCTGATAAAGAGCAAAGCGAGAGACAGAAAACGAAGGAGAAAAAGAGAGATTGTTCCCTGAGGTTGCGGTACACACTGTACCTCTAAAGCACCTTCTTTCCCTCAAAGAATTCTGGGAACTGTAGTTTGCAAAGGGCTGCTGGGTATGTAACTCTGCAAGGGGTTCACTACAGTGCCCAAAGTGGATGGATAGAAAGAAAGAGTCTTGAACTTCTGTTGCCTAAAACTTTAAAGGGAAAAATCCAGAAGAGGATTTTTTTGAAGAGAGCTCCCAAAACACTTTTAAAGAATCCGTAAGGGAGTTCTTGACACCTTCGTGCTTTACCAGATGCAGGGAGGTTTGTTGTTGTTGCTGTTTGTTTGCAAGGACCTAGAGATCTGTTTACAATCCCTCCCCTCCATGTTAACTTTTCCCCTCCGTGTGATGTATACCAGCAACTCTAGAGTAACACTTCATGCATTTGGTGTAACCCATCTAAAGTTTATTACATAATATTTGTTTCACTTTGTAAGGTTAAATAAATTGGAGTTCTTGTTATTAAATATACCAAGAAAAAAAGCACACCAAGAACTCAGGCCAATGTTAAGTTTCAATAGTGGGAGTCGTCCCTACTCACAAATCAATAGTCAATAGCAATAAAAATTAATCCATTCAAAAGTATGTATTCTGACAAGGATTACAAACTCTAACAGAGATTACAAACTCTAACAGAGATTACAAACTCTAACAGAGATTACAAACTCAAACTCACAAAGATATGTATAACACAATAATTCGTTACAAAGATTTTCTCTTGACAGGGCCGTTTCGATGTATTCACCTTCATCAGCTAATTTTTAAAGGGTCGTGTAAGTTTGAAGACTTTCGGATAAATATATCCTGTTTTTTTCTACGTTTCTTAGGGATAACAACTATGTGTGGGGTTTTTTTAAGGGCTTACCTTTGTAACTACAGAAGTACATCTGGTACTAGGGGCATGCATTCAAAGCGGGGGAAGTTAACAGCTGCTTGGATAGAGACTGAAAGGGGTATTCAGTTAAATAGTGCTACTCACGTATTTGCCCCACACTGACCCCAGATCTGCTCTGGAGGCTTGGGAGAAAACCCAAAACATATTTAGGGTGTGCAAGGGTGATGTTCAGCACTACGTTGAATACGACCCTTGTCCCGCCAGTTGAGGGCAAAGGAAGCAAATTTCAATCATTCTTCTTTGTCGCCTCTTGCACCTTCTGAAAATCTGCTAGAGCGTGGCACAAATCAGGGACACAGGAATCAACCAAAATTTGCCTCCTTCCATGAGTGATATTTTCAACTGGATCAAAAGCCTTCTTCTGACAGAGCCCTTCTGCTACCAAAAAGCAAAATACAATTTTGCTTGATTTTATTTTTTAATCCAAAGTGATTAGCTTCTATATCACTTACAGCCAGAAAAGAATAAATTTGCCTCTATATTTACTATCGGTGTTTTTAAACTGCTTTTCTACTAGCAAGCAAAATCCACATATCCTTTCAAGGGGTTATTCACAGCTACCTTCTGTCTTTAGAATCATTACCCATTAGTGACGTCAAACAATACAATTTCCCACATGATTATATGTGTATCTGTCCATTTCTTGTAGTTCCTTTTTTTGTTGTAACTTGACATTTAAGAGGTGGGATCTTAGATTAACCTCATCCCCTTGTGGACTTACAATTAAGGTTTTTCAGACAGTACTAATTTACTAAGTGGCATGTTCCATCAACAGATTGATGAGATTGTGGTCAACGTCAACTAAGTAGCTCAATGAATGTGGGGAAAGGGAGTTTTCCATTTTGTAATGAGGTCACATGTGTTCCTTTAAAAACTCTCCCCCAACTCCCTCCCTGGCCCTTTCTATATTTTCATAGGTTTTTCTTTCTAAAACCATTAGTGTTTCACAAGGGAAAACCCATAATCAAAAAAGTGGAGCACTCAAAATATTTTCCTATTGCAATCTCCTGCTGTTTTCAAGAATGATATAGTACTTGAGGGAAGCACGGCAGATAGCTCTAGCATAACTGATTTACATCCCACACAGATAGAAACAACTAGGAGCTCCAGTATTATCAAATTCAAGTTCTCGGGAACCTTCTGAACGAATGTGGGTAAAAACTAGTTAGGACTCTTCATAGCTGTATTTGGGTTACAGCTTATATTATCATTTGTTGAATTCATATACTGCCCTATACCCAGAGACTAGGACTGTACACGTCTCCAACATTTGTGTTCGGGATTATTGGAAAGAGCCCCACTGTGATATTCTTTTGGGCAGCATGATTAATTCCACCCTCCCTGCATACACCTATTTTGGGTTTCCTTTGGAGAAAAGCACTGTGCAACTGAGAGTGCTCACTTCAGCAAGTGCAGGATAGGCAGACATCCATCCTAATGGTGTTGAACTACATGCTCGAGTGACACCTCAAGATGCACTGAACTGATATATTCTACCCCACCCCTCAAAAAAAACCATCGTAGTGATCTTGTCACCCCAAGTGTCTTCCCATTTTAACGTCATGGGATTTTCTTCCATTTCCATTCTGTGAGTTCTTCCCAGAGTATTTTTAATACAGATATCATCTGCCTGCTTTGTATCTCTGAACAGGGTGATAAAACAACACTTTACATTATGAAGGGCCAACCTGATAATAGTTGCCATTGCTTGGTCTACATTACAAGAGGTCTTTGTGTAGCTCTCATGGTGGTGAGAAATACAGTGGTACCTCGGGATGCGAACGGGATCTGTTGCGGATCCCCGTTCACATCCCGAACGGAACGTAAGACGCGTCTGCGCGTGACGTCATTTTGAGTCTGCGCATGCATAAGCTGCGAAACCCGTAGTTAACGCGCTCCGTTACTTCTGGGTTGCCACAGAGTGCAACTCAAACTCGCTCAACCCGAAGCACATTCAACTCAAGGTATGACTCTACCTGTTTACTTTGACCAACACCCGAGATGTGGCTTCAAGTCACCACTCAACCACAGCAATGCATGGGGTGACCATGGTCCAATCATGACCTCCCCACCAACTTAGCTCATTGTAACTAAATGGGCTAGGGGCAAGGGCATGAGTTCCTGCAGCTAAGCTCACATAAACATAAATTGATACGTGATTCCCTGCTCTGACTAAAGCTTCAGAACGTATTAACAAACTCAGCTGTTGAGTACAGTACTGAGAATTTTCTCGTGGTCCTGTTTCTGTCACAATGGTACCAGCACAGCTGGAGGAATTCAAAGAAGTATACAAATATAGAGTGAACCTAAGGGGACAAAAAAACAAAACCAGAAACAGGCCAGAGGACTGGGCATGCTACTTGCCTAGAGGGCAGGGAAACAGAAAACCAGAGGAATGAAATGCAGGATCTTGGAAAGGGACATGGCTGGAACTGGAGTACTCAGAGTAAATCAAATCATGTTTTTTACAAGACAGTCAGGGATTGCACAAGTGGCAGAGGCTTCAAAGATCCATAGCTGGGTAGAGCGCCGTGAGCCTATTTTCAAGAGGGACTAGCCAGCACTGAGCTCTGCAGGAGTTTGGTTCAGTAAAAAGAACAGAGACTTCATTTTGTGAAAATTCTGCTTCTAGGAGGTTAATTTGATGCCTTCAGTCCACCAAAGACAATCTAAATTTGCTTCCAAAGCAAGAAGCACTAGACAATGGTCACAATTAGGTTATCGCATGGAATTGCTCAGTCACTGTAGCCTCCACCATCTGGCAGTTTTGGTCAGACAAGTTGACTGTACTAGATCAACTGTAACTGGCCCCATTTCCTACATTACTACCACTAAATGTTATATTAAGAGATATGTCCATAACATATTCCACTCTAGCTGCAGTTGAGCATGAACTTGAGACTCTTAGAAAGGCACAGCCAGGCATCTCCTTCTCCCTTCAACTCCCAATCGTACTTTCTGCTTACCGAACTACTCTGTACAAGTTATTCTCATCTTATGAGATGTTCTGCATTTACATTCAAGTTCTACATTGTCCCTCCTTGCACAAGAAACACAGAATGAGAAGTTTCAGTTTGCCAGGAAGACTTTGGGGCACTTTTACAAATACATGATAAACAGGAATGGATGAGTGCATAAAAGCTTGTACAGATTTATCAGCAGATATCCAACCTCCTAAGCAAACATTTAAGGAAGGATTTAACCCCCCCCCAAAAAAACCTCTGGTCTACATGTACATTGACCGTGCTATGTAAGAGAGCTGCAAACAAAAGCCAGTGTGGTGTAGTGGCTAAGAGCAGTGGACTCGTAATCTGGTGAACCAGGTTCGCTTCCCCGCTCCTCCACATGCAGCTGCTGGGTGACCTTGGGCTAGTCACGCTTCTCTGACATCTCTCAGTCCCACTCACATCACAGAGTGTTTGTTGTGGGGGAAGAGGAGAAAGGAGATTGTTAGCCGTTTTGAGACTCCTTAGGGTGGTGATAAAGCGGGATATCAATCCAAACTCTTCTTCAAAAAAAAAACCCTAACCTTCCTTGGTTCACATCGTGAGGCCTAGCCAGCTTCTAAGATGTTTTGGCATTCACTGGGATACAGCTCAATACAGAATTTAGAAAACCCTTGCCAAAACAAGGGAATCGAAAAGGCAACAGGGATCCTCCAGCATGCGACTTCAACCCTAGAGGTGCACTCTTCATTGTCTCTCAAGGCAGAAGCATTCCAACAATACTGTTCAATAAACAAAACCAGCAGGATGAGGAACTGTCAAAATACCATTCTGAAAGGAATTCCACACCTCATGCTCTTGGGAATATGTGATTAAGGAACCCTGTTTGTATGAGTGTACTGGAACTTGTATGGGAGAAAAGCTCCATCCAACAAAAAAAGCAGCAAAGCTACTTAAAATACTAAACTTTATTTTCACATTTACATTTAAGTTTCCCCATTTCCATTTTTGACCACCACTACTATGCATTATCAAAACATTCCATACATATTTGAAATTAAAAGGGTGGAGTCCTGGTCTTAAAAACCGAACAGGCATTTTGGACAACACATTCTTGGCAAAACATTCTGGACGACATTAATCAAGACTGTGTAGGGAAAGCTTTAGCATTTATAAAAAGGACAGCCAGATATTAATGGTTATACACACAGAACTGAAACTTGAAAAGGAGTCATTTGTTAACTTCTTGCTCACAGAGTCTGCCTCCACTGCCAGAGTGCTTGAATAACCTAAAACACACCAAAAATAAAAAAAGGTTAGTTCCGTCTTGATCTTCCTTTAGAGTACAAATTGCAATAAGCCCCAGAAAAGCTATTTAAAACAATAAATGATCTGCATAAAGTATTTATGGGCATGGAATTTTCCACTTAAAAGTTTCTTTCATCTAGGTACAGTTAACAGGACAAGTGTATATGAAATCCAAGTCTTTGCTAATTTTATAAAAAAAATGCTTACCAAGTACACCAAGATTAAAATTACCCAATATATTTTGCCTTTTAAGAGTGCTCACACCCTATAAAGCATGGTAAAGGAAAGCAAAAGGAAGGGTGTGTCTCAGCTAGGCAAATACCGTCTGAACTCTGCCTGCCCTGCCTTATGTCCAAATCTACTTCAGGAGCTGAACTAGCTGCTTTCAAACATTCTCCCTTAAACGGGCCACAATTTCCACCACCCCTCCCTCCCGACAGCTTTGAACTGTTTGGGGGAAAGCAGAAAAGCATAACAATTTTGTTTAAGGAATTTTGATAGTGAAATTTAAGATTTACAGGTCTAACCCAATACAGCTCGCTTCCTGATACCAGCACCACCACCTCCTGGCATGCTGTCACACAGTAATTTGGTTGACTTTGGGAAAGGAAAGCATCAAGACTGCCAAAGGTTCTAGCGCAGTAGTTCTTCTCTGCAAAAAGGAAACTGAAGGGAAGGCTAGCCAAATTCAGCAGTAGAAAAACCACAACACCATTTTACTTGGTCAAAATGGGGCTGGAGAATCCTGTGGGTTTAAAAGTGAAGAGACACCGACCATCAAAATGGAGAAAAATGTTTCCTTTCCCACAAACAGCTTCCATTTATCTAGTCTAAGTACTGCTTGTAGCTGAAGCTCTAAAATGTGTGGAAAGTGATTGGGAAAGGGGGCAACAATTTATTCTAGCGATTTTATCATGACCTGATTGATTCCATTACCTTCTGGTCCTCTGTCCTGAAACAATTCTTAATGTAATTCACAAACTTGGCCTCCACCTTAGGCAAACTGGTTCCCTATTGCAAAAAGAAAATAACAGTGAAACATAAGATCGACACAAGGAACTGAAAGACTTTTAGCCTGTGTGGTACATGGAAATAAATTACTACACAAATTTTAAGATAATCTGATTCACATGCAACATTCTGGAGGACCTTTGCTACTATCAGAAACAAAGCATGCCAATTCCTGTTCACAGGACATTTGTTCTAGTGAGATTGCAGGAATAGGGGAAATGTAAGATCTGAGTGCCTAGGGGAGAATTTTTTTCCTCAGCATTTTTTTTTTTGCCCAGTTGGGGGAAAAAAATCAGAAATTGGGGTAGTGGTGCTTGTGATTATAGCATTTGGCTGCACAATGAAACAAGCAACTCGCCTGAATCCTGTTGCTTTTCACATGCCTTAGATTCCTCCATCTTTTTGCATGAAATGAAATAACTGTATATGTAGAAGTACAGATACAATCAAGGGGATAACATGAAGAAGTAAGAAGCTTAATGAAACAAAGCTTCTGAAGAACACAAAACTCAAAAGTTCGGAATCAGAATTTGTGGATATCTCACAAACAAATCCAAGTTGCAAAATTAAGTTTGTATTTACTGACATGACTGCAACATGCAAGTTCAGGACTGTTAATCTTGCACCTACAGCAACTATGGTATTTTCAGCCTGTACGTATTTACTCAAGCAGTTCCCAGTATTCAACCGGGCAGGACTGTATATAGCTTGAGTATAATGTTAACATGCAACAGATTAGCGTAGTTATTTACCACTAAAATGCATTATAGAAATTATTTTTTTGAGCTTTTTCTGCAAGGCATGTTTATTTCTGCTTAATGCTGAGGTCTTTGTGATATTTAAGTCCAGATAATAAACCTTTCCTTCATTTATTCCAATGCTGACAGTTTCAGTCTTCAACTTCACCACCTCCTCGCCAACACATACCAATTTATCCAACTGGTAAAAAGATACACTTTGTATGCAGCCTTCTGCAGTCTGTTTATATCACTGGTACCTTTGCAATAATTGTACGACCAAAACAAACCCACACAGGGCAATATCCAATGAAGACTGCCTGCTTATACAACAAAAATCCATTTGTACAATGGGACTTTGGGTTTTGCTTGTCTCCCTTCCCACAGAAGCTCCCCCCATGTGCTTGACAGAAACCCCCTACCCATTGGATCAGATTTTGAAGACATACAATGGGAAGGAGAAACAAGCAGTTTCCCTCATATATTATGTTGGGGCTCACCCTTTAAACATTTTAATAAATATACTCAATGGTAAAACTGTGTGTGTGTGTTGACTAATTACACATTTATGTTCTTAAAAACAGAAGATTAGGTTCAAAAAGTATTTCATATTGCTATTTCCCCAGAACTCATTTTTTTCTTATAAAACAGATAGTCAGGTTTCCTGCAACTTTGTATGTATCAGCAGATTTTTGTACATTCACCAAGCACTCCGTATAAAGGGCTTCTGCACCACTTATATTAAAATTCAAGCACATCCAAAATTTTACATTCAGTACCTGAACAAAGGATTTACATCTTCCTTGCCACTATGAGCTCAGCAGCAATTAAAATTTTCAGTAAGGCAATCTCTACTAGCCAGGTACCCAGTAAACTTACCTTTTGTACGCTTGCCTGCATTTTTGCTTTCATCTCATCTAGAGTGAAGGTTTTTGGTGTTTTTGGACTCTGTGGTTTCTTCTCTTTATGAGACTCCGGAGTCTAAAACAGAGCAACCTATTACATTTCTCAACAATATGACAACACAGTATTTACTATCTGGTCATTGTGCCCAATGCCTTCTGTTTACACTATATGCTTTGGTTTCAGATTCAGATTATTAACACCAATTTATATTCTGCTGCGTAAGGCAAACGGTGTGTACAACCAAGTAGCAAATGTCCTTGTGCCAATACAGCGTTGCATCCGCTAGACAGGGGTAACGGGTGTCAAGGTCTACAACCACAACTGTCTAGCTTGTACAAGAAGTCCAGATATACAGCCCTTCTAAAAACATGGTCATTTCATCAACTATATTAATGTGAATTCTAGTTTTTCTCTCCTGTTACATGTGAGAGCTATTTTAAATCAGGTATTGAAATTCCACAGCTAACTTCCATAAGTTTGTAGTGAACAGATGTTCAAATAATTCCCAATTATTTTACAAATTTGCAGGCAAACTATGAATACCAGTGTATTAAGGAATTTATACCTACTTTTGACTTGGGTGTTCCCAGCTTGGAATCTTTCCCATTCTGGTTTGATTTTGGTGTGTTCTTTGCAGAAGAATCTCGGGCAGGCTAAAATAGGAATAAATGTAAGTATCTATCAGTGCTCCACTTTATGTGAATCTGCCAAAAGATTCCATTCTCTACTAGCCAAATACCACATTTGCACATAGGGTGTCAAAATGACTAGGTGGAAAATAATCATACCATGGACAAAAATTCCTTATGGCCAGATTATTCTGTAGCTCGATATCATATAGGCACTGTCTAATTAAATTATTTGATTTAGTGTTCAGTGTTTATTTGATTTAGTGTTCAGTGCTCAGTGTTAATAACTGTTGTGGTGATAACCTAGAAAAGTAAAGCTTTTGGTTGACATTACACCTTGCAGTGCTACAGACCTTTTGCAATAAACTGACATTACTTAAGTCCATTTATTTCAGTGGGCCTACTAAACACAACTTAGTTGGAGATCACCTTATTTTTTCTGAAAGAAACATGAATGCATTACAAACTTAATTAGTAACACACTACAAACACAAGTAAAAATTGGTAACTGGTACAAACAAAATAACTACAATCTTAGACTCTACTAACAAATAATGTTATACTTGATTAAAACTTAGTACCCATAATTCATTTTTACCTTGATTCACAATTTTAAATTAAGATTCCCAGTAATGCAAATTAAATTGATTTTAATAGCCTTAATGGTTCTAAATCTCAAAACACACAAAATCACAAATCCTATCTTTTAAAAATATTAACAAAATCCCCAACTCTTGTTCAGATCTTTTCTATTATTTTTCATAAATTATACAGACATGTAATGAACTCAGATAAAGGAATTGTTAATGGAAAGTGAAAGCTACAACTGAAAAATCTCTAATCCTACTTAATCTTTAAGCCACAGTGCCACCTAGTGCCCCATGTCTGTAAAGTAACATAAAAATAGGGGATTTTTATCATTTTACTTCTCCAAAGAATAAGATATTACTTGAATGTGAAAAGAAAATACTATCCCGGCTGATAGCTTTACATAATCTAAGTGAATTTATTGCAGTTGTTCCATACTAAAATTTTACTTTTAAAAATCATTTATTTTAAAAGCACCTTCCTACTTCCACCTATCTATCCCAAAGCAAAAGCTACATTTCTCTCTGGAAGGGAATCTTCTGTTCCCACTTAGACAAGTGGATTTTGCTTACAGCCCAGGCCAAGGGAACAGAACAGGAAGTGCCATGACAGGGGAGCCATTCACACTCTCTCCTAATCCCAAAGCTCTCAACTCAAAAGGCATAAGCATAGATTCACTGAGAGTCAAGGCTGGTCAACTTCCCAGTCTAGCCCAGGCCTAGGAGTCAATACAGTGCCGCAACTTACTCCTGCCAATGTGCTTAAACAACCGTTTGCTGATTAATGAAAACAAAAGGCATGGGGAGAGAAAAAATACAACTGATTCAGGAACTATGGATACCCCATGTGACAGTTCTAGGAAGGGAAGAGCCAAATAGCAGTTGATCCTGGACTGTGCAATAGAGGGAGGGAGCCTCAGTTTCTCATTCAGAAGCTTCCTTCTGATTAGGCCAGTTCAGAGCCCACTCCCTTCAAACGCTGACAAGCCAACAGCGCTTATCAGACATGTTTGCTTTTTAATTGGGCAATGCAACTGTTGTTGCCCTGAAGCACCAAGACACAGAGCTGAAACACAGAGGACTAAAAAAATAGAACCAGCATTTTGGGGAAGAGACCGTACAAGGGTATTGGCCAGTACCAGTCTTAAGACAGGGGCAGGCAATGTTTGAATATGAACCAGCTAGTAATTATTAACCCTCAGAGACTGACTCAAACCCATGCTTGAAAGCATCCTTCTGTGCATTCAAAATATGTGAAATTTACAACTAGATTACAAGAGCATGAGCTCAACAAAGGTAGCAGAAACACAAACCCAGTCAGCTAAAAAAGAAACCCCCTTCTGATTTGGTGACAGGGTATAAGGAGGTTTTGACATGTAATCAATAGCAAATAGCAATTTTTGCACTATTTGCACCAACATGGCAGACGGGAACTCACAAAATAATTGTTTTAATGTTTTTAAATCACCTCAATCATTTCAGTGGGATAGAAATCATTCTGTTAAAAATAGCTCGGTTCTTTTTCAGCATTTGTTGTCACCAAATTGTGATAATTGTGAGATGAGATACTGTTTTCTTTGCTATGAGGGTTGGGATACAATACTTAAGACTTGACATGCTCACCTTTATATTAAACCAAATCATTTCAATAGCATAAACAAACAACCTATAGAAATGTTAATAATCCCTTCTGTAAGTACAAATTTATACGTTGTGAAGTGATTTCTGAATTGTACATAATTACTCACTTTTTTTGCTGGAGTCTTCTCTTCCTCCTCATCATCATCCATGTCGTCATCGTCACTACAATTAAAAATTCCAAATAGTATCAACACCCAAAAGCATGGTAATTTAAGCATCTTTGAAGGCCCTCATCCAACTTGTATTATACCAGTAAAAGATAAACAGAAGTGGAAACAACAACTACAACTTAATGTGAACTGGGTTGGGGGCGACACACACTAACTCAGAGCAATGCCAATTTCAGAGCATGTATAAGCATTCCTAATTTAATTCTGTTCTTTTTAAGGTGCTCTGGAGATCCTTTCTGAATTTAAAGCAGGGTAGGAAATCCAACTAAAAAACTGAAATTTTGCTATTAATGGCAACATTTTAACAAGGCACATGTATCTTCACAAATATTTATAAATAAAACAAAAACCAATCAATCTAAATAACTACTTTTGAAAAAGACAAATTTTCTGGGTGCGAAGCTGACATTTACTGGCAAATTGTTAAAAACATTGAACATATTCCAAAAGTTAACATACTCATCATCATCATCTTCGTCGTCGTCGTCTTCATCATCATCGTCATCCTCTGTCAGCTTTACTTTTTTCTTTTAAAGAAAGAACATATGGAAGGGATTACAAATATGCCCAACGTTTTGACTCCAAGTTTAGACCTGCTAATGTAGGATTCACCACTGAAGTCTTCTCTGGCACCTAGAAGGCCTGTGAGTTTCCTCCATTGACTATAACTTTAGTTATGGAATTGTGAGGATGATTACCTTTTTCTTCCTTGAAAAGTAGAGCTGAAGAAGGAAGTTGGAAGTGACAATATGCCTCACTTCCTCTTTCAGTTCTATATTCTTCCTTCCTAGGGCACAACAGCACTCCCTTAAAAATCAAAACATACCCACCGATCCAAAAAGGGTGGCAACCAATTTAAAATAAAGTATTTTGGTCTTTTTTACACACATCACATGATAAGGCTTCATCTAATTTATACACAAAATTTGGTTTTATTTTATTCCCAAGTCTAGATTCACAGAGGACCTATGCAAAATTTCTCTTGCCAACCATACAAGCTAGAACACAGGTGAGTTGCTTTGTTTTTAAGAGCTTGTGTGACGAAAGCCATTCCTATAGACACACTATCAATTCCAAAGCAGCCATTTCTCCCCCCCCCCCATCAGCTTACCTGTGGAACTTTAGCCAATGTCACACCTGCAGGCCTTTTTGCTGTGTTGTGTAGTACCTTATCATCATCTTCATCTTCAGAAGATTCTGGTTCTTCTTCTAAAGCTGAAGATATGGGACAAATCAAGTAAGACTACACACAACTTTTCATCTTTATGGCAGGCCATAAGAGATGCATTCACTTTACCAAATTTATGTGTTCAGACAGAAATTAAGTGAAACAGAGAAGAGAGGTCACTTTCTTACCTACGAGATGTTGACCACTGACATAAACTGGTCCTGAGCCACTTTTCAACCTCAGAATTACTGGTGGTGTGATTTCAAAGCCACCTAATGAAACCTGAAGGGGGGAAACGTACAAAGCATAGTTGAAATATTTGCATCATATAAACAGTATTGCCAAGCTACATAACTCACAATTCCCAACAGGTCCAGAAAAGGCATCGGGGTTTGAGGTCTAGAAAAAGCATTGGATTATCATACAACTCTACTCAAACCAGCAAAAGTGGTCTAGGGTTCTGCATGAAGTAAAAGCTGAACCTCTTTCCCATTTTCTTTGGTAGAGTGCAGACTAGTATGTAAAATTATAGAACTTTATAAAAGCTAAACATATTTCAGCTGGCTAAAAGCCCTTTCTTAATTGAACCTATGCATTTAATGGAGCTAATGGCCCGGGAAAGTTCAGTTTCAGCCAAGCTACAAAAAACTTTAGCCTTTGAAGTGTTACAAAACTGACTTCTTGAAAAATGGGTCATTCAAAACTGAGAAAGACAGAAAATTGCAGTAGACATCTGACTAGCCAAAACCCATTATTCACAAGGTTTCTACCAAAACAACTAATGTACAAAAACCTAAATGAGGGAATATTCTTTAACAAACCTAGAGAAAAATAATGCCAAAGGTTGTATAATGAATCACAGTAAAGGCATTTCATGTGTTTATCAACCTAACGAAAGCCTGTATTATGTAACTTTTATAAATGCGTATTTGTTTTTATTTACAAAGGTAGTAATAGGTCATTGGGGGGGGAGCCCACTTAAGGCAGCTTACAGACCATAAAAACATGATAAGACGTGGAAAACCTCAGGCCAGGAGGCCAAATGTGACCCATAGAGCCTCTCTTAGCTACCTTATGATGCTCTCCCCATATAACACCCCCTCTTCCCAAAGCCACTCCCCTACAAGGCCTGAACTTGAACTGTAATAAAGTTCTTGCTTGCCTGGGCAAAGAGCGGGGTAGTAATCTCAGACACTTGCATGAATTCAGTTCAGCCTGCTGTGTAGAGAGAAGAGCCATATCTTTTGCTCTGCTCCCTTTTGCCTCTGGACCCACCTACAACTGACATGCAGTCCACACACCTATAAACCACCCTGAGATCTCCGGCATACAAATTTAATTAATTAATACATAAAAAGGTTGCCTGTGAGGATTCTAACAGCCATCAATACATCAGTTTGAGAAAAGCGTATGGCAGGTGCTGCCGTGTCCTCCTGTGCTGGGCACTTGTCACTTGCTCTGCTCACAGATCTGATCTGGGGAGAAGTGTGCTTCTGAAGAGAGCTGCCCTTAAGAGCAAGACAGTCACAACTGCCACCAACATCAGTGAGGAGTTACTGCTGCTCAACACAGCCAGAATCTGCATGAACTGACCTATGTAACTGCACTGTAAGTTCTTCTGTTCTGCACTGCCTTCTTCTGTTCCTTTTTCCAACTGTGTCATCATGTTATTACAGACTGAGCCTGAGGTCAGGGATCATCTTAGTACAGTACTAATGAAAGACACTCTGAGAGTCTTTTTGGTTAAAGTGTGTATATTAAATGCCTTCAGTAAAATAAGCACCATTAGGCTGAAAAGGGGTCCCTTTTCCTGTACAATAGATTCAAATTACAAAGTCATTTTAAAAACATAAGCCACTTAATACAGATGAAACAATGTGAATCTCAGCCGAAATAAGAATCTATCTACTGTATGATAGCACTTTTTTAAAAAGCTGCAATGGAAGACTACTTCACAGCTGGCGCCAAAAAACAAATGCTTGGCTACCAAGGCTGGCTGTATCTGCTAAGCCTTTGTCTATTCCCCATGCAAACAGATCAGAACATTAAATAATTCTACTTACAACTACAAAACACAATTTTTATAATGTAGCTTCTGCCAGTTACAGTGGAATAAAGTTTCATGGTACAAAAAATGTTAACGTTTCCAAGCCTATGTAAATAAAAGGACTTCACTTGGAGCATTCATTACTACTATTATTCATAACCTGCCCATCTGGCTGGATTTCCCCAGCCACTCTGAACGGCTTACAGCATATATAAAAAACTGTAAAATATCAGACACTTTAAATTTCCCAATACAGGGCTGCCTTCAGATGTCTTAGGCTGCTTTTTCAAAGAGCTCAAAGTAACTTAAAGAATCAGTAATACAGGATGAAGCTTTTCCATAATGAAGCTTTTCCATAAAATAATGAAGCTTTTCCATAAAATTTTCATTTCCAAGAATGCCTTGTTTCATTAAATTAGTAGTTTTAACAAATGAACACATTACCTGTAAGGTTGGGCAGGTATTTCAAAATTCTAATAGTCCTTTAGGCATACTCACATTAGTATGTTGAGTAAAGCTTCACATTTGTTTAAACACAATGGGTAAAATCCAACCATAACTGCAGATCAGAGTTGACAGAGTAGGTTTCCCTGCCCCTAAAACCATTCTAAAGGGTTGGGAGACCCACTTACCATGGAGAGAAGAGGAAGGAGATGTCTGCTCATGTGATACTGAACGTCATCCAACATTTACACAACATTAATGGTGCTTTAATTAATTATTCCCTAAACAAATGAATTCTATTGGGGGGGGGGGAACTGTTTTAACAGTGTCTTTCTCTTGTTTCAAACATTGAAATCAATTTAGATTACCATAAAAAATGTCCAATAAGCCCACATCACTATACAAAATAAAAAGACGGAAGCTAAGTCATGTAACCCAGTAAACTTGCTGACCAAATTAAGATGCAACACTAAACCACAGGTAAGAGACAAGGTCACATGTTCAACCTTCCTTCAGCACAGACATGAAGAGCTCTTAAGTATCCACTTTAGTTTTCAACTACGTAGCTACTGTACAATCAAAGTCCTGTGAGAATACAACTAGAAAAATGTGTAAGGGACTAGTGTTATATAGTACAGTGGTACCTCGGGTTAAGTACTTAATTCGTTCCGGAGGTCTGTTCTTAACCTGAAACTGTTCTTAACCTGAAGCACCACTTTAGCTAATGGGGTCTCCTGCTGCTGCCGCACCGCCGGAGAACCATTTATGTTCTCATCCTGAAGCAAAGTTCTTAACTTGAAGCACTATTTCTGGGTTAGTGGAGTCTGTAACCTGAAGCGTTATGTAACCTGAGGTACCACTGTACTTAGATTTCATCCCACCAACTTTAAGAGATAAGCGAAAAACTTACCGTAGGCTGCACTGACATCTTCAAGGATGCCAGAGTGACAGTAATCTGCTTGCCTTCGTAGTCCAATGCTTCTGCTTCAACAACATGCAACTCATCTTTAGCACCAGCCCCTAAGCTAACCTGTAGAACAAGGTACAGTGTTTGACAAGGAGAACAAGCTGAGGCTTACAGCCTTAGTGCTACAACTACCCAACACAAAGAATGGTATACCAGAGCAGCTTACTTTATTCTCAGTTGGTGCCATAACGTAAAGGTGTACTTGTTACTCCAAGTTTAATCGAGATGCCCAAGAACACCCCAGTTTTGACAATTGTCATAGTAAGTGAATGGTGGTGGGGTCCTCAGGTAAGTGAGTCTTTGGAAGAGGAATGATAATTTAAGCCACCTTGTATATATCATGCAGTGATATTTTAACAGGTCTTCCATGGTAGCCTCAGGTGAAGCCACAGAAAGTGTGACCACAGCATAGTGGTACTAATACATGTCAAGCCAGTATCTAGATAGCTGCATCAAATACCCATTCTGGCCACATCCGTGAACTTTTCAAGTGCAATTGCCACAATGTTTTGCATCAGTACAATCTGCAATTATTTTGCAGCACTTCTTCAGTATTTTCCAAGAATCAGCACTTACCGTTCTTAAAGAGAGTTGGTGATCATTTTCTTCATCATTCACCTTGAAATGATACTCCTTGTCTGCCTTTAGTTCACAACCTGCAAAAGCAGCAATGTGTTTGCTATTAAATAGCTTGAATATTTAGCTCCCTTTACAGCCCTAACAGAGAAGATGTAATATGCAATCTTCTACACTTCTACTAAGGAAGAAAAAGGCCCACTGAACGGGCCTTACTCCCAAAAAAGACTGCAGTCTGTGTCCTTGTTTAACCCACATGCAAATCCGAACAGATCTGCTTCACTTCTACATCTACAAAAAACAAAAACCCTTGGAAGTTTACAGTGCTCATAGCTGTCACAAGTTGGTATCAGATCCAATCGGTCACACGTTGGGACAAGAGCCAATAGAGAAAAAATCCAGAATACCATTTAAACATACAGGGGAAAGCTTCATAAGCACTGATCTTCCACTTACACCTCTTGTTAAAAGCACACAAACACCATGCCGTTCTAGAGCACCGATTAGTTTTTCAGGGCCAGCGGAACGGCGCGCAATTCTACTTATATGCCTGCAGGTTACAAAGAACAGTTGCCATCTTGCGATTACACGGTTCCTCCTCATTTTGCAAGGTGCTATCATGCTCCGCCTACTGGAGCACATGGCCATCCGAGGCCCTTCTTCCTCCCCTCCCCACCTGGTACCACACTGCAATACCAGCCTCTGCAGCAGCTCTCTGCGCTTTTCTCCCCCCCCCCCCCACACACAGCAGGCCTATAGGTCTGACATGAAGTGACCTGTGTCAACCCGAAAAAGCACCGGCGGCAGAGGGAAGCGTTATTTCCACGGGGAAGCGTCTCGGGGCCAGAAAAATTAATTAACAATCGTAGTGTTTCCTTTCCCTGCCCTATTTGTGTGGTTCGCTTTATTTTTGAAGCCGAGTAATCCGCATTTGCTTCTTGAACCTGACCCCCCCCCCAACTTCCAGGCCGGCCACGTGGCGAAGCGCATGGGGGAGACATGAAAAGGCCCCTCACCCAACTCCCTCCTCCTCCTCCTACAGCCACGTGAGAGGAAGGGGGAGGGGAGCGTCGCCAGGAACTGGTGGGCCCGGTGCCAAAGCGGCGGAGACGGCGTCCATTTAAGGGGAGAGGCGGTTGGAGGGGGTGGGAAAGGAGGACAAAGGAAGCAGCCGCCGCATTTCCAAACACACAGCAGGGCGGGGGGGGCGGCTGAGGGGCCCCCTAATTCCCCCCGAAGCAAAAGCCCGCGAAGCGCCAGCCACGTGGGGAAGCCGCCCCCCCCCCCCACCTTCCTTCCCTCCAGGCGCTTCGACCCGGCCCCGCCCTCAAGGAGATGCGGGCGAGGAAGGAACGCGGAGCGCGCGAGGGACGTTCGAAACGCGGGGGGGGGGGGAGAAGCCGCGTGGGAAAGGGGACGTGCGCATGCGCAGAAGGGGTGGGGGAGATAACCCCCCCGCCTCGTCTTTCCCTCACGCGGGCGGGCGGCCTAGGCCCTTTTACCGAAAAGGAAGGTCTGCGGCCTGAGGGAGCCCATGTTGTCCATGTCCATGCTGCTGTCCTCCATCTTGTCTGCTGGCCGCCCCTCACCACCGAACGCAGTCGTCGTCGTCGTCGGTATCACCTTTTCTCCCCCTCAAGTCACGTCAGTCGCAGGAGCCACGCGGACGGGGCGGAACAGGACGGAGGGCACCTGTGGGGCGAACGGACGGACAGACGCAGCAGCAGCGCGCACTGCGAGAAAAAGGGCCCGCCTCCTTCCCGCCCCCCTGCATTTATAGATCCGCAGGTCTCGCGAGAACTGCCGCCGGGCCTCCTTTCTCCTTTTTTTTTTTTTTTTGCGGCGCCGCCGGCTCCCTTCCAATCAACTTCAGCTGGCGGGAGCAGACGGCTTGAGGGGCGCATGCGCCTGAGAGGATGGGCGGAGTCTTCCATAGACGCGAGCGGGTGGTCGCTGCCCGCGCGTGCGCTCTCGCCTTCCACTCTGTCATCCTTCCGCGCGGCCCCGTTGAGGCGCTCTCGCGCATTACGCAGCTGTGCTTGGTCAATTATCCCTCAGCTGAGCCCTTTTTAAATAAAAAAAAATGTAATTAGTTGCTTTTTCCTTTTGTCATGAGGCTGGTCCCCAACTGAGAATTCCGTTATGCTCCATATTCATGCCATAAAACCAATGCTTTTTTTTTTCGGCGGGGGACGCATACCCCTAAGCATTTTGTGAATTTGTATTTATTTTTCCAGATTTGAACTATAAAATGGTGGTTTTCTTGAGTCAAAATGAGAGTACCCCTAAACATAAGAAAGCACTGCATAAAAATAAACCTATCAGACTGACTGGTGTGTTGTTTTTTGAAAACTCAAAAGCCTTTAGCAACTTTGGGAAAGCATGCATTTTAAAAGAAGTAGAATGTAAATAAACAAAACTTGTTTTATTTGTGCTGGATATGTCTTGATAGACCGCTTTCCTAAAACTCGGACATCATCATCATAGGATCAGTCTAGTGACATAATTTGCTTCATAAAGGAACCAATAAAGCAGAGATGAGTGTAATATTAGGTGAAAAGAGAACCCCAGGGCAGTGATGGTTACAGATGCACAACCGTCCCCCCTGTCATTTGTGAAATGTTTGAATGTGGAGTTGTGTCCATTTCATTTGCTTTTCCTGTTTCTCTCATTCTCCCAACACTCAACCTGGACACTTGTAGTAACAGTTTGGCAGGTGGGTCTACGCCAGTGTTTCCCAAACGTTTTTGGGCAACGGCACACCTGTTTACTGAAAAAAAATCTCGCGGCACACCACCATTAAAGCCCCGCCCCGTGACGTCAGCGCGCAGCGTCACGCCGGGAGGGACGCACAAAAGTGAAAGTTTTTTCCCTCCCCCTTGCTGGGGAACCTCCAAGCTTTGGGGGTGGGAGGAGGCAGCAGAGCGAGGGACTGAGGGACGGCGGCAACTGAGGCGGTGGCGGCTGAGGCAGAGCTGGGAAGGGGGTTTCCAGGGGACACGGCAGCTCCTCGAAAGGCTTCTCTCAGCTGCGCTCAATCCGCCTCGGAGAGGATTTCCCCTCCGGTCCCATGCGTTCGTTTGGGGCATCGCTCCGGCTGCTCCCTCTCCCGCCGCGCAGGAGCGATGCCTCTCTCTGGCTCTCCCTCCGCGCAGGCTGAGGGAGGGAGGGAGGGGCGCGTGTGACCCGTCTCTGCTGGGAGACCAAACCCAGCGAGGCAGAGTCGCGCGGAGGCGCCCAGGCAGCGCTGCCGGCTGCGAGGAGGAGCGCCAGGCAGCAGCAGGAGGCGCGGCCTCTCCTCGCCGCCGCCGCCCCGCCTCTCGCTGCCCGACTCGCCCGCCTCCCTCCAGGCATCTCGCGGCACACGAGGCAACGTCTCACGGCACACTCGTGTGCCGCGGAACACCGGTTGGGAAACACTGGTCTACGCAATGCTTCAAGAGGGTGCTCAATGCACCTACAATATTTGCACATGATCCACTGAGCTACGAACCATTATAAAATCTGGCATACCAAATGTTAGGTTGTGGGTGAACATATCAGACGACACAGCGATTCTTCAAACAGCTCTTGTTTATTCACAGGCCAGAACAGAACTGAAGGGTTCAGCCAGCCTGCTTATATAGAGCTCCAGTACAGCGTAACTATAACAACTTTCTGTAACTATCCAATCACTGAACGTCACTTTCAATCCCTTATTTGCATATGTGGACCTGAACTATCTACAGTATCCCCCTGCTGGCCCAGGGTGAGAACTTCAGTACATAACACCAAACATAAGCCGTTTTCATGTGTTTGCTTGTACAATTCGCTAGACAAATTACTGGTCCTTGGGGCATATAAGCAATATGCATAACTGTGGCCGTATCAGCCTTTCCCCCAAAAAAAGACCAAATGGCCATTCGAAGGTTGGAGCTGAAGTATTTGGTGGAGCGTTGAATTGCCATTGTATGTAAGTGTAATGCATTGAGTTTTTATTATGATAAGAATTTTTGTCATTGTATGAGGCTTGTATTGAATGAGGTTCTTATAAGCATGTCATATATAATTTAGAGTTCCTTTCCAGGCTGACCAAAGGACTATTCACAAAACAGAGATTGAAATCCGGGTATCTCATTGTCGGAGTTCCGTTGGGACCGCACTAGAACAAATATACACAGAGAGTATTTTTCTCATGGACTTATTTCAGAAATATTTGGACTGCCGGACTTTAAGATACTGAGTTGCAAAAGTCATTATTATTTTGCCATTGTATAAATTATTTAAGAATTTATGTAATAGAAGGTGTTGAAATGCTGTACATTATTGTTAATAACTTTTGTAAATTACACACAGACTTGTTTGGTTTTTTATTCATCTCTCTGTATTCCCTAGGCTTGATATTGCCACTCTCACTATGCTGGAGTTGGCTTGGTTGCAAATTGGCAGCCACATGACAACAGAGTGACAACAGCCTTTCGTTTTTATGTATATAGGGAGAAATTTTGTTAAACATATTTATGGGCAACACATCCATTAGATTTTGTGAATACAGAGACTGATTATAAAGCTCATTTAAGTTTCTTATCCTTAACTTTTTGTTTTATGGTATTGCCCTATTAGCCGGGGATTATTTTTCCTTTGGGGGTTTCTATTTTCTGTCATTTGCAAATAATTGTATCCCATAGCTAACTATACTCCAATACACCTAACTTAGGCAGTTTATTTTTCCAAGCAATAGCATGGATAATATACCGTAAGTCCTGATCTCCATCATCTCTTTTATATGCAGGCCCATAATCTCCTGCATTCTTATTAAGATTATTGCCAAATATTTCACTGTTCTGTCTTATTATCTTTAATACCTCTTCCAGGGACATGGATATCGCCTCAGAGGGGAAACTATCATATTTTATCTGCAAAACTGAAAACTGCAAACAGTGTATGATTTAGTGAGTTATGCAGGTTAACAGGTAGTGAGAGTATTCCTTCAAATCAAACAATGACAATGTATTTCCTAAAGCACTGTGCATTCTGCCTCTAATCAAAATATGGCTTCATTATTTCCTTCTTACTTGCAAATGAATATCTTAATTGCTATTTTAAAATAAAAATAAAAAGACCATACTGTGAGTAAATCAAGTTATAAAAGTTATTAAAAGAAACACCCAGATTCTCTACTTTTTCCAAAGCAAAAGCGATCATAGCAAATGTTTTAGAGAGTAATGTGTTTTTGCAGCACTTTACTTGCGGATTCTGTTGCAATCTTTTTTTCATTAAAGAGGCAGCTGTTGTGGTTTCTTATCTGATAGTAGCTAGGGGCAACGGTGT
This sequence comes from Podarcis melisellensis, assembly GCF_964234715.1. Lineage (NCBI taxonomy): Eukaryota > Metazoa > Chordata > Lepidosauria > Squamata > Lacertidae > Podarcis > Podarcis melisellensis. Next base: position 110,338,015 of record NC_138530.1, on the reverse strand, counting down.
CCAGGAATAGTGAAGAAGACTTTGGTGTTGGGATAGGACTGATGTACACAAGATGGGAATCACAAGACAGGCAAGCACATAGGGCATGATAAAAGTCTGACATTTTCTCAGGACAAGTTATCCGCTGCTTACTGTTGTAACAGTTGTTTTCTCAAAATTTACTCTTCTGTACCTTGAAAATAAATAAAAACAGTATTTTTAAAAAGAAAAAAAAACTGCCTTACACCAAGCCAGGCTACTACAGTAGTCGGTCTGGCTTAGTATCGTCTAGCAGGGATCAGAAAACTTTTTCAGCAGGGGGCCGGTCCACTGTCCCGCAGACCTTGTGGGGGGGCCAGACTATATTTTGAAGGGAGGAAAAGAATGAATTCCTATTGTTATGTACTGAAGTTCTCACCCTGGGCCAGCAGGGGGATATTGTAGATAGTTATGCAAATGAAGGATCGAAAGTGACGTTCATTGATTGGATAGTTTTAGAAAGTTGCTACAGTAACATTGTACTGGAGCTCTATATAAGCAGGCTGACTGAGCTCTTCAGTTCAGTTCTGTTCTGGCCTCGGAATAAACAAGAGCTGTTTGAAGAATCGCTGTGTCGTCTGATATGTTCACCCACAACATAACACCTATGCCCCACAAATAACCCAGAGATGCATTTTAAATAGAAGCACACATTCTACTCATGTAAAAACACCAGGCAGGCCCCACCAATAACACAGAGATGCATTTTAAATAAAAGGACACATTCTATCCCAGCAAAAAAGGAATGGTCAAGTAAACTATGTGAGTATCTGGAGTTAGCAAAATTGACAGATATAATAAGGCATAAATCTAAAACTATAGTACAGAAACAATGGGAATGCTTAAATGAATATTTACACAAACGGGGATCAAACACAAAAGTTTGGTTGTGCTTAGACTAACCTTGTGAAGAATACAGAGAATACAAAGATCAGATGGACTATGAAAGAATTTAGGGGAAAGGAAGTGACTGAAGAACAGATGTAAAGGTGAATTAGATAACCAAGAGACGTGTGGTGAATGCGGTGGAAGTCTTTTATAATATTTTAACTAGGGTTTCAATATTGTAATGTTTGAAGTATGAATTTGGAATAATTGATTATGAAAAGTATTTTTTCTCTTCATTCTTTTTTTTTCTTTTATTTTTTGTCTTTCTAGTCTGCATTCTGGAAAATTGTGTAGATAAAATGTTTTATGTATGGTTATGTATTGTTTCTATTTCTTTTTTCTATTTTGGGGGGTAACATTTAATAAAATAATAATAATAAAGGACACATTCTACTCATGTAAAAATACACTGATTCCCGGACCGTCCGCGGGCCGGATTTAGAAGGCAAATGGGCCGGATCCGGCCCCCGGGCCTTAGTTTGCCTACCCATGATCTACAGTACACTGACTTGCAGTGGCTCTCCAGGGTGTCAGAGAGGGAATCTTTCCCAGCCCAGTAGGACCCCACCCCTCATTGCTCTCCTACATCTAATATCCTGTTCAGTTGCATAAGGAGGATAAAATTAACATTTGAAGTGAGAAGGACTGAGCAAGTGAAGACTGGTATGTGAAGGCTTTGTTTGCAAGGGAACCAGGAGAGAAGAATAGAACAACATGTGTTGTTGTTTAGTTGTTTAGTCGTGTCCAACTCTTCGTGACCCCATGGACCAGAGCACGCCAGGCACTCCTGTCTTCCACTGCCTCCCGCAGTTTGGTCAAACTCATGCTGGTAGCTTTGAGAACACTGTCCAACCATCTTGTCCTCTGTCATCCCCTTCTCCTTGTGCCCTCCATCTTTCTCAACCTCAGGGTCTTTTCCAGGGAGTCTTCTCTTCTCATGAGGTGGCCAAAGTATTGAAGCCTCAGCTTCAGGATCTGTCCTTCCAGTGAGCACTCAGGGCTGATTTCCTTCAGAATGGAGAGGTTTGATCTTCTTGCAGTCCATGGGACTCTCAAGAGTCTCCTCCAGCACCATAATTCAAAAGCATCAATTCTTCGGCGATCAGCCTTCTTTATGATCCAGCTTTCACTTCCATACTTCACTACTGGGAAAACCATAGCTTTTACTATACGGACCTTTGTTGGCAAGGTGATGTCTCTACTTTTTAAGATGCTATTGCTATAACTGTTGGGGACAAAGGAGGGAAAGATAAGAACATTGCTATGTGTCATGATTAAACCAGTAGAAGCTAGTTGAATGAAGAATTGCCATAGATGGACATAACCTCTCCTTTGCTTGTAAGGGTATAAATGTTTGTGCTGCTTTCATATTTGGTGAAATTGTTTGCTATTTGAGGTTTGACTGAGAGTTGTAGTCTGGATCTTATTGGCCGTCCAGGCTGAAACAACAGGGTATAGCAAACATAGGCAAACTCGGTCCTCCAGATGTTTTGGGACTACAACTCCCATGATCCCTAGCTAACAGAGCCAGTGGTCAGCGATGATGGGAACTGTAGTCCCAAAACATCTGGAGGGCCGAGTTTGCCTATGCCTGGGGTATAGGGTGTTGAAACCCAATATTTCACTAATAGTATAGGTGGAACTAGGGGACCCGGGTGGCGCTGTGGGTTAAACCACAGAGCCTAGGACTTGCCGATCAGAAAGTCGGCAGATGAGCCTCTTCATCTTGCTCATCGGAAGGTTGGCGATTCGAATCCCCGTGACGGAGTGAGCTCCCGTCACTTGGTCCCTGCTCCTGCCAACCTAGCAGTTCAAAATCACGTCAAAGTGCAAGTAGATAAATAGGTACCACTCAGGCGGGAAAGTAAACAGCGTTTCCATGTGCTGCTCTGGTTCACCAGAAGCAGCTTAGTCATGCTGGCCACATGACCTAGAAGCTTTATGCCAGCTCCCTCGGCCAATAAAGCGAGATGAGCGCCACAACCCCAGAGTTGGAAACGACTGGAGCTAATGGTCAGGGGTCCCTTTACTTTTACATATAGGTGGAACTGGTGTTCCTGGAAGGCATTAAGTCAGTCTCTGGAGTCCTGAGGCAGAGTAAAAAGGTAAAGGTAAAAAGGTAAAGGTAAAAAGGTAAACGGTTAAGTCCAGTTAAAGGTGACTTTCGGGGTTGCGGTGCTCTTCTCACTTTCAGGCCGAGATGTGGCATTTGTCCACAGACAATTTTCCAGGTCACGTGGCCAGCATGACCAAACTACTTCTGATGCAATGGAACACCATGACGGAAACCAGAGTGCATGGAAACGCCGTTTACCTTCCCGCCACAGTGGTACCTATTTATCTACTTGCACTGGCATGCTTTCGAACTGCTAGGTTGGCAGGTGTGGGACAGAGCAACAGGAGCTCACTCCGTCACGGGGATTCAAACCGCCAACCTTCCGATGAGCAAAACCAAGAGGCTCAGTGGTTTAGACCACAGCACCAGCCGCATGCCCAGAGTACCTGAGAGGTATACACAAGAGCAATCCATCCTTTGACATTATCCTTGGCTGATTGTTGTTTATGTGAACTGTTCCTTTTTGGCAAGTTCTTTGCAGGTCTTAGACAGGGGCAGACTGATGAAGCCCAATGTTGTGATCCATATCCCCTCGCTGGTTCTTATATGCTGACCGTGCCATGATGAGCTTGTGGGTTACTTGAAATTCCACCCATCAACATAGCTAAGTGCTGATGTCTAGGGTTAAACATTGGCTCTAGACTGAAATGTTTTTATTCTATGTACATAAAACCACCTGTTGTCTTTCTTGGCAGGGATACTGGAGTGGCTTGCCAGTTCCTGCTCCAGGTGGATCATGTTTGGACAAAACTCTCCACTATGACCTGTCCATCTTGGGTTGCCCTGCACGGCATAGCTCATAACTTCTCTGAGTTATTCAAGCCCCTTCACCATAGCAAGGCAGTGATCCATGAAGGGGCAGAGACATCACCTTGCCGACAAAAGTCTGTATAGTTAAAGCTATGGTTTTCCCAGTAGTGATGTATGGAAGTGAGAGCTGGACCATAAAGAAGGCTGATCGCCAAAGAATTGATACTTTTGAATTATGGTGCTGGAGGAGACTCTTGAGAGTCCCATGGACTGCAAGAAGATCAAACCTCTCCATTCTTAAGGAAATCAGCCCTGAGTGCTCCCTGGAAGGACAGATCCTGAAGCTGAGGCTCCAATACTTTGGCCACCTCATGAGAAGAGAGGACTCCCTGGAAAAAACCCTGATGTTGGGAAAGATGGAGGGCACAAGGAGAAGGGGACGACAGAGGACGAGATGGCTGGACAGTGTTCTCGAAGCTACCAGCATGAGTTTGACCAAATTGCAGGAGGCAGTGGAATACAGGAGTGCCTGGCATGCTCTGGTCCATGGGGTCACGAAGAGTCAGACACGACTAAATGACTAAACATAAAACAGCAACAGAAAACTGCACCCAAGGCAGAATTGAGGCAATGTAGGATGCGATAGCATAGGATTTTGATTACATTGATTGGTCAAACAACCCTTCCCCCTGCACGCCCCCCACCTCCCTAGGTCCGCCCCATTTTCCCCTATTGCACCAATATCATATGGCTAGCATGATGCTTCCACTATTAGTGAAATGCCTTTTACAAATCTGATCATTTACACACTAAAAGAAATAAATATTGCATGATGCATTAGTTTGAAAAATCAGAAGGAAAAGGGGGACAGATAATAGCAAAGTCATAAAACTTAAAAGTACAAAATTAAGCCCAGGGACGGGGCCCCAAAACTGGTGGTAGAATAGATAAAATACTGCACACCTTCCAAGGACAGACTTGTGGAAGACTTCTTTAAATCAGGCCTAAAATCCCAGTTCAATAATGGAGACAGATAGAGAGAGCACTAATAGCATTTGAACAATACCTTTCCCAATTCAATATAATTGATTTATTGCCTGTCCAATGAAGCCATCAAGTGTACAAAATGATTAATCTTATATTTCTGCTGCTGTCTTCTCTAAAGAATACAGCAGCAGCAGCAACCTGATTCAAATACAGACCTCAGGGGAAAGGCATTTCTTCTCCAAACAATGCAGATGCTATAATACAGGCCTACAAAACAGTTCACCATTTTTAAAGGCTAGTACAGGGCCTTATTTTGACCAAAGTGCTCAACCTGTATCTGGACTCTAACGCTTCAGTTTTCTGGCTGTGGGCTCATATGATGGAATGTTCCTTTGTCTAGAAGCGTTGACTCAACATAGAAATCTAGAATGTCAGAGAGAACTGTTAAGTTGTGGGTGAACATATCAGACGACACAGCGATTCTTCAAACCGCTCTTGTTTATTCACAGGCCAGAACAGAACTGAACTGAAGGGTTCAGCTAGCCTGCTTATATAGAGCTCCAGAACAATGTAATTGTAACAACTTTCTGTAACTATCCAATCACTGAACGTCACTTTTTATCCCTTATTTGCATATGTGGACCTGAACTATCTACAGTATCCCCCTGCTGGCCCAGGGTGAGAACTTCAGTACATAACAAGAACGATGAACTAGAAAGAACCTTTCTTCCTGACATCCAATTGTATGTGTTTGTGTGTGTTGGATGGAATAACATTCAGTCTACATGCCCCACATAAGCAGTGGTACGACTCAGATACAGCTTGACCAGTCCTCCATGAAAACTTACATGAACTGTACCTGAAGGGCTGTTCTGACATAGGATAGCTAACTAGGAATCACCTAAAAAGAAAAGGAAATACATCATGCCAAAAAGGCAAAAAGGATATGTAGATCTGCATAACATTTGCATATATAAATATATATCGTATTTTTCGCTCTATAGGACGCACCCGACCATAGGACGCAGCTTGTTTTAGAGGGGGAGAACAAGAGAAAAAAAATCTCCCCCTCTCTGCGCAGCGCCCCTTCAGCGAACCGGCAGGAGAAACGGAGCCCCTTCCATTTCTCCTGCCACTTCACAGAAGGGGTGCTGCGCAGAGAGGGGGATAATTTTTTTTCTTGTTCTCCCCCTCTAAAACAAGGTGTGTTCAGTCGCCTTCAGGCGGCTACCTTGGAAGCCTGGAGAGCGAGAGGGGTCGGTGCGCACCAACCCCTTTCGCTCTCCAGGCTTCAGTGAAAGCAACCCGAAGCCTCCAGAGCGCAGCAGGAGTTCCATTCAACCTGCTCTTTGGGGCTGGTGGGGGAAGCCCGCCAGCCCCAAAGAGCAGGTCGGGGAGCAGCGGAAAGGCTGCGCACAGTCTTCCTGCTGCTCCCCAGCTTGTGGGGCTGGCGGTGGGGGGAAGTGCGCTTTCCCCCACCGCCAGCCTCAAAGAGCAGGTTGGGGCTGGCGGGGGAAGCCCGGGTCCCCCGCCCCAGCCCCATGGACCACACATTCGCTCCATAAGACGCACAGTCTTTTCCTTTAGATTTTAAGAGGAAAAAGGTGTGTCTTATGGAGCGAAAAATACGGTAGATATTATGTGTTTTTATACTTTCAACTGCCCTGTGATCTATGGAGGAAGGGTGGTATATAAATTTCATTGATGATGATGGTGATGATGTTTTCTCTTTTTATCTTATTGCACACAGCATCGGTAGGTTTTGGTTGTGAAGCGGTTTACAAATCTGCAGATCAATAAAATAAATTGGCTTGCCTACTGGAAGAAGAAGAAGAGTTTGGATTTGATATCCCGCCTTTCACTCCCTTTAAGGAGTCTCAAAGCGGCTAACATTCTCCTTTCCCTTCCTCCCCCACAACAAACACTCTGTGAGGTGAGTGGGGCTGAGAGACTTCAAAGAAGTGTGACTGGCCCAAGGTCACCCAGCAGCTGCATGTGGAGGAGCGGAGACACGAACCCGGTTCCCCAGATTACGAGTCTACCGCTCTTAACCACTACACCACACTGGCTCCTGGATCCTGTTGCTTTTCATTTTCCTCCCTCTATGACTTCTGCTAGTCTTTCACTTCTTGGGGGCCTCTCAGGCACTTAACTCAGCCCTCACCGCAATCATCTTTCCTTTTCTAGTTGTTTCCCTTCTCATTTTAAAGAGGCACTCGTTTCTCCACTCCTAAAGAAATACTCCCTTGTTTCTTTTTCCTTCTCTTCCTATTTATCTTCTCCTTCTGCATCTAAGCTCCTACAGCACAAGCTTTTATTCTTGCAGCTAGGAGAATACCCTATTTTTTCTAGAAAAAGAGGTGTTGGAACTCACCATTCACAGCTCCCTTGTTCTCTTATAATGGCAATAGTGCCCACTGGAGAGGTGCTGGAACTGAGTTTTTCCAGCTGAAAAAAAAGCCCTGAGGATACCCGTGAGATGAGTGAGATATCATGGCCTGGGATTCACATTTGCTCTTTGACGGATCGTTCAGTTAATGTTGATGAAGAAAAGCAGAACGATACTGGCAGCCTTCTGGTGGCCACTATTTACTAATCAAATATTTGCCGTGTTTTGTCAAAAGTCTGTTAGCTCTGAACTTCTCCTCACAACCAAAAAAAGCCTGTGGGGTCTTGTGAGGGAGGAGGGAGAAAGCAGATTTGGTGCACAGTAAAGGGACAGAGCCTGAAGCTGAGAATACAATACTTTGGCCACCTCATGAGAAGAGAAGACTCCCTGGAAAAGACCCTGATGTTGAGAAAGATGGAGAGCACAAGGAGAAGGGGACGACAGAGATGGTTGGACAGTGTTATCGAAGCTACCAGCATGAGTTTGACCAAACTGCGGAAGGCAGTGGAAGACAGGAATACCTGGCATGCTCTGGTCCATGGGGTCATGAAGAGTCAGACACGACTAAACAACAACAACAAAGGGTGGCACTTCGGTCTAAACCACGGAGCCTAGGGCTTGCTGATCAGAAGGTCGGCAGCTTGAATCCCCACGACGGGGTGAGCTCCCATTGCTCAGTCCCTGCTCCTGCCAACCTAGCAGTTTGAAAACACATCAAAGTGCAAGTAGATAAATAGGTACCGCTCTAGCGGGAAGGTAAACGGTGTTTCCGTGCGCTGCTCTGGTTCGCCAGGAGCGGCTTCGTCATGCTGGCCACATGACCCGGAAGCTGTACACCGGCTCCCTCGGCTAGTAAAGCTAGATGAGCGCCGCAACCCCAGAGTTGGTCACGACTGGACCTAATAGTCAGGGGTCCCTTTACCTTTAATGTCCCTTTAATTGCACAGCCAGAATTTGGCAGGGGGTACTCACCCACAAAGCAGTGGCGCCAAATTGAATAAAATATTGGTGGGGGGGGGGACAGGTAAGCCCTGCACAACATAATTGATCACAAGACATGGTGCATGCCCACCATTTGAATTGCAATGCTCATCGATCATTCAGATCTGCCGCTTATGCCATTGTCCCCTGAGCATCATTGTGTTGTAGCAGTGATCAGAATAGGCTTTTTCCAATTGCCTTTTTCCAGGTTCGGGTCTGATGAACAACATTCCTAGCACCACCGTAGCGTGATGTGCACAGCATAAAGAACTCAGGGGCTGCCGCCGCAGCAACATGTTGCTGGGAGCATATTACAACACGCATATTCCGGGGCCTGCCACTGGCTTCCTGGAACCTGGTCACAATTCCAGATGGTGATCTTAAGCCCTAAATGGTTTGGCTCCTGTGTATCTAAGATACCGCATTCTCCGCTATAATGTTTACAATTGCCCAAAGAGGATAATCTATATTTAAAGACAAAGTCCCAAATCTCCCTTCCAACCAATGTGATGTTTTGTTTTTAAAAATTCGTTTGTGTGTTTGTTTATTCTGGAAATGGGCCATGGCGGAAAAGCTTAACACTTTCCAATTTTGAAAATTTGGCTTGTATTTTCATTGCTGGTAGCATGCAATTATAGGCACTTAGTAAGAATTCAAGCTTTTTATGCTGTGCCCTAGAGCTTAAAATTAAGAGGCCAGTGCTGGCTTAGTGCTGCTTTCAGATGCAGTTGGCTTCAGCATAGATCAACGGGGAGACTAGCTGCCGCCTCTCTATTGAATTAAGTCTATATTTTTGACAAGTGTGGCAGCAGTATCATCCCTTTAATCATCAACAATCCATTGTGTCTCTTTATGCTAATAAATAAAACATCCCATGTTAAATATTGCCCAGTAAGCACTCAAAAAACCTGCAGTCACCACCTGCCTGCATGTTAGAAAGGAGAATAATAGGATGGTAATAAAATAACATCAAATCATGTCCAGGGTTTGTATAGACACTATCAGCAGTTATTGCAAAGTGCAAATCAGATACCAATTGAAAGATACAATTCTCTTTAATACAATGGACCCATACATATTTCACTAACTCGTCTCGAGATATAAAATGAATTTAACAAGATGATGATGGAGGTCAGAATACTTAGTAAATTCTTTAAGAAAGGCTTTTAAGCCCTTACTATTGCCGTTGCAGATTGTTAAACTGTCTGTAGAAGCCTGCACAGGAAATGTCTGACCATAGAAGGGGGGAAGGTACTTTATTGCCCTGTAGGCTCAGCAGGAACAAACCATTGACTTGAGGTTAAGATGCTAAAGCTCCTTAGCAATGCACAACATATGAGGATGTTTGTGACTAGTGACGGCGATATTGGGTGCTAATATATATAAACTGGGCGCTGTATATAAAAAACTACTTTATGTTGAATGGAACCATGTTATGCTCAAAGTAAAAGGCAAGGTCCAGTCGTGATTGACTCTGGGGTTGTGGCGCTCATCTCGCTTTATTGGCCGAGGGAGCCGGCGTACAGCTTCCTGGTCATGTGGCCAGCATGACTAAGCCGCTTCTGGCGAACCAGAGCAGCGCACAGAAACGCCGTTTACCTTCCCATCAGAGTGGTACCTATTTATCTACTTGCACTTTGACGTGTTTTCAAACTGCTAGGTTGGCAGGAGCAGGGACGGAACAACGGGAGCTCACCCCGTCGCGGGGATTCGAACCGCCGTCCTTCTGATTGGCAAGTCGCTCAAAGTAGACCTATTTAAAAGTAATGGATCCATTAGCCAAGCTCATGACACTTGGCCAGAAACCGCCTTAAAGGTGGAAACAGTCGCACCCCATCTTTCCTGACGAAATGGATCCTGGACCAATTTCATGTGAGAAAGGAGCAGTGGCGTCACAAGGGAGGGTGCGCCCCGGGTGCCATGTCTGGGGGGTGACAAGAAGGCACCCCGCGTGGCGCTCGCCCTGCCAGCTCCAGGCGTGGCGGCGCAGGCAGCCATCGCACCGCCACAGCCACATGCGGAGGGTCCTCCATTCACAGCTTCCGCCACTAGCAGAGGATCCTGCCACCGTCCGTACAGCGTTCGAGCAGCGTCGGCGGCAAACCGCTACGTACAACACATGCGCGGTGTTGCACACATGCGCTGTACATAGTGACACAGCACATGCACCCTATGTAGTAATGCTGTGCATGCATCGTACGTAGCGGCGCAACGCATGCGCAGCCGGCAGTTTCCCGTCGGTTAGCCTTCGTTCGCCCCTGGAAGGGAGAAACTCCAGAAAAACAGTGATATGTTGGTGGCATCTTTAACTATAAAAGCAGCTTAGAAATATTTTATCAATAGAATCTTAAAACATTAGGCTTCTTGATCCCAGCGAGGAAAATCCACCATTGGAAATACGCCTTCCACATTTTGAGGTGACACAGAGGCAAATGTGCTTCTCAGTCCATGAAGTTAACTGACGCCACATCTGGGGACCACGAAGCATCAAACTTTCCTAGTTTCTTGTGAGCAGTGGTAGGCTGGAGCCTAGAGGAACATAACAGAAAGGCTACAGAAGAAAAATGTCCATACTTGTGTTAGGATTTTTATCTGTCTGAGCTGCTCCAGCGAGTGGCACTGTGATTGAACACATCATGTGAGTGTCTGAGAGCGCATGAGAAAGGAAGTCTGTATTCTCCCTTCCTTTGAGTACTATTGGAAGTTAGTTTCACTTCTGTATGTGTCACAGTTTTTCTGTACTGGTGTTCAAAGAGCACAGGCATACTGATGGAGTCTCTGTATAAAAGGTAAAGGTAAAGGTACCCCTGCCCGTACGGGCCAGTCGTGTCCGACTCTAGGGTTGTGCGCCCATCTCACTTAAGAGGCTGGGGGCCAGCTCTGTCTGGAGACACTTCCGGGTCATGTGGGCAGCGTGACAAAGCTGCTCTGGCGAGCCAGCACCAGCACAGCACACAGAAACACCGTTTACCTTCCCGCTAGAAAGCGGTACCTATTTATCTGCTTGCACTTAAGGGTGCTTTCAAACTGCTAGGTGGGCAGAAGCTGGGACCAAAAGACGGGAGCTCACCCTGTTGCGGGGATTCGAACCGCCGACCATGCGATCGGCAAGTCCTAGGCACTGAGGTTTTACCCACAGCGCCACCCGCGTCCCTTAGGAGTCTCTGTATATAAAACTGTAAATAAAATAGTTTTAGAACTACGATTGAGTCTTTCTTCTGCTATGACATGCCAGAAGACTAGCATGCTCTGTTCAGGAGAGGAGAGTCGCCTATTACTGGTCTCTCTGGACTGAGGGAGATTTATAGCCAGAGAGGATCACCGGAGAGACAGCCCGAAGACTTGGGAAGTTTGCAGTCTTCCCAGGGCATTTTTGCAACAACTTGAGACTAAACAGAAGGGGCCGGAAAGCAAAACAGGGTGTTAGGAGGAAACTCTGCCTTTGAAAGAGGCATGAGAAGAGAAAGATTGCAAAATACTATTTGCATGGTTGCAGGGCATGGAAGGATGCTGTTAAGTTGTGGGTGAACATATCAGACGACACAGCTCTTGTTTATTCGCAGGCCAGAACAGAACTGGGCTGAAGCATTCAGCCAACCTGCTTATATAGAGCTCAACTACAAAGCAACAGTAACAACTTTCTGTAACTATCCAATCACTGAATGTCACTTTCAATTTCTTATTTGCATATGTGGACCTGAATGAAAACTATCTACAGTATCTGGCCCAGGGTGAGAACTTCAGTACATAACAGATGCCTCTATCCTTTCCAGTGATGTTGTAGCTACTAACCAATAGCTGCCTATGACACAAAATCACATTCCAGGCTGCAGTCAATGTCACAGTGGAACTGCTAGCTAGTGCAAGTATTCATTTCCCCCATCAAACCAAAATAGCAGCGCATTGCTTGGAAAATGTGGTTTCCCCCAGGTGGAAGATGTCATTTGGCTGAATACTTTTGCAATGGAACCGCTGCATCTGGATTGCTGCAACTGGCTAAATGCTTTGCATACCTAGTTGTGCAATGAAATCTTACCTGGAAAGGCTCTTATTGGTCTCCCTATAGGACTAGGCTGCTGCTTCCATAATCCCGGGACCAAACACAGCATAAATTCAGTCTCCTTTTATTTGGCCCTTGGGCATTTAACACTTGATCTGAGAAATCACATCCAGGTTTTTCTTCCCCTCCCCAATATTTCACTCAATTATGTTTCTGAACTAAAATCTTTAATTTCCTTCTCAAGGCTCCAAACCTCAAAGTCACCCCTAAATAAATCTCCACTAAATTTTTAGCTTCACTATCCAGGGAGTTTCCATCCCATTTCTAATACGCAAATATATATATATATATTTACCCCTATGGGCTCCATCTTGGTTGATGTGCTAGTAAACCTCCTCTCTAATTCCCCCAACAATACCATTTTCCCCGAGCCTTTTGCTAACTTAATTAGATATTCTAGCACTTTGGTTTAAAATAGTATTTAATTTCACTTAATGGGTTTCAACCAAAATATTAGGATTCCCCAAACAGACATGTTCCTTCTCATTATTTTATCCAAAGGCTTCTGTTTCATCTTTTCCTTGCTTTGTCAAAATCTAGTTAATTGACTATACTTAAAGTACAATTTCAGCAATTTCCCTCAGTGAGGCATCATTGCTTTCTCCGATTAGCACTACTTAATTGAAGTTATAATCTCAAGCCAATCACTTCACCCACTTCACAGACCTGAAAAGCTGCAAATGGTAAATATTAATGTTCTGCTTAAATGTATGCTGACTCCTCCCAAATTAACTCTCTGCTCCTTGGAGTGTGATCTAATAAAACACTGGATTAATGGGATTTTTCTATGTGAATCGGAGGGAACAGAGAGTTCAGATATGCATTTTGTCATCTTGTTAATGCAAACGTTCTCCCTGGGGCTGCAAAAACCTGAAAGAGTCATGGAGGCCATTAGCAGGTTTTTACAGTTTATTTCAAAATCCAGGCTGGGTTGCTAATCTCTCCAACTGCAAGCAAAAAAAGGCATACCCCAAAAAAGCAAAGTAAGTTAGACGCGGGTGGTGCTGTGGGTTAAACCACAGAGCCTAGGACTTGCCGATCCGAAGGTCGGTGGTTTGAATCCCAGCAACGGGGTGAGCTCCCGTTGCTCGGTCGCTGCTCCTGTCCACCTAGCAGTTCGAAAGCACGTCAAAGTGCAAGTAGATAAATAGGCACCACTCCGGCAGGAAGGTAAACGGCGTTTCCGTGTGCTGCTCTGGTTCACCAGAAGTGGCTTAGTCATGCTGGCCACATGACCCGGAAGCTGTACGCCAGCTCCCTCGGCCAATAAAGCGAGATGAGCACGGCAACCCCAGAGTCGGCCATGACTGGACCTAATGGTCAGGGGTCTCTTTACCTTTACCTTAAGTTAGATAGACATAACAGAATGTAGGAACCTAGAAAGATGCCTTATAGCAGGCATCCCCAAACTCAGCCCTCCAGATGTTTTGGGACTACATCTCCCATCATCCCTTGCTATCAGGACCAGTAGTCAGGGATGATGGGAATTGTAGTCCCAAAACATCTGGAGGGCCAAGTTTGGTGATGCCTGCCTTATAGTGAGTCAGTCCATTGGTCTATCAAGCTCAGAATGTCTGGCCCATGAGCCTTATCAGGGCCACTGGACCTCTCTGTTTGGCCCCTCCACATCCACCTGCTCTTTAGCTGGTGTCATATAAGTTGACTATAGTAATTTAATTCCCTGAGATTGTCAATGCTTGTATGAATTCTATAGAGTTCTCATGTGATTGGCTAGCGTAGGTCACATGGGAGATTCCATCTTATGTGATGCAAGATGACTCTGTGTTTTAGAATCCACTGTGAACACTGCTGTGTTGAATAGAGTGTTGGTGTGCTTTTTCCCTAGTTGAAATCAAGACAGCAAAGCTGCAGGAGACGGTAAAAGAGAAAATCTCTCCTCAGAGCTGCATGGCATGAGCTAAAGGAGATACAGAAGGCTGGGTGCTGAGCTCTGGAAAGAGAGGAAAATGCAGTTGTTCGGAAGTTAGAAGAAGGGGCTGTAAGCCCATGCTTGGACAATCATGTGACTGTAAATATTATGTTTCAATTCATCTATACGTAAAATTTTTGAATGTTAAAGTCTGGACATTGGTTTAATTTTCGAAGAAGGGTGTCAGTCATACATATGATTTGAGCTTCTTAGTTGCGATGTCGCAGCACTGACTTCAACAATATACAGTGGTACCTCAGGTTAAGTACTTAATTCGTTCTGGAGGTCCATTCCTAACCCAAAACTGTTCTTAACCTGAAGCACCACTTTAGCTAATGGGGCCTCCTGCTGCTGCCGCGCTGCTGGAGCCCAATTTCTGTTCTTATCTGAAGCAAAGTTCTTAACCCAAGGTACTATTTCTGGGTTAGTGGAGTCTGTAACCTGAAGCGTATGTAACCTGAAGCGTATGTAACCCAAGGTACCACTGTATATGCAGTTAAGACACAGCTGAGTCAAAAGGAAGTTTGCAGCACTGCACTCTGCAAACCCCAGAAAGCCACTCCTCAATGGGGCTTCCATTAACAGATTATTGCAAAAGCAGGCCACCTGAGGTCATTGTGTAATAATAATAATAATAATAATAATAATAATAATAATAATTTATTATTTATACCCCGCCCATCTGGCTGGGTTTCCCCAGCAACTCTGGGCGGCTTGCAACAAAATATGAAAATACAATAGGTTGTTAAACATTAAAAGCTTCCCTAAACAGGGCTGCCTTCAGATGTCTTCTAAAAGTCTGGTAGTTGCTTTTTTCTTTGACATCTGGTGGGAGGGCATTCCACAGGGCGGGTGCCACTACTGAGAAGGCCCTCTGCCTGGTTCCCTGTAACTTGGCTTCTTGCAGCGAGGGAACCATCAGAAGCCCATCAGAGCTGGACCTCAGTGTCTGGGCAGAATGATGGGGGTTGAGATGCTCCTTCAGGTATACAGGACCAAGGCCGTTTAGGGCTTTAAAGGTCAGCACCAACACTTTGAATTGTGCTCGAAAAAGTACTGGAAACCAATGTAAGTCTTTCAAGACCGGTGTTACGTGGTCTTGGTGGCTGCTCCCAGTCACCAGTCTAGCTGCCACATTCTGGATTAGTTGTAGTTTCCGGGTCACCTCCAAAGGTAGCCCCACATAGAGCGCATTGCAGTAGTCCAAGCAGGAGATAACCAGAGCATGCACCACTCTGGCGAGGCAGTCTGTGGGCAGGGAGGGTCTCAGCCTGCGTACCAGATGGAGCTGGTAAACAGCTGCCCTGGACACAGATTTGACCTGCGCCTCCATGGACAGCTATGAGTCCAAAATGACTCCCAGGCTGCGCACCTGGTCCTTCAGGGACACAGTTCAGGACAAGGGAGTCCTCCACCCCCACCCGCCTCCTGTCCCCCAAAAACAGTACTTCTGTCTTGTCAGGATTCAACCTCAATCTATAATGTGAAAGTGAAGCTGATCGGAATGCCCTGTTTTGTTTTTAAAGATGGTTATCTTCCACACTCGTACATATGTAGGGAATTCACACCGTGTGTTGGAGTCTAATGTTTTGCGGATTCAGGGGGACCTGAAAAGAGATATTTTGTTGCAACAGAGCATTGAATTAGAACTGGGGGCACCCCTCTCAGCCATAAAGCTCAATGGATGGTGATGATAATCACTATCTCTTAGCATAACCTCACAGAATTGTTATAAGAATAGAAGTGAGGAAATCATGTTTATTGTTTTGTTTTGTTTTGTTTTGTTTTAACCACTCTTTAGTTACAATCCTATGCACACTTACTTGGAAATAAGTCCCAGTGAAATGAGTAGGACGGTGCTCTTAACCATAAAAGGGTGTTCCTCTTCCTGTACTCTTGACCATAAAAGGGTGTTCCTGTTCCTATACTCTTATCTTGGAGCAAGAGGTCACCAACTCCTGGCGCCGTTCCCGGGTGGCTGACAAGGTCTGTGCCTCAGCGTAAGATAAGACCCAGATGCGTCATCCCTGCTCCACTTTGGAATGGACAAGGCCATTCATTAGGCGTCACGGACTGATAAAGGAGAGAGCTTTGAGCACTTGTTTATGCAGCTGGGTTTTGGCTCAAGAGCTCAAGTTAAAGCATGCTCCCTTGGAGAAGGAAAAATGTGGATTTTGGGACCCATTTCAGACTAACTGCCCAGTCAGGTTTTAGGTTTTGGAAACCCATTCCTTCACAGCCACATCTGGAGGGCCAAAGGTTTCCCATACCTGTTGTAGAGCTGGAGAAAGACCAATGGTCTGAATCAGAATAGGGCAAGTCTCTCTGTCCCCACGCTCTTGCTTTGCTTTGTGGAAGGCAGAATCATGTGCAGAAGCAAAGCTTCCCTTCAATTTACCAACTCTGGTACAGGGAGTGAGAACGGCTTTCCACGTCAGATTTCCCACCCAGCAATTCCAGTCACACTAAATTTAGCGAGGTAAGAGCATTAGCCTCTTAGACTTAATTGGTTTCAGTCGATTGATCAAACTGACAGTGAAGAACGCTGGCGACTTCAAAGAAAGGTCTCTTGTGTTTCTTCCTTACCTGGCTAAATTAAGTGCCATCGTGGCATCAACCTCTCACACTGGCTCTTTGGAAACGTGCTTCAGGAAGGAAGGTGTGTGTGGAATATGGCACCAGTGCTATATTGTCATTCATTTCAAGGATTTCCCTACATTGACGAGAAATGGGTAAACAACCCAGTCTCAGTGCTTAGGGCAGAAATTAACCAGACTGGGCTCTCTAACCCATGGGTAGGCAAACTAAGGTCCAGGGGCCAGAGCTGGCCCAATCGCCTTCTAAACCCGGCCAGTGGATGGTCCAGGAATCAGCCTGTTTTTACATGAGCAGAATGTGTCCTTTTATTTAAAATGCATCTCTGGGTTATTTGTGGGACCTGCCTGGTGTTTTTACACGACTACATTGTGTGCTTTTATTTAAAATGCATCTCTGGGTTATTTGTGGGGCACAGGAATTCGTTCATTTATTATTATTTTTCAAAATATAGTTCGGCCCCCAGCAAGGTCTGAGGGACAGTGGACCAGCCCCCTGCTGAAAAAGTTTGCTGACCCCTGCCTAACCCAACCAGATTTTTTCTAACTGAGTTGTTTACCCAAGTAGAAATAGAAGAATCCAAAAGGATAAACTACAGGTAACTCGCAACTTATGTGCATTGAATTCACTTTTCTGTGCTTGGCAATAATAATAATAATAATAGTATAGTGGTACCTTGGGTTAAGTACTTAACCTGAAACTGTTCTTAACCTGAAGCACCACTTTAACTAATGGGGCCTCCTGCTGCTGCTGCGCTGCTGGAGCACAATTTCTGTTCTCATCCTGAAGCAAAGTTCTTAACCTGAAGCACTATTTCTCAGTTAGCGGAGTCTGTAACCTGGGGTGTATGTAACCTGAAGCGTATGTAACCCGAGGTACCACTGTACAGATATCATCTGCCCGCTTTGTATCTCTGAACAGGGTGATAAAACACTTTACATTATGAAGGGCCAACCTGATAATAGTTGAAGCGTATGTAACCTGAGGTACCACTGTAATTAAAAGGGGCAGAAAGGGGGCAGTCATACAGGAAAAATAGACATGGGCAATCCCACCTGCCATTGAACCCAATGTGTTTTGACTATACATGATTTTTATCCCCAGAACTTAAACCCCATGTAAATCAAGAGTTGCCTGTGTTACTAGCTCCAAATCAAAATAAATAAGAATAAATGGTTGCTCACATCAGTTGCAGATGGTGACAGAAGCCACGAAATTAAAAGACGCCTGCTTCTTGGGAGAAGGGCAATGACAGGCCTAGACAGTATCTTGAGAAGTAGAGACATCACTTTGCCAACAAAGGTTCGTATAGTTAAAGCTATGGTTTTCCCAGTAGTGATGTATGGAAGTGAGAGCTGGACCATAAAGAAGGCTGATCGCCAAAGAATTGATGCTTTTGAATTATGGTGCTGGAGGAGACTCTTGAGAGTCCCATGGACTGCAAGAAGATCAAACCTCTCCATACTGAAGGAAATCAACCCTGAGTGCTCACTGGAAGGACAGATTGTGAAGCTGAGGCTCCAGTACTTTGGCCACCTCATGAGAAGAGAAGACTCCCTGGAGAAGACCCTGATGTTGGGAAAGATGGAGGGCACAAGGAGAAGGGGGTGACAGAGGACGAGATGGTTGGATAGTGTTTTCGAGGTTACCAGCATGAGTTTGACCAAACTGCGGGAGGCAGTGGAGGACAGAGGTGCCTGGCGTGCTCTGGTCCATGGGGTCACGAAGAGTCGGACACGACTAAACGACTAAACAACAACAACACATCAGTTGCACTCTCCTTGTCTGAATGGTTGCACACCCACGATGGAACATGGGTTGCTTCCAGACTGTCATTATTTCACAGAAGAGATTCAATCACATACCTGAAATTTAAAAGGTAAAGGGTAAAGGGACCCCTGACCATTAGGTCCAGTCATGACTGACTCTGGGGTGGTGGCGCTCATCTCGCTTTATTGGCCAAGGGAGCCGGTGTACAGCTTCCGGGTCATGTGGCCAGCATGACTAAGCCGCTTCTGGAGAACGAGAGCAGTGCACGGAAATGCCGTTTACCTTCCCACCGGAGTGGTACCTATTTATCTACTTGCACTTTGACGTGCTTTCAAACTGCTAGGTTGGCAGGAGCAGGGACCGAGCAACGGGAGCTCACCCTGTCACAGGGATTCGAACTGTCGACCTTTGGATTGGCAAGTCCTAGGCTCTGTGGTTTAACCCACAGCACCACCCGTGTCCCTTTTACCTGAAATTTAGGCTTGTGTAATTAAAATGTTCTGTTGTCCTGGTGCATCAAGGTGCCTTTTTTTTTTTTAAGGACTTTTGTGATTAAGAAAGTGTATTGGAAAAGTGTGTGGTGATTAATAGGAGGACATATAACCGCTGCACAAGCAGATCAGGACAAATGCAGGAAGAATACCTGCTGCCATATAACCTCCTCATAGACAAATTGGAACTAATGCTCAGTCAAAAACTGGCTCTGATCCAAGCTCTGTGTAAGCTTCTTGCTAGCAAATCAGAATGGATGCTTCACAAGCTGGTTGCCTGGAGGAGCCCATAGTGGAATGTACACACACAAGAACAAGTGCTGTGTTGCTGTCACTCACCCACACTCACTGTGGAAAGGCAACGGCAACAGCGACTGGTAGCTTGCAGAAGAAAAAGCAATTATTGTATTGGGAAGCCGAAGGCATCACCTGTCTGGAAACACCCCTAGAAGGGAAACAGGGAGGTAAAATCTGACTGTCCTGTTCAAAAATAGACATAGTGGAGTATTAAAACATAGCAGCTTTTGCTGACAGTTTTGCTGCTACAGAGTGAGGTACATCTTAATGTAAAGGAATAGATTCAGAAAGAATCTAAGGTAGCATGTGGACAGCAAAACCCATGTAGACAGCCAGAAAGACTTCTGCTTGTTACACCCAAGTAGGGACCTTGCCAACAAAGGTCTGTATAGTTAAAGCTATGGTTTCCCCAGTAGTGATGTATGGAAGTGAGAGCTGGACCATAAAGAAGGCTGATCGCCAAAAAATTGATGCTTTTGAATTATGGTGTTGGAGGAGACTCTTGAGAGTCCCATGGACTGCAAGAAGATCAAACCTCTCCATTCTGAAGGAAATCAGCCCTGAGTGGTCACTGGAAGGACAGATCCTGAAGCTGAGGCTCCAAGACTTTGGCCACCTCATGAGAAGAGAGGACTCCCTGGAAAAGACCCTGATGTTGGGAAAGATGGAGGGCACAGGGAGAAGGGGACGACAGAGGACGAGATGGTTGGACAGTATTCTCAAAGCTACCAGCATGAGTTTGACCTGCGGGAGGCAGTGGAAGACAGGAGTGCCTGGCGTGCTCTGGTCCATGGGGTCACGAAGAGTCGGACATGACTAAACGACTAAACAACAACAACAGGGAGAGACAGAGTGTAGAGGTTTCAAGGACAGGAAAAAGAGGCAAAGCCGCCTTCTCTCAGATTTTCAGGAGCTGATGCTCATGATCCCTGTCTTCATACTGAGAAAACATTCCTCCAGGTGTTGCTGGACTATAACTCCCATCATGCTTGACCATTGGGTGCGCTGGTTGGGTCTGATGGGAGCTGCAGTCCAAGAACGTCTTCTAGAGGGCTGCAGGTCTTCTTTCCCTCAAATGCTGTGGAATTGCACCAATTCCTGCCAAATGACCGCAGGAATGCTCCCCATTTCTGACTGTCCATTGGAATGCCATAAATAAGGACTGCTTCGTGGTAGTCTTCGGGGACTCTCCACAAATTATTTCAGGGTAGTCTTTAGGGATTATCGCCAAACGGTTAAACGGAAAAAGTGTTTCTCTTCCAGATGGCCGTTGAGGTGACTGAGAATGACTGAATGATGATCTGTAAGAAACATCAGGAGCAACACAACCCACCAACCACTTAAACCTCCTTCCTGCCCCTGTTGACCCCAGCTATTAAGAATCAGGCCTGTCTTTTCATCTGCATCACTGCATGGGTCCGTTCTGGCTTCTGCCTCTTCATCACTCTAAAGTGCGATGGGATGTTTTTAACTGGCCTTGATTGATAGCCGTCGAGATCTGTCTGTCTATACTACCCATTACTGCGCAATCACAACAAGCCATTCTTCACAGGGATGTCAAAAGCGCTCCGTAAATGAAAACCGTTTCGAAACAGACTTTTCTTTGGCGAACGGAGGCTTCATAAACGTTGACTTTCGATTGTACGAGGAACGTTTCCTGACACTGTGAGTAAAAAGCGCAATCTGTTTGCCTCCCTTTCTTGTTGTTAAGACACGGTTTTGTTTTTGCCTAGCTTCTCTTTTGAAGAAGCAGTTTTGAAACAGAGGCAGCAGAGGGTGCTATAGACTGCTAATAGGAGCCTTCCACCTAAGAAAAAATGGGTAAGCAATGGGGAGAGATTTTATTAACTTTCTGCGATACAACAGCAACCTTTTGTTTAGTCGCTACAAGCAACAATTCTAGATGGGACTTGCTCCAATTGAGTGCTAAAGAGAAGGTTTTCATGGGGAAAGCTCCCAGGAAAAACATAAAACAAAAATAGCCCACACACTCAGACACAGAGCTTTTAAGTGTGGACCTGCATTTAGAAAGACTGGGGCAAAAAATTAAGTGGGGGCAAGGCTGGTTTAAGGTAAAGGTAAAGGGACCCCTGACCATTAGGTCCAGTCGTGTCCAACTCTGGGGTTGCGGCACTCATCTCGCTTAGTTGGCCGAGGGAGCCGGGGTACAGCTTCCAGGTCATGTGGCCAGCATGACTAAAGCGCTTCTGGCGAACCAGAGCAGCGCACAGAAATGCCGTTTACCTTCGCGCCGGAGCGGTACCTACCGGTATTTATCTACTTGTACTTTGACGTGTTTTCGAACTGCTAGGTTGGCAGGAGCAGGGACCGAGCAACGGGAGCTCACCCTGTCATGGGGATTTGAACAGCCGACCTTCTGACCAGCAAGCCCTAGACTCTGTGGTTTAACCCACAGTGCCACTCGCGTCCCTAAGGTTGGTGTAGAGCTCTCCATTTCAGAAGTTCACCACCCCCACTGGTTGAGGGTGAAATGAATTACCACAAAGGGCAGGCCTTCACACACTCATACCCATTTGGCAGTGCCGGAGTTACGTATATAAGCTAAACAAGGTATATCTTAGGGCCCCACTCTCTTGGGGGGGGGCCGCAAAAAAAATTAAAGGAAAAAACCTTGGATGTACATTTCCAAAATATAAGATAAAAAACAAATAAAATAAAACCTATATACAGCAACAGTGTTTTGTGTTGTGTAGGCTCCTATGATGTAAGTCATGGGCCCCGCCTGCTCCCTAAAATATCACTGGTTTCCTCATTTCTATATCTAGGGTGCCTACATTCTGCATGGACTGGTTGCATGGCAACATTTGCAAATGGCTTTAGATACCTGTTAGGTCCATAAATTACCATATAGCATATATGGGTGAGCTCCCGTTGCTCGGTCCCTGCTCCTGCCAACCTAGCAGTTCGAAAGCACGTCAAAGTGCAAGTAGATAAATAGGTACCACTCTGGCGGGAACGTAAACGGCGTTTCCGTGTGCTGCTCTGGTTTGCCAGAAGTGGCTTAGTCATGCTGGCCACATGACCCGGAAGCTGTACTCCGGCTCCCTCGGCCAATAAAGCGAGATGAACACCGCAACCCCAAAGTCGGCCACGACTGGACCTAATGGTCCATCTAAGGCAGCTCACACAATACTATGTCAAACCCTAGCATGCCAGTACTTCCACCCATTGACAGCTTTACTTGCATGCCTACAACAGATTTTGTATATTGTGCTATATCGTCCTTCCCCAACCTAGTGCCCTTCACATGTCATCAGGCCACACTCCCATCACCATTGGTCATTGGCCATGCTGGTTGGGGCTGATGGGAGTTGAAATCCAGCAACTTCTGGAGAAGGCTGTCCCTCAGCTAACAGAGCCACTCTTGCTTCCAGTGTATGCTGCTCATGTATTCATTGCATAAATGTATTGTTATAATGAAGAGATAATGCAATATCGAGTCGATGTAAATATACAGCTGTAGATGTCTGCAATGTCTCAAGCTCCCAGGATATAAACTATGTTTTACGACATGAATCAATAGAGCTTCATTAGTAAAAGGCAATGCAAAATATCCTCTTTGGGCGCCGAGGGCAGATAAGTCATATACCTGTATAGTCTCTGTATGCACATGTGTGGCCGATAAACACTTTTGAGATGAAAACATACTTGCTTTGTGGTACCTTTACAATGTTGTAGGGTGTGTGTGTGCATGTGTGTGTGTGTGTGTGTGTCAATCTCATCTCTTCAGGGACCTGTCACTCATTTCCTACCTCTCTGACCAACCTGGTGGGGACTGATGGGAACTGGAGTCCAGACACATCTGGTAATAATAATAATAATTTTATTATTTATACCTCGCCCATCTGGCTGGTTTTCCCCAGCCACTCTGGGCGGCTTCCAAAAAAATATTAAAATACTGTAGTACATCAAACATTAAAAGCTTTCCTAAACAGGACTGCCTTCAGATGTCTTCTAAAAGTCTGATAGTTGTTGTTCTCTTTGACATATGGTGGGAGGGAGTTCCACAGGGAGGGTGCCTGGTTCCTTGTAACTTGGCTTCTCGCAGTGAGGGAACCACAGAAGGCCCTCGGTGCTGGATCTCAGTGTCCAGGTAGAACGATGGGGGTGGAGACGCTCCTTCAGGTATACATACCAAGGCCGTTTAGGGGTTTAAAGGTCAGCACCAACACTTTGAATTGTGCTCAGAATTGTGCCTTGGCTTTGGTAGGCCAAAGGTTCCCCAGTCATGGTTGAAATCCCTGCAATGTTTGATCAGTCAGTTTCCAAAGTCAGCAGAATTTGAAAAAAGGCTTGCCGTGCAATGTGGAAAGCTGCTGTTAATGGAAGAGTAAGACTTTACAAGCCCTGTTGGGTGTGAGCAAGCAATTGTATGTACCCAAAGGGATTCATAGGCTCACAGCCCAGATAATCTTATAATGAACTTGGAGGTTCCTGCAAAACATTCCCCCCCAAAATTCCAAAAGAAAAACAAAAGAGTTCCAGTAAGTTTAATGAAATGTCTCGTGTGCATTCGTCACCAAAAGCATAACACATTGTCAACAAGTTATATGGAAATTCACCAGAATGATTTAATATATTTTCCTGTAGAAGTTCTGAGACAAACAATTGCATAAGGGAACCAATGAGTGAAGTTAGTGTTATGGAACTTGCTGCATTGATTAGAATGTCATGGGCCTAATTCTGCGATTTCATCCAGAATTAAAGTGCTCTCTCTGGACTACTCATTGCTCGGGTAAGTGAGACGCATTTAAACAAAGTTACTGTGGCTTAAGTATGTACCCAACTAAAGCAACTTACTCATATAATACTGTGAAAAGAAAAATGAAACATTTAAGCCATATCAGACCCTCCAAGTGTCCCTATTTTCCAGGGACATCTCTGATTTAGAGAACTCGTCCCGGTTTCTGATTTGATCCTGAAATGTCCTGCTTTTCCTTAGGACGTCCCTATTTTCATTGGAGAAATGTTGGAGAGTGTGGAGTTATCTGACCCTCAAGCTGTCTGAAGGCGAACCTGAATAGGGAAGGCTTTTTAATGTATAATGTTTTATTATGTTTTTACATATGTTGGAAGCTTCCCAGAGTGGCTGGGGCAACCAGTAAGATGTGTGGGATATAAATAATATAATTATCACTATGGAACGGGACATCCCTATTTTCATCGGAGAAATGTTTGAGGGTATGCCATATCTTTAGGGATGTTTCCATACAGAAGAACAAAATGCTTAATGTTAATTCAAGCACGTTTTAACAGCCGCAGCAACACCATATTTTTAAAGCAGGTTTCATGACTTCCTTCCAAGAAATCTAGGAACAGTAGTTTTTTTAGGAGTGCTAGGAAGCGCAGCTTTAAATGTGCAGCAGGGATGTGTTTGCAATTTTGCATCAATAATGCTAATGACAGACGACTTGCTTGCCCTGTGTGTACACTGGTGTATCCAGAGGCATGCCTTATA
Source organism: Podarcis melisellensis (assembly GCF_964234715.1). Lineage (NCBI taxonomy): Eukaryota > Metazoa > Chordata > Lepidosauria > Squamata > Lacertidae > Podarcis > Podarcis melisellensis. Next base: position 110,313,264 of record NC_138530.1, on the reverse strand, counting down.
AGACGTCCTATTGTCAAGGGACGTGGGTGGCACTGTGGTCTAAACCCCTGAGCCTAGGGCTTGCTGATCAGAAGGTCGGCGGTTCGAATCCCCGTGACGAGGTGCGCTCCCATTGCTCGGTCCCAGCTCCTGCCAACCTAGCAGTTCGAAAGCACGTCAAAGTGCAAGTAGATAAATAGGTACTGCTCCGGCGGGAAGGTAAACGGCGTTTCCGTGCGCTGCTCTGGTTCGCCAGAAGCGGCTTAGTCATGCTGGCCACATGACCTGGAAGCTGTACGCCGGCTCCCTCAGCCAGTAAAGCGAGATGAGCACTGCAACCCCAGAGTCGGTCACAACTGGACCTAATGGTCAGGGGTCCCTTTACCTTTAATGAACATTTTAAAATTTCCTCAGCAGTTTTACATTTCCTTTCTAGTTGTCAATGTTTTAATTAAAATTTTAAAATCTTTACATATAAATTCCAGATTCCAAATTTGTTATACATTTCTCTTTCGACTTTGACTTCCCATCTTTCCCTAAAGGCACTTAAATTCAGTGGGGTCACGTGGAAATACCCTATTTTTCGCTCTATAAGACGCACCAGACCACAAGACGCACCTAGTTTTTGGAGAAGGAAAACAAGAAGAAAAAATATTCTGAATCTCAGAAGCCAGAACAGCAAGAGGGATCGCTGCGCAGTGAAAGCAGCAACCTCTCTTGCTGTTCTGGCTTCTGGGATAGCTGCGCAGCCTGCATTTGCTCCATAAGACGCACACACATTTCCCCTTACTTTTTTGGAGGGAAAAAGTGAGTCTTATAGAGCAAAAAACACGGTAATTAGTCTTACAGGTAGAGCTTCTCCTGATTGCACACCAGATACCTAGAATCCTAGATCTGTAGAGTTGGAAGGGACCACTAGGATCATCTGTCTAGTCCAGGGTCTCCCAAACTTGGATCTCCAGCTGTTTTTGGACTACAACTCCCATCATCCCCAGCTAGCAGGACCAGTGGTTAGGGATGATGGGAGTTGTAGTCCAACAAAAGCTGGAGACCCAGGTTTGGGAGACACTGACCGAGTCCAACTCCCTGTAGTTCAGGAATATTTTGGTTATGTACTGAGTTGAATAGGATCCAAAAGGCAGCAGTCTGATTGGTCCTAGAGCAATAGGATTCAGAATGCAGCAGTCTGATTGGTCCACAGGAGCCACCCAATCCAGCTCCAGGTGGAAGTGAATCCGCAACCTGATTGGCCTACAGGAGAATCCCGGAATTAGCCAAACACGTGGGGCCCCTTGTGTAAATAATGTATATAAAGCAGACATTCTGGGGGAACTTCCATTCCTCCTCACCACTATGAGCTGAATAAAGAGCATGAAATCCACTCTTGACTCCGAGTATATTTCAATTTTGCTGAATGTGGTGCTCAAACCCACAACCCTTAGATTAAAAGTCTCATGTTCTACCGACTGAGCTATCCCCCAGGGAATCAATGTTGTGGAAACGCAAAGCTCCGATGAAACATTAGCCTATACTGCAAAGGGCTCTTGAAAATAAGGAAGAGAGATCCAGTCGTGTTTAAAGCTTGGTTAGTTTAGGGGGTGAGGGATACTTAAGATTCCAAGCATTGCCTCAGAAAAAATCATGACATGAAAACCCGCATTTTCTATAGTGCCCTGGAACTGATAAAAGCATGTTAGTGTTTTTCCAGAATGAGATCATCTAAAAACAACTGAGAAGTATTAGGTGATGGAGCCGAAAACACAGCTAAAGATCTTGAAATTGTCATTCCCAGCCTGGCAGTATCAAAAAATCACTATGACAGTGTTATAACCTGTAGATCACAAAGAACGGAGAAAATATCCAGCAAGCTGGCACAGTGGGATAGTCATCTCTACAGGCTATTCCGAAGAGCAGTCAAAAATACATAAAAATTGATTTCTGCTAGCCTGCGTTAGATAGAATTCTTGTTGAACTCGACAGATTATTCACCTCTAACACTAATTTGCTCTTTGGACCTCACGGGGGGCCTTGGAAAAAGAGGAACAGAGGGGGGAAAGTCAGCGAACAGAGAATCATATTCCTATTAGTGGAACTGGAAATTACGATGGCTGTCTTATTTAAACATATGGATTTCAAAAACCCTGCATGCTTGTATTAAGTGTGGGTTATAACCCAATCCAACACATGTTTACTCAGAATTAAGCCCCTCTAGAGCCAACAGGGCTTACTCCCAGGTAAGTATATTTAGGACTGCAGCCGAAGGAGGAGAAACACCAATCTTTCCAAATATTAGGGTGATATCATCCTGTTTGGCTTTGTGAAGTGGTTAGTGTGTTGGACAAGGACCTGAAAGTCCGGGCTTCATGAAGCTCGCTTGGTGACAATAATAATAATAATAATAATAATAATAATAATAATAATAATAATAATAATAATAATAATTTATTATTTATACCCCGCCCGTCTCGCTGGGTTTCCCCAGCCACTCTGGGCAGCTTCCAACAAAACACTAAAATACAATAACCTATTAAACATTAAAAGCTTCCCTAAACAGAGCTGCCTTCAGATGTATTCTTGAGCCAGTCATTGTCTCCCAACCAACCTCACAAGGTTGTTGTGATGACAAAATGGAAGAGAACAACGTTCACCGTCTTGAGGTGCCTAGGGATTGCCGATCGGAAGGTTGGTGGTTCGAATCCCCACGACGGGGTGAGCTCCCGTTGCTCGGTCCCTGCTCCTGCCAACCTAGCAGTTCGAAAGCACGTCAAAGTGCAAGTAGATAAATAGGTACCCCTGCGGTGGGAAGGTGAACAGCGTTTCCGTGCGCTGCTCTGGTTCGCCGGAAGTGGCTTAGTCATGCTGGCCACATGACCCGGAAGCTGTACACCGGCTCCCTCGGCCAATAAAGCAAGATGAGTGCCGCAACCCCAGAGTCACGGGTCCCTTTACCTTTTTCATGTAATAATACAACAAAATTATTATTATTATTTCATTATTTTATTAAATACAGTATTACAAATACATATACATATTGCGTAATCAAAAGAAAATTGCAGAAAAAAGAAAGAGAAAAGTGAAGAAAAAAAGAAAAACATAAAAGGGGGGGAAAGGGGGAAAGGAAAGAAAAACTGAAAAATAAACATTTTCAATTATACATCTTTGTGGGGAATCCAAGCCTTCCTTTTACAACATTTGGCTTCTCTCCCTGATTTGTATCTTGACTTCCCGCCTCCTTTAAACGGTTCCTAACAATTCATAATTTCTTGTTGTCTGTATTAGGTTAGTAAGTCTGTGGAGAACAATCAAATTACAGTGGTACCTCTAGTTACGTACTTAATTCATTCCAGAGGTCCGTTCTTAACCTGAAACTGTTCTTAACCTGAAGCACCACTTTAGCTAATGGGGCCTCCTGCTGGACTGCAAGAAGATCAAAACTCTCCATTCTGAAGGAAATCAACCCTGAGTGCTCACTGGAAGGACAGATCCTGAAGCCGAGGCTCCAAGACTTTAGCTACCTCATGAGATGAGAAGACTCCCTGGAAAAGACCCTGATATTGGGAAAGATGGAGGGCATAAGAAGAAGGGGACGACAGAGGATGAGATGGTTGGACAGTGTTCTCGAAGCTACCAGCATGAGTTTGACCAAGCAGCGGGAGGCAGTGGAAGACAGGAGTGCCTGGCGTGCTCTGGTCCATGGGGTCATGAAGAGTCAGACACGACTAAACAACTAAACAACAAGAACAACACCTCACAAGCTTTCAAAATTAAGCTCCAATTTCCATATTGCAGTGATAAGGGCAAATTGTCCTCACCCCACCTTCCAGCTTTCCTTACCTTCCTGGGATCCAAATTTCATTCTTACTGGTGCTTCTGTTTCCAAAGAGAGCAAATGCATTCCATTCACTCTTCTCTCCCCAGAAGACCTTTATGTAAATTGAAATTTCAGCAATACAGTCTTAATGAAACCTAATTATGTGTCTGCTCGAACAAACTCCCTCCATTTTTCACACATAGGAGAGCAAGATAAAAAAAATATCCTTTCTTCCTTTCTTTAACATCCAACCAATCCCAGACTGAAGGGAGAGTGAGGGGGCATGCACCATGGGGAACAGATGGGGCGGGAGCAGAGAAACAGCATCCTGGCCCCTTACAAATCAGCTTTCTGCTTATAAGTCAAGGTGTGTGGGCCATAGCTTGTCATGTTGCATCGTCTTCAGAGCCTCACTCCTCCTTTACGTTCCTGCTGGACCAAAAATAGAAGAAAAAGAGAGAGATAATCTCAGCCACGATCCTCTGATTAGAAATTGCATTTAGTTCAGAAAACACCTCACACATAGCAAACGTTCTTTGCTGTTGAGGTGGTTCACATCACTTTATTCTTTTTTTAAAAAAAATATCATTTTCATTGGTAACGAAAAGACATTGTCTATACAAACATTATGTACTATCTCTTAACAGGTAAAAAAAATTATATAAAATAGAAAATTTATAAAGAAAAAGAAGAAGTAAAGAAGTAACAAAGATAAGAAACGAAGACATGCAAATCTTTTAATCAATAAAGAATTGATATTAAAGAAAGAAAGAAAAGACATTTCTAACGATATGAAAGTCATTGTTAGATTTTAAACCTTTTTCTACAGTTCCTTAACTTTACTATCTTTTCCCCTGCATTTCCCAATTAAATCTATTTACGCTTTTTCTCATCTATTTCATATAAGTTTTAGCAACTGCACATTTTGACAATAATCCTGCTAATGTCTTAATTTGTTTACAGTTTGTTTGCAAATATTCAATAAAAGATTTCCATTCCCTAGTAAAGAGTTTGTTGTCTGGGTTTCTTATTCTTCCAGTAAATCTTGCCATTTCTGCATAGTCCTTTAATTTCTGTAGCCATTCTTGTCTCGTCGGAACTTCTTCCCATCTTGGAGCAAATACCATTCTCACAGCCGTTGTTGCTTACATAAAGAAATTTCTATATTGTTTAGGTACCTCTGATCCCATAATTCTCAAAAGAAAAGCTTCTGGTTTCTTTACAAATGTTATTTTAAACATCTTTCTCAGTTCCTTATATATCATTTCCCAGTGGGCTGTAGCTTTATTGCAAGGCCACCACATATGAAAAAAGTTACCTTCTTTCTCTTTGCATTTCCAACACTTACTCAATTTCAATTTATACATTTTTGCCAAGGTGTTAGATACCATCTATATAGCATTTTCATATAATTTTCTCTTAAACCATAACATGCTGTAAATTTAAAATCTATATTCCACAATCGTTCCCATGCCTCTGTTTCTATATTGTGACCAATATCTATTGCCCAATGTATCATTGATGATTTCACTTGTTCATCTTTTGCCTCCCACTCAAATAGCAACTTATACATTTTTGACATTATCACTTTATTCTTCGGAGAGTAGCATCCTTTCATTTGCTGTTTTGGGGATTCAGTACGCTTGTCTCTCCCCGTATCACAAATATGTGATAAGTTGCCCTTTCTCTCCCTTCTTTCTGGGGTTATTAACCTGCAAGAAGATCAAACCTCTCCATTCTTAAGGAAATCAGCCCTGAGTGCTCACTGGAAGGACAGATCCTGAAGCTGAGGCTCCAATACTTTGGCCACCTCACGAGAAGAGAAGACTCCCTGGAAAAGACCCTGATGTTGGGAAAGATGGCGGGCACAAGGAGAAGGGGACGACAGAGGATGGGATGGTTGGACAGTGTTCTCGAAGCTACCAGCATGAGTTTAACCAAACTGCAGGAGGCAGTGGAAGACAGGAGTGCCTGGCGTGCTCTGGTCCATGGGGTCACGAAGAGACGGACACGACTAAATGACTAAACAACAACAACATGCAGCCCTCCAGTTACTGCTGGATTTCAGTGCCCACCATCCCTGAACATTGGGCATGAAGGTTGAGGCTGAAGCAAATCGAAGTCCAACAACATGGGTAGGCAAACTAAGGCTTGGGGGCCAGATCTGGCCCAATCGCCTTCTAAATCCGGCCCATGGACGGTCCAGGAATCAGTGTGTTTTTACAAGAGTCGAATGTGTGCTTTTATTTAAAGTGCATCTCTGGGTTATTTGTGGGGCATAGAAATTTGTTCATTATTTTTTTTCAAAATATAGTCTGCCCCCACACCAAGGTCTGAGGGACAGTGGACTGGACCCATGCTGAAAAAGTTTGCTGATCCCTGTCCAACAACATCTGAGAGCCACAGGTTGCCCATCCCTACAGTAGACTGTGATTAGAGCTCCACCTCTGGAATTTTCTTCATTTATAACCCTACCAGAACCAGAACACAAAGCAGCTCACAAAAAATTAAAACAAATACAGATAAAACACACACACACAGCTAAAAAAAAACCCCATACATAAAAAGGTTATTGCTCAAAAGTAATTAAACTATCTACGGAATTAAAGCAATGTTTTAAAAATGTAATAAAGTACAGATAATAAAAACACAAAACAAAAGCAGCATAGCACACTATTTCCTTAAAAGCAGTCAGTTCCCAGAAGCCTATTGGGATAAGAAAGTATTCTCCTGCCAGCAGGAGGGAGCAAATTTAGCCTCTCTGGGGAGGGAGTTCGAAAGCCTGGGAGCAGCCACCAAGAAGGCCCTGTCTCGCATCCCTGCCAATCATGCCTGGGAAGAAGGCGGGGCTAAGAGAAGGGCCTCCCCAAAAGATCTCAGAGACCAGGTAGGCTTGTATGGGATAACACAGTCCTTCAGATAGCCTGGGAATTCCTCCTCCAGGTAATTATTAAAGGCGCAACCTCCAGATGCTGTTTGACTACAGCTCCCATCATCCCTGACCACTGGCCACGCTGGCTGAGGCTGATGGGAGTTGAAGTCCAGCAAAATCTGGAACCCAGCAGGTTTCCTTCCACACACACACACACACACACACACACAAACACACCTGTTCTATCCAACCATGAAAGGTGTGCAGGCTTCATTCAATGCATTTCTTTTTAAAAACTTTCTTTTATCGCACTCATCGTGCAGTATAAAAACTTGGCCTATTCTGTGGGCTCAGCTCTCCGAAGTTTTATTGCGTTTGCTCTTTCTGCCCATCTGTATGCAGCACTGCGGCTTACCCAAAGATGAACGGCAGTGATCCTGGCTTTACATGTGTCTTAGGCTTCTTGTTACTGGGAGAGCTATCAGCTGTGTCTGGCAAGGGGCATCCATTTTAATTAGGGAGAGAGGCTTTTCTATCCATTATTTACTATCCGCAGAAAACAATAAAATCCTGATCAAAATGGAGGCGAACCCAAGAAGTATTTTTCACTCATCTTGTTAGCACAAATCACAAGTGGAGTAAAAACCAGCGCTAGGCACATCAGATCAGGACAGCCAACAAATTCAGACCTCAGGCTCCAAGTGCGGGTGATGGTGACATTTGGACCACATCTTTAAGCGCGGGTCCATCCCATTCGTCTCTCAAATGGGATTGATGAGTAATTTAAAGGGCCAAAGGGACGCCCAGGTGAGGGTGCTGAGCTGTCATCTCACTGTTCTTTCTCCCTTCAGATATTCTGTTTTGTTTTCGTTCCTCCTGAAATTAAAGCACAGTGATGGCAATGAGACACACACACACCTCAATCCTTGTACATTTGTAGGCATGGGTGTGGGGAAACTTTTTCATGCAGGGGGCCACATTCTGCTCTGGGCAACCCTCTGGAGGCCACAGGCTGTTGGTAGGCCAGTTCAGAGGCAAAAACAGACAGAGCAACTAATGCAAACTTTGCCTTTGCCCAGTAGCCTAGTTTATGCAGACATCCACATACCCGCTCTCTATCCTCCATTCGGTGGGATGTATCATCACTGAAGCAGTCAAATACAACATTTCCTGTTGCCCAGTGTGGACACATAGGTGAATTGCTCCAGACAGGGAGGACTTCCTGTCATACCTGCTCTAGAGTATCCTCCCCCTGTGTGTGACCAGGTAGATGGGCGTGACCTTGGCAGACCTTATAAAAGGGCTAGTCACACAGCCATCTTCCTTTTTTGCCTTTTTTGCCCTTTTGCTCTCTGCTGGCTCTTAGCCAGCAACACATGGCTCATCCTTACAAAGGATGGAAGCCACAAGGTCCATTTCTCTACAAATGTAACTGTAACCACAAGATAAAGCCTGCTTTCAGAATACTACTGTGGACTGAATGTAAGTAAACTTTACTCTTACTTTTAATGAAGACTCTTGTGCTGTTGTTGTTGTTGTTAGAGGGAAATGAAAAGGGAAGCTTACCAGGAACAATCCAGACTGGACAAGCCAGACTGGATTGCTTAACTTAAATGATTCTAACAAATCCATCAACTTGCTTCCAGCTCTGCTACTTGCTCACTAGTGTGAGAAGGGATAATATTTAATCAATATACCCTCTCCTACTTTCCTAAATATTCCCACACATTCAGAGGAGCAAGATGTGGGATGTGAAACACAGGAGCAGTCAAGTACAACATTTGTAGAGTGAACGTGTTTGCACATGGGGAGGAATGTTTGTCCAGCCAGTAGGTAAACTTCCTGTTTCCTTCTGGGCTGGGACAGACTTCCTCTGCATGTGGCTAGAGGTGGGTGTGGCCTCACCTGTGCAGGTAACGACAAAAGCACAGGGCAGGGCAGCCATCGCACTCCTCTTTCACCACATGCATCGAAGAAGCAACATCTGCTACGCCAAAGATGCCCTCTTGGCTTCCAGCCAAGAGAGGACAAAGGGACTGTCTTCTTATGAGATAGATTCCAAGTGTATTTTACTTTTCTAAGCTAAGTCTGCCTTCTGGGATCCGATTGTGAACAGATTGTGAGTAAACTCTTTTTATACTTTTGTAGAATACTGTGTCGTGTCTTATCTTTTATGAGGGATTAAGGGGAAAATACCAGAACAGTTATTATAGAGGCTTTAGCGAGCCTGAGCAAAACGCATCCGCTGCAAATTTAAAAGAGGGGAATGTTACTCTGCTGAAATTGTGGAACTTGTTAACACAAGTTGGATAAGGATGTAATCAGACAATATATCCTCTCCTGCATCCCTGAACATTCCCACACAAGAGACATCGTCAGAGTTCAAGGGCACAGTCCAGGCAGGCAAAAACACCCAGGAAGGGTGAGGGGCATTGCAAGGAGTGTATAACTAATTACTGTTAAAACAAATCAAAAGCAAAACTATTGAAAACTGGAACAATTTCAATGTAGCAAAAATGAGTAGCATAAGGAAACTGGGGGTGGGGGAATACATGTTATGAGATTGGGGGTTGGCCAAGAGGAGGTTAATGGATGCAGGAGTACTGCTGGAGGCTGCCTTAGAAGCCCTGGCAAGGTTGCCAAACATCGCTTTTGTTAGGAAAACTACCGTATTTTTCGCCCTATAGGACGCACGTTTAACCCTCCAAAAATGAAGGGGAAATCTGGGTGCGTCCTATGGGGCGAATGCAGGCTTGCGCTGAAGCTTGGAGAGCGAGAGGGGTCGGTGCGCACCAACCCCTCTCGCTCTCCAGGCTTCAGGAACACATCCGCAGCCTAGGCAGCCCTGCGGGAGTTCCCGCAGGGCTGTCTAGGCTGCGAATAGCAGCCTGCTTCCCGGAGGGCCGGGCGTGCTGAAAGCACAGCGCCCGGCGCTTCAGGAACACATCCGCAGCATAGGCAGCCCTGCGGGAGTTCCTGCAGGGCTCCCTACGCTGCGGGTAGCAGCCTGTCGCTCGGCGCGAGGGGCGCCCTGAAGCAGAGCGCCCCGCCCGCCGGACAGACATCGGCCAGCCCCACAAGCTCGGGGGACAGCAAGGAGGCGCAACGCCGCCATCCCGCTGTTCCTCGACCTGATTCGGTTTCCCCGACCAGGTTTGGGGGGGGAAATAAAGGGGGGGGAATTCCTTTATTTCCCCCCAAAAAACTAGGTGCGTCCTATGGAACTACAATTAACCCAGAATGCGGCAGCTAGACTGGTGACTGGGGGCGGCCGCCGAGACCACATAACACCAGTCTTGAAAGACCTACATTGGCTCCCAGTACGTTTCCAAGCACAATTCAAAGTGCTGGTGTTGACCTTTAAAGCCCTAAACGGCCTCGGCCCAGTATACCTGAAGGAGCGTCTCCACCCCCATCGTTCTGCCCAGATGCTGAGGTCCAGCGCTGAGGGCCTTCTGGCGGTTCCCTCATTGCAAGAAGCATAGCTACAGGGTACCAGGCAGAGGGCCCTCTCGGTAGTGGCGCCTGCCCTGTGGAACGCCCTCCCATCAGATCTCAAAGCGATAAATAACTACCTGACATTCAGAAGACATCTTAAGTTCAGGGAAGTTTTTAATCTGTGATATTTTAGTGTATTTTTGGTTTCTATAGAAGCCGCCCAGAGTGGCTGGGGAAACCCAGCCAGATGGGCGGGGTACAAATAATAAATTATTATTATTATTATGGGACGAAAAATACGGTACACAGGAAAGGCTCTCAATGACTAGGGAATAACTGGAGGCTTGTCTGGGAGGCTGAGGGCCATTTGGGGGGGGAAAGCCTGCCTTTCTCAGCTACCCCTTTGGCCACTGGGAAGTGACAAGGCGTTTCTGTGTAAAAAGAACAACAGGTGGGACAATGAGGCAAAATGGACAGGCACCGCTTTTAATGAGAAATTAGCCTGCTCCACCCTTTTGGTGTAATAATAATAATAATAACAACAACAACAATTTATTTATTATTTATACCCCACCCATCTGGCTGGGTTTCCCCAGCTACTCTGGGCAGCTTCCACCAGAATATTAAAATACAATGACCTATTAAACATTAAAAGCTTCCCTAAACAGGGCTGCCTTCAGATGTCTTCTAAAAGTCTGGTAGTTGTTTTTCTCTTTGACATCTGGTGGGAGGGCATTCCACAGGGTGGGTGCCACTACCGAGAAGGCCCTCTGTCTGGTTCCCTGTTATCTCACTTCTCGCAATGAGGGAACTGCCAGAAGGCCCTCGGCACTGGACCTCCGTGTCTGTGCAGAACGATGGGGGTGGAGATGCTCCTTCAGGTATACTCTGCAGCTCTACTGCATAAAATTTCTTATGGATGCCCAAGATTATGGCTAGCAGCCATTGGTAGCCTTATGCTCAATGAATTTGCCTCATCTCCTCTTTAAAGCCATCTACATTGATGGACATTGCAACATTTTGTGGTGGCAAATCCCACAGTTTAATTTTACACGCTATGTGGAGAAGGGCATCCGTCTGCTTGTCCTGAATCTTCCAACATTCATGCTATGAGATTAGATGCAGACTGACTGGATCTGCTTACGGTGTTTCTAGCTTGCTGCTTTTGTGCATAGAATCCTGAATACCAAGTAGTAATCATTATTATTGTTATTAGTAGTAGTAGTAGTGGTGGTAGTAGTAGTAGTAGTAGTAGTAGTAGTATTTATTACTTATACCCCACCCATCTGGCTGGGTTTCCCCAGCCAGTCTGGGCGGCTCCCAACAGAATATTAAAAACCCAATAAAACATTAAAAGCTTCCCTCAACAGGGCTGCCTTCAGATGTCTTCTAAAAGTCAGAGAGTTGTTTATTTCCTTGACATTTGATGTGAGGACGTTCCACAGGGCAGGCGCCACTACTGAGAAGGCCCTCTGTCTGGTTCTCTGTAACTTTGCTTCTCACAGGGAGGGAACCACCAGAAGGCCCTCGGAGCTGGACCTCAGTGTTCAGGCTGAACGATAGGGGTGGACGTGCTCCTTCAGGTACACTGGGTGAGGCCATTTGGGGCTTTGAAGGTCAGTACCAACCCATTGAATTGTGCCCGGAAACGCACTGGGAGCCAATGTAGGACTTTCAGGACTGGTGTTATATGGTCTCGGTGGTGACCACTCGCAGAGCATGAGGAGCCCCAGCAGAGTCTTCAGGGATTTCCTGCTTCCAGCTGACAGCTTCTTCCAGAGTCCTCAAGTTATGGGGGGAAATCCTGTCCCACACAATTCAAAGTAACAAAGGGTTTACCATCTCCAGACACAAAACAAAGCTAAACACTGCTATCTACTACAGTCATACCTTGGTTGTCGAATGCCCTGGAACTTGGACGTTTCGGCTCCTGAACGCCACAAACCCAGAAGTGATTGTTCCGGTTTGCAAACGTTCTTTTGGAACCTGAATGTCCGACGGGGCTTCCGCCGCCAATCAGAAGCCACGAATTGGTTTTCGAGCATTTTGGAAGTCGAATGAACTTCCGGAACAGATTCCGCTCGACTTCCAGAGGATGACTGTACATACAATTCTCTAGTCTTTGAAGTAAAAAGGTAAAGGGACCCCTGACCATTAGGTCCAGTCATGGCCAACTCTGGGGTTGCGGAGCTCATCTCGCTTTATTGGCTAAGGGAGCCGGCGTATAGCTTCCGGGTCATGTGACAAGCATGACTAAGCCTCTTCTGGCGAACCAGAGCAGCACACGGAAACACCGTTTCCCTTCCCGCCGGAGTGGTACCTATTTATCTGCTTGCATTTCATGCTTTTGAACTGCTAAGTTGGCAGGAGCAGGGACCGAGCAACGGGAGCTCACCCCGTCGCGGGGATTCGAACTGCCGACCTTCTGATCATCAAGTCCTCGGCTCTGTGGTTTAACCCACAGCGCCACCCGCGTCCCTTGGTCTTTGAAGTAAAAATACATATATACAGAGAGATCCACTAACACTATCACCAAAAGCTGCTCTATAAAACCCACAACATCTTCCCCTGACTCTTACAAATTCAGAGTCAGACCCTGACAGTGAACAGGGCAGGATAGGGACAAGACATAACAAAAGCCATGTCCTAGAGAAAATTATATCCATCTCTACATGTAGACATATTTCCTGAACCAATGGGGAGGATGGACAACTCAGCAAATCATACATTTGAACTTGCTGGTGTTGCTATGGCAACCCGGCGCACCTGGCATCCTTTATCTCAGGAGATCCATACGTGGAGGATGTGCTCTTCATGACATGAGAGCAAGCACTGGATAATTTAACCCGATTGTTCACATTGCACCAACAGTGGGAGTAGGGTCACTGCCCACTAGCTACCCCCTCAACACTGATGTGCTCACTGGTCATGCCCCTCTGATGCATGCAGAAAAAGAGCCCTGGGCATGTTCAGCTGCCTTTTCTCTGGTGCAGAGTGGTGCATGCTCTGGTTATCTCTCGCTTGGACTACTGCAATGCTCTCTATGTGGGGCTACCTTTGAAGGTGACCTGGAAACTACAACTAATCCAGAATGCGGCAGCTAGATTGGTCACTGGGAGCGGCCACCAAGACCACACAACACCGGTCTTGAAAGACCTACACTGGCTCCCAGTACGTTTCCGAGCACAATTCAAAGTTTTCGTGCTGACCTTTAAAGCCCTAAACGGCCCCAGCCCAGTATACCTGAAGGAGCATCTCCACCCCCATCGTTCTACCCAGACACTGAGGTCCAGCGCCGAGGGCCTTCTGGCAGTTCCCTCATTGCGAGAAGTGAGGTTACAGGGAACCAGGCAGAGGGCCTTCTCAGTAGTGGCACCCGCCCTGTGGTACGCCTTCCCACCGGATGTCAAAGAGAACAAGAACTACCAGACTTTTAGAAGATATCTGAAGGCAGCCCTGTTTAGGGAAGCTTTTGATGTTTGATGCATTACTTTATTTTAATATTTTGTTGGAAGCCACACAAAGTGGCTGGGGAAGCCCAGCCAGATGAGCAGGGTATAAATAATAATAATTGTTGTTGTTATATTTCTCATTAATTCCTTACATTTGGCACCGAGCTTTCCCAAGTCTGATTGAGGTCTATGCACTTCTGTTGTATGCTGTGCCGCCCAGTCAAGAGCACATTTACTCAGAAGTAGCTACCACTGAGCTCAATAGGGCATCTTCCCAAGTAAGTATGCATAGAACTGCAGGCTCACAGGATATGATCCTCTGCAAGGTTTACTTGGGAATAAATCCCACAAAGGTTCAACAGGGCTTACTTCCAAGTAAGTGTGCCCAGGATAGCAGCCTCAGTCCTATAAATCTTTTATTAATGTTTGGTATTATACTAATTAAAACTGCCTTCTGTATGTATTATTAATTTTTGTAGCACTTCATGCTAGGGTGACATTTTTAGCTGGCTTAGCAGAATTTACCACAGTAAATAAGAAAAAACTCATTTCCAGGCAATTAGGCTTACAGGAAAATAAGTCTGCTAATGGAGGGCATGATGATTACAAATTTTACCTAAGTAAACTGGGTTTTTTTTAATGATAACTCCTCGTGCTAAGTAAACAGATTGCTGTAGTAATGTCCTAAGCAATACTTAAATGTAACTGTTTAATAAATTGGTAAATTACTCATTTCATCTTAGAACAAAATGGTAATCCTGCAGTAATAACATAGTATATATTCTGTAAATATGAAGCATCATCACTTTAGCTCTGAAGAAATCACCCGAGCAATATGTCAGCATTGATCTAAAACTGTAGCATTTTATCTCAAGTTTATTACCCATTTTTGAGAATCGCTGAGATTCTCAGAGCATAATGGCAATAAAAGAAGAATTTAAAAAGCGCTTAAATGTGCATAAGTTAATCAGAGGTATCCTCGGGGGAAAAGGGAAATTTGGTAAAACATGAATTATCAGCATCATTTAAACTTACTTTGGACGCTAGAGATAATAAATGGCACCATAATTTAGAAATAGCTTTTAACATCAATGACTGTAAGTAGCACTTTACCGTTCATAAGAATTGCAAAGCAATGGTGCTGCAGCCAATTTTATTAGCCATTTTTTCCTTTATAAAAGCATTCAAACCATTTTCCAAACTGAGCAGACAGGAACAAGAATTACGTGTTAATATGCAAAATGCATTTGTTTGCGGCCCCCCCCCCCACTTCAAAGAACCAGCAATAAATCTACCAAAAGATATGGTCTGCAAGCAATTGAATGATCATTTAGGAAGAATAAAGCACTTTCAGAGCTTACATATTTGGGTGAAAGACTATAGGTTGCGGGGGGGGGGGGGCGGAGGGAGAGAGGAAAAGCAAGTTGTTCATTCATTTCTGATTTGACACAGAACGTCTTGGCACTTCTGAGTGAGTGAAATGAGACGGTGCATTTCATTTCTAAGGCGCTTTACGCAAAAGTATTCCACTTTTTAAACTTTTCATCACTGCCAAGCAACACAGAGACAGCATGACGGATAATACGCTGCGCTCGTCAATTTCCTCATGCAGACAAAATCCAATTTTTTTAAAAAAATGAACCAACAGGCACAATGGAACTTCTTCTCCTGGGCTTCTTATTGTGGGTGTCATTGGGACAGGGGAACTAGGCTACGCTGTGGGAAAGCCATAGATGGCTTCCACGTGGCAGATTGCCAACTCTTCTCTTATGCCAGCACAGCCAAGGGCAATGCCTTTGGTCTTTGCGCGGTGTTCATCTGTGAGCTGTGTGAGCCTCAGGGTGCATGAGGCCCTGTTTTTGTGCACCTGTAGGCAGATGGCCAGGGCTGTCAGCTTGGATCAGCCTGGCAATTGCAGCTGGGAAAGATATCCTCACTAAACAATCTCTTTGTGGGAATGCACACCCAGACCTGATTGGGCAAGGACCACTGTGTGCTCAGTCGTCCCTTTCAGATGCTTGATTTCTTAACCCTACTTAGCACCCTTTTTAATGCATGCACAAGACGCAGCCTAGAGGCACTATCTTTGTCCACAATGACAATAACCCACCAACAGCATACAAATCAATATGGCTAACCTGATCCAAAACACCCACCCATCCCACTCACACACGAAAACAAAGATCACCACAGCCAATCACAAACAAACAACAACACCATAGGCCAACCCCAACCTCTCTCACCACCAAAGGAACACAAGTGAACAGCATGAGCAACACTGACACCAAACCCTACACACATTAAGCAAAATAGAAACATCGCCACCCAACCCCACCCCCACCCATCTTCCCCCTAATGTCTCAACAAATGAAACGGATTTGTAAAAATGTTACATGGAAAAAGTACGAGAGACATTACACATACTTCTGTAAAACAAGAAAATATTTAATAAAAAAAGTTTTTTAAAAAATCTATCTCCCTTTATCCCCAGATCCCATAGATATGCATGCACATACCCCACTTTAGGGAAGCGGGTGACGCTGTGGGTTAAACCACAGAACCTAGGACTTGCCGATCAGAAGGTCGGCAGTTCAAATCCCTGCGACAGGGTGAGCTCCCATTGCTCGGTCCCTGCTCCTGCCAATCTAGCAGTTTGAAAGCACGTCAAAGTGCAAGTAGATAAATAGGTACCACTCTGGCAGGAAGGTAAACGGCGTTTCCATGAGCTGCTCTGGTTCACCAGAAGTGGCTTAGTCATGCTGGCCACATGACCCGGAAGCTGTACGCCGGCTCCCTCGGCCAATAAAGTGAGATGAGCGCCGCAACCCCAGAGTCGGCCACGACTGGACCTAATGGTCAGGGGTCCCTTTACCTTTACCCCACTCAAATCACTTTTTAAAATTGGGTTTTGTAAACAAGAATAATGTTATACAAACAAGTATACCGAGTTTTCTCATGTCATTTGTATATCACAAAAACAGCATAAGAAATGTGGAAAAAATATCTACAACATGTTTCGTTATTGGTGGTCAGTGTTTAAGTTCTTGGTTTATGAACTGGTTTAAACAATTCGGAAGAAGAAGGAAAAGGGGGTGGGGTTGGTCCTGATGGTTATGCTTCTATTATTCTACTTAGTGTATATGTGGGGTTTTGTGTCAGCATCACTTGTGTGGGTTCTCTTACTATTCCCTTGTTGTATTTCCTTGGCTGTGAGAGAGGTTGCGGCGGGCCTAGGGTGTGGTTGGTTGTCTTTGGTTGGCTGTAGTGAGAATTGTTTTCGTGTGAGAGCAGGGTGTGGGTGTGTGTGTTTAGATTAGGTTAGCCAGATTGTTTTGTATGCTGTTGGGGAATTCTTGCCGTTGTCTTGTTGGGCTGTGTATGTGATAAAGGGGAGCCATACCTGGGGGAAGGTGTCTTATTCTATTTGTCCCCATGTCAGCTTCAGTTTATTGCTTAGTTTTCTAATAAGGCTGTTTCCCATACTATTTGATACCGTTGGTCCTAGCTTACTCCTGACAGGTCTCTACAGTGTCTGCTTAAAAATCATTTAGTATCTAAACATGAGAGTCCCATGGACTGCAAGATGATCAAACCTCTCCATTCTGAAGGAAATAAGCCCTGAGTGCTCACTGGAAGGACAGATCCTGAAGCTGAGGCCCAATAATTTGGCCACCTCATGAGAAGAGAAGACTCCCTGGAAAAGACCCTGATGTTGGGAAAGATGGAGGGCACAAGGAGAAGGAGACGACAGAGGACAAGATGGCTGGACAGTGTTCTTGAAGCTACCAGCATTAGTTTGACCAAACTGCAGGAGGCAGTGGAAGACAGGAGTGCCTGGCGTGCTCTGGTCCAGGGGGTTACGAAGAGGCGGACATGACTAAATGACTAAACAACAACAACAACATCCAAACAAACCCCTGTGTTGCAAAGAGAACGTCAGCAATGTCTAGGCAACACGATGACCATATACATACGTAATAGACAACCTTTATAGAATTCCTTCAAATCATAAAAAGTTCAAAATGAAATCTTTAGTCTCAAAGTCTCTGAAAATCTTTAAATGAAGAGAGGTACCAAACTTTGTACGGTGGAAGACAAGCTGCGAAGCTTTGTGTATTCAACAATGATGTCAGTAATTCCGGATATTGACTACTGTTTCGTAGAATTCTTCATCAGCATTGTGGGCGAATATAGAATGCTCCATAAACCCATCTTATTTCGAATGAATGTATATAAATGAAAATAGCAAATGCTGTGGAACAGTGCTCATGTAAAAATGTAGTCAAAACACATTTAGAGCACATTGCTTCCCTCAAAGAATACAGATTCTTAGGTTGCTGGGAATTGCAGCTCTGTGGACGATAAACTACATTGCCCAAGGTTCAAAGGGACAAGACTTAAATATATGGTGTGCGTGTAACCAAAGAAAACTATAAGGCAGCATACTTGATGCATTGTCATATTAAGTCCCAAACATCAGTGTGGGGTTCAAATAGGAGCATTTAAGCAGCAAAAACTGAGTCAGTGGCTGCAGTTGGTCAAGGGAATGGGCATCTGCATCCACTTCTTCTGTGTCCTGTCAACACTTGAGTACATCTTCTGTCTCCTGTTCCTATAGCACTTTACTGTTATAAAGATGAGAGCTGAGAGCAAGTGGTAGTTTTTGGTGACTTCTTTTCCTCTTTAAAACCCAGGCACTAAAGCCATCATTCCTTCCAGTCCTCCTGGCTACGAATCCTTCAGGAATCCAGCCACTGGGCATGTGCCAGTCTCCCTGGCACTTCCAGATACGCTTCTCCTCCTCTGCACATGTCTAATGGAGCATCGTCGGCTTCTTGCGACATGACCCTGATGGACAGGCAGACCAGCTGGGAAGCAGGGGGTTGTCCTCAGAGTCTCTCCAGGTGCAGCCAAGTGCCAAACGTGCAATTATATTGTGTCAGGTTGTGCTCTTATCACCTAGTGCAGATGTCGGCTTGGCAGCCTCAAGCCAAGACCAGAACATCTCTCTCCGCTAACCAGTCTGGGCAGAGTCTTACACAAGACTTTGCAACAGAACCACTGCAGAGGGACCAAGGTCAAATTTTTCAGGCTCCCTTGATAGTTTTGCAATTGCCATGTTGGTGGTGTGATCCTGTTACGATTAGAATACTGAAATGTTGTTGTCGTTTTTGTCTTTTTATACAGTGGTACCTCGGGTTAAGCACTTAATTCATTCCGGAGGTCCGTACTTATCCTGAAACAGTTCTTAACCTGAAGCACCACATTAGCTAATGGGGCCTCCTGCTGCTGCTGCCGTGCCGCTGCTGCACGATTTCTGTTCTCATCCTGAAGCAAAGTTCTTAACCCAAGGTACTATTTCTGGGTTAGCGGAGTCTGTAACCTGAAGCGTATGTAACCTGAGGTACCACTGTATTTGATATGATGCTGTTTTACTATGTCATTACAAAATCATTCTGGCAATGGTTGATTCTGAGATGCATTCCTTTTTGAGCGTGACTTTTTGTGGAAAGGCTATGCACCAACAAAATTTTCCCTGCAGGGAATGCCTGACTAATTAGGGGCTTATTCAGAATGCCATGGTCAGGGTGGCAAAAAAGTCAAAACAGCTTTAAAGGAAAGGGCTTAGGATATTGCTAAATAAAGGACCTCACTGTGGGAGATTTTATGCAGCCAAACATGACTGTACATAATTGCCAGTAAGAAAAGTTTAAGGACCACAGAACGGTCAATTCCTAGAGAAGGTGCAGCTAGGTCACACACCCTTACCTTTGAAAAGGTAAAGGTAAAGGGACCCCTGACCATTAGGTCCAGTCGTGGCCGACTCTGGGGTTGCAGCGCTCATCTCGCTTTATTGGCCGAAGGAGCCGGCGTACAGCTTCCGGGTCATGTGGCCAGCATGACTAAGCCACATCTGGCGAACCAGAGCAGCACACGGAAACGCCGTTTACCTTCCCGCCTGAGTTGTACCTATTTATCTACTTGCACTTTGACGTGCTTTCGAACTGCTAGGTTCCAAACTCACCAAATTCACACCGAGAGGAGTTGGGGCAGGGAAGAACTGTGAGCACTTAATACTGCGAAATGTAAAGGTCTAACAACGTATATTTTCTGTGCTTTGCAAATGCGGCATAGATCTGTGTTTTAAACTCTGTTTTGGCTAAAGAGTGAGTCAAGCCCCCCCCCACACACTTTTTGGAACTCAGGAGGTCAGCTGTAGTTCCCCACACCCATGGGACTTCAGGATAAACTCAGTCTTCCCCAGGTTAATTCCCAACACACAGTACAACGTCTGCTGCTACAATTGCTTTTTATATTTTAAGATTATTGCAAGCAGGGAAAACACCAATAGGCAGCAAATTCTCCAAGCAAAAATGAGCAATCTTTTCCAAAGAAAACGGTATGGACAATTGCATACCAGTAAAGGTAAAGGTAAAGGGACCCTGACCCTTAGGTCCAGTCGTGGCCTACTCTGGGGTTGTGGCACTCATCTCACTTTATTGGCCGAGGGAGCCGGTGTACAGCTTCCGGGTCATGTGGCCAGCATGACTAACCTGCTTCTGGCGAACCAGAGCAGCGCACGGAAACGCTGTTTACCTTCCCGCCGGAGCAGTACCTATTTATCTACTTGCACTTTGATGTGCTTTCGAACTGCTAGGTTGGCAGGAGCAGGGACCGAGCAACGGGAGCTCACCCCGTCGCAGGGATTCAAACCGCCGACCTTCTGATCGGCAAGTCCTAGGCTCTGTGGTTTAACCCACAGTGCCACCCGTGTCCATACCAGTATAAGTCCTCAAATGCAGAAGGCACATGAGCTGCTAGCTTTGTTAAGGTTCAGACATGATAGGGGAGCATTCCTACAAACAGAAAAACATAGCATTTGACACTCATAAGAAGAGCTGGTGTAACATACTACCTAAAAGTCTGAGTGATGGATCAGGAAGTACAGGGTTGAAATATCTTCTCTGCCATGAACTCAGGCATTATTTGCAGGATATAAAATTGTCTTACCTTACATGGCTGTTATAGCACTTAGAACATTTAAAATCACTATAGTGTTGTAATTATAATAATAATTATTATTAGCAATGCTCACACTAAAAATATGACCCCTTTGAAAAGACCAGGACGGTAAGAACTGAATTGACAAGCCGATCACACACAGGAGCTATTTCATTTGTTTGAGTCTGAAGGGCAAGACTGAAGAGAGATATTTGAAAAATCTCTCCCATTGTTCTTTAAATAGCTGAATGGAAACCAGCATTTCATGGATCTGAAGAAAAGCTTAATAATCCTAGGAATAGGAACGTCTTAAAATGCATCAAGTGAATGGCTAAATTTGACCCTGCAATAAAAGAGATGTGCTGGGAGAGCATTTTTATTTCTTTGCAAAAAAAAAAAGGTATATGAAAGCAGTGCAAGAAAGTACTACAAAGTTTCTAGCAGGTGAAATAGAAAAATGGCCTAATAACCTGCTTTCAAACTCTAAGAGGCATTATTACAATCAAGCAGTATATATATTTTGCTAAATAAACCGTTCTGAGAAGTAGATTGGGGAGATCTAGCAGATGACAAAATATCTTATCTGAGGTAAACTACTTTGTCTCAAGGTTTCTCTGCTCAGAGAAAGTGGAATATCCCATTGTGTATCAGACTGATGTCTTCTCTATTCGCTTCTTAGCTTCTGGTAAAGAAGATGTGTCTCTTTCAACAAGCTTTTTCAAACCTTTATCTCCAGTCTGTATCTGTAGAGATTTTTGTTAGGTTTTAAACTGTTTTTCACTTTTATCCTTTTTAAAAAAAACTGTTTTTATATGCAATTGGCTTGTTATTTTAAATGTCCTTTATGACTGTGTAGACCCTTCATGGGCAACTGTAGTAGATGTTAGGGATGGGCGATGTATCAATACATCGTCCAAAACCGGTTTGAAGTCCACATTGTGGCAACAGTTTCGTAATATTTGACGAAGTATCGTTAATCACAATGTGTTCGTGCGCTATGTAAAAAATTGTGATATGGGAAAAGCCATGAAGCCAGTCATCACATCTGTCAGGGTTTCAGGGAGAGAAGAGCAGATGAGGGAGGAGACAGAGAGCGAGGGGGAAGAATCCCAGAGAGACGAGGAGGAGGACGACAATGAGCAAAGATCGTCCATGAGTCTGTCCAGTGAGTCAGAGGACTCCCAAAAGGGAGCCCCCCTGGTCAGACCAAGGGGAGCCCAAGGGGGAAGCAGTCAGGAGCAGGGGAGCGAAGGGAGAGCCCCCAGTGGGAGTTGGAGATTGGGGCCGGTTTCTCCGCCGGAACGGAGTGAAGGGGGTGGAGTTACCAGTGTGTCAGAGGGAGCAGAACAGGAAGCAGAGAGGGGAAGGAGATCGGGGCAAGACGTCCTGCCGGAAGGGGCGGAGAGTAGTACCGGGAGCAGTGTAGCGGTCGAGAGGAAGGTCAGAAGCAACGTACGCGCGCCAAGTTCAAATGTGGAGGCGCGCGGAAGTGAGGAGAGCCCTGGGGAGGAGCCCGGCCCCAAAGCACGAAGGAGGGGGGAACAGGCGTCAGAGGATTCAGCCTCTGGAGAGTCCCGGCGGGAGGGAACCCAGGGGGGCAGAAAGACCCTGCGGAAAAGGAAGGAGAGGAAGAGGTGGTCCAGCACAAACCTCTTAAACTGGTGCAGAGGCGGCACTGATTCAGAGGGGACTTCAGCGGTCTGATGTCACAGACGTAGAGCCACGGAGATGGAATGTAAAAGCAGCAATGTTCTTCAATAAAGACTTTTGTAAATAAACTGGATTGGACTTGGGTCTCTTGTGAGCTGGGACCAGACGGGTGGCTCTGACAACATCCCTCCTGATTCCTGCTCTCCCTGTTGCTCTGCGATAAAATAACAGTTGTAACAATATGTTAAAAGTAAGTAAAAATGTATTTGTTTTACTAAGTAGTAGCAGTTGCCAGGACATTACCCTGTTCATCTCTACATAGTTACATACTTATTTCAGACATCGTGATATACAGTGGAACCTTGGTTTATGAACTCAATCCATTCCAGAAGTCCGTTCTTAAACCAAAGCGTCCTTAAACCAAGACGTGCTTTCCCATAGCTGCGGGGGACTCGGTTTACAAATGGAACAGCCTGAAACAGGAAGTGAAACGTGTTCTGCTTCCAAGGCAAAGTTCACAAACCAAAACACCTACTTCCGGGTTTGCAGCATTCATAATCCAAGTTGTTCATAAGCTGTTCTTAAACCAAGGTACCACTGTATTGGTATATCATGATTTTTAGCTGATGATATATCATATTGTTGGAAACCAGATATTGCCCATTCCTAGTGGACATCACTCACTGTCGCAGTTCTTCTTTAATTCTCCTTAATAAGTGGGGAATGGCCGTAACTCAGTGACAGAGCGCATGTTCTGCATGCAAAAAGAACTTGAGTTGAATCCTTGGCCCTTCTCAGCAGGGGTGCAAAAGACTCCTGTCCGAAATCCTGGACATTTGCTGCCAGCTACAGGTGGCGCTGTGGGTTAAACCACAGAGCCTAGCACTTGCCGATCAGAAGGTCGGCAGTTCGAATCCCCGCGACGGGGTGAGCTCCTGTTGCTCAGTCCCTGCTCCTGCCAACCTAGCAGTTCGAAAGCACATCAAAGTGCAAGTAGATAAATAGGTACCGCTCCGGCGGGAAGGCAAACGGCGTTTCCGTGCACTGCTCTGGTTCTCCAGAAGTGGCTTAGTCATGCTGGCCACATGAGCTGTATGCCGGCTCCCTCGGCCAGTAAAGCGAGATGAGTGCCGCAACCCCAGAGTCGGTCATGACTGGACCTAATGGTCAGGGGTCCCTTTACCTTTTAGTGTAGATAAACAATACTAGGTTCAACTCAGAAGGTAGCAGCCTTCCTATAATCAAGCATTCAGAAAGAAGACTGGCTAGCAGAAATCTCGGTTTCACTTGACTAACTCCACAGCTACAAGGAATGAACTCTCCCCCCGACAACTGTTCCCGCATCAAGAGGTTTCCAATGTCAATAGCTGGGTCTTGCCCTGTTGATCTGCATCATTCTCTCTGCGTGAGGACTGGCCACCTGCTACCTGGACCCATTCCTATTTTGGCTGATGAATTCCAGCCAAGAGAGGCCAGGATCTTTGCTGGCTGCGGCGAATGCCTCATTTGGCAAAGGAGAAGAGAGTGCTGGATGCAGATTTGAAGAAACAGATTTCACTTAAAAACAAAAACCCTACCCACAGAGATATCTAGATCGGCAACCAACTTTCTGCCCGTCTGCCCTGTGATGAGATGGTAGACTTGTGATGTGTTAGAAATACACTATATTGCCTAATGCCAGTTAGAATAGATTAATAAAATGTGCAATGAACGTAGACTGTGTATGTATTAGAAGTAGGCTAGACAAGTTAAAACTGGAGAAATTTACAACATGCAAAACTGAGTTGGAGCAGCTTACAATATATATATATTTTGGTTTGGGGATATTTTATGACATTCATTGATATATCATAGACGAAGTTAGTAGGAATAGTAGGTGGGTGGCAGTTGTTGCATTCTGTGAATGGAAGGGCTCCTTCTCTGCTAACAAAAGGAGTAAGTGAAAGTCTGCCATTCCCTCCCCCACCACATCAATCACCAATCACCAGTGCCGAAGCAATGTTGTGTGGATGCCTGATGATCGTCTTCCAAAGCAACTACTCTATTCCAAACTTAAAAATGGAAAGCGTAATGCTGGTGGTCAGCAAAAGAGGTTTAAAGACTGTCTCAAGGCAAATCTTTAAAAATGTAGTATAAAATGTAATACCAGTGGCGTAGCATGGGGTGGGGCACAAGGGCGGTTGCCCCAGGCACAAAATTCTTGTTGTTGTTGTTGTTTAGTCGTTTAGTCGTGTCCGACTCTTCGTAACCCCATGGACCAGAACACGCCAGGCACTCCTGTCTTCCACTGCCTCCCGCAGTTTGGTCAATCTCATGCTGGTAGCTTCAAGAACACTGTCCAGCCATCTCGTCCACTGTTGTCCCCTTTTCCTTGTGCCCTCTATCTTTCCCGACGTCAGGGTCTTTTCCAGGGAGTCTTCTCTTCTCATGAGGTGGCCAAAGTATTGGAGCCTCAGCTTTCATGACCTGTCCTTCCAGTGAGCACTCAGGGCTGATTTCCTTAAGAATGGATAGGTTTGAACTTCTTGCAGTCCATGGGACTCTCAAGAGTCTCCTCCAGCAGCATTATTCAAAAGCATCAATTCTTCGGCGATCAGCCTTCTTTATGGTCCAGCTCTCACTTCCATACATCACTACTGGGAAAACCACAGCTTTTACTATACGGACCTTTGTTGGCAAGGTGATGTCTCTGCTTTTTAAGACGCTGTCTAGATTTGCCATCGCCTTCCTCCCAAGAAGCAGGCGTCTTTTAATTTCGTGGCTGCTGTCACCATCTGCTGTGATCATGGAGCCCAAGAAAGTAAAATCTCTCACTGCCTCCATTTCTTCCCCTTCTATTTGCCAGGAGGTGATGATCTTCGTTTTTTTGATGTTGCGCTCTCCTATTTGCAAGGAAGCTGCTAATTCTCTAAAGTGTACTCTGATCCATAGCTCAATATGTTTCTGCATGATGGCGTGTCTTCGCATGTTTCTGTGCAAGTGATTTGTGCTCATGTAGTGCAGATTTTGTTTTTTTAAAAAAAAATGGTTACAGTACTTAATTTTACACTTCTGTTATTCAAAGGGCTTCCTACATCTGCTACTTCTAAGAAGCCATTCATTTTTTATTGGCTCACCTCTTACATGGCTAGTGTTGTGTCAGGCGAAATATAATTGTAGGAAGTACCTTTCTCTGCTCATGCATTCATTAATTCACTTAAGCAAAAGATCTGTATATTTTATCTACCTTTATATTATCTGGCCTGTCTGGATAAGTAAGCAATCCAGCCTTGTAGATCTATGCAATCCAATGCCCCTCTTTAAACGATTTCTCACAGAGCATATAGAATTTGGCTAGTATTCATTGTTAGTTTACCTGCATGTTGAATTATGTCTTTCATCTGGAAGGAAATAAAGTTTTGATAAATGATAGGCCCTAAGGCAGGGGTCAGGAACCTTTTTCAGCTGTAGGCCGGTCCACTGTCCCTCAGACCATGTGGTAGGCTAGACTATATTTTGCAGAGAAAATGAATTTCTATGCCCCACAAATAACCCACAGGTGCATTTTAAATAAAAGCACCCATTCTACTCATGTAAAAACACGCTGATTCCCAGACTGTCTGCAGGTCAGATTGAGAAGGCGATTGGGCCGCATCTGGCCCCCGGGCCTTAGGTTGCCTACCCCTGCCCTAAGGACAACAACAGCCTCACCAAACGTTGACCATAACTCTGAGAAAGCACTTCACTAGATGTGACTCTTGGTTGCTGGACACAGGCCCAAGTTTCTTCTTAGATCCATGGTCCTCAGATGTAGTTATTCTAAGGCAGAGTGAGGAAGCTCCATCCCGTGGGACTAACATAGCCTGCCAGCCCTCCACATTTGGCCCATAGGCCATTTCAGCCAAATCTCAGTGTCCGGGCAGAATGATGGGGGTGGAGACGCTCCTTCAGGTATACTGGACCGAGGCCGTTTAGGGCTTTAAAGGTCAGCACCAATACTTTGAATTGTGCTTCGAAACGTACTGGAAGCCAGTGCAGATCTCTCAGGACCGGTGTCCTCAGGAAAAGCTGTTCCGTTGTCTGGAGAGGTCACTTCCTTGTTTGCATGGAGAAGCTGTTTTCAACGGAGCCCAGTAATGAAGGAGCGCAGCTGGATTGAGGCAAATTTTGCAGCCCTAAGAAGGCTGATCACCAAAGAATTGATGCTTTTGAATTCTGGTGCTGGAGGAAACTCTTGAGAGTCCCATGGACTGCAAGAAGATCAAACCTCTCCATTCTGAAGGAAATCAGCCCTGAGTGCTCACTGGAAGTACAGATCCTGAAGCTGAGGCTCCAATACTTTGGCCACCTCAGGAGAAGAGAAGACTCCCTGGAAAAGACCCTGATGTTGGGAAAGATGGAGGGCACAAGGAGAAGGGGACGACAGAGGACGAGGTAGTTGGACAGTATTCTCGAAGCTACAAACATGAGTCTGACCAAACTGTGGGAGGCAGTGGAAGACAGGAGTGCCTGGTGTGCTCTGGTCCATTGGGTTACAAAGAGTCGGACATGACTAAACGACTAAACAACAACAAGAAGAAGAATTTTGTGCCTGGGGCAACCGCCCTTGCTACGCCACTGGTAAAACCCCTTGGGACAGCGTTTCCCAAACCCATCTAAGGCAGAGACTCCTGCAGCGAGAACAGGACTACCGCAGCTCCTGGAGGAGATGGCACCTCAGCAAGAAAGACCCCATTATTTGCCACCTACTCTCAGTTTCACTCTTCCCACCATCTGTCTGATAAAAACTTCAGCTCAAAGCCCTGTAGGGCAATATTGCTAGAGCAAGCATTATATGGACACTTTAAAAATAGAATAGTCTCTGAGCCCCCACCTCAATCCAAGTAAAAAGGCCTGAAGGCTCTTTAATTATTAACAGTTTGCTTTGCTTTCGCACTTTAGATTACAAGATCCTTAGAGGCAGGAAACACACCTTAAACTCAAAAGAAAGCCCTGATGGAAGAACCCCATGAGCTAAGTGCACTGCCCCTTGCCCACCACTTTGCAGAATAATCTCATCCAGTTTGTGTGCACAGCTCCTGGTTGTGATAATGGGGAGACCAAAGAGATCAGAAGAGAACGTACTGATCTGGGTTATGATCTGGAATCATAGAATTGGAAGCGACCCCAAGGGCACAGCCACCTACTATGCAGGAATCTCAACTAATATATTCAATAGACACACAAGACATAACCAGCTGTAAAAAGGTCAAGGGACCCCTGACCATTAGGTCCAGTCGTGACCGACTCTAGGGTTGCGGCACTCATCTCGCTTTCTGGCCGAGGGAGCCGGCGTACAGCTTCTGGGTCATGTGGCCAGCATGACTAAGCTGCTTCTGGCGAACCAGATCAGCGCACGGAAACGCCGTTTACCTTCCCGCCGGAGCGGTACCTATTTATCTACTTGCACTTTGACGTGCTTTCGAACTGCTAGGTTGGCAAGAGCAGGGACCGAGCAACGGGAGCTCACCCCGTCGCGGGGGTTCGAACCACTGGCCTTCTGATCAGCAAGTCCTAGGCTCTATGGTTTAACCCACAGCACCACCCGCGTCCCTACCAGCTGTATGTTTGAATAAATAAGGTATACTGTTTATTCTCTAATCAGTTCTTGCATAAGGTCCATATATGTGTGTCTATTCCACCTGTCTGTTCATAGAGTCCAACAATCCACACAAACGGTTGATACAGTTCCACAGAATCCTTTCACAGAGTTGTAAGACAAGGATTTGCAGAATATTAGCCTTGTTTCACCGTCCTGGGCTCCATCAGTAGTACAAACTCTAGGTAATGCAAATAAATACAATATCGTAATCTCTCACATTTTTACAACAGGACAGTGGATCTTATAGCATAGTAATAGCTGGTGTAAGAGGCAGCTTTTAGAAAGTAGAGTTATATGGACAAGTACAATATTGATTTGAGTAACAAGTGTTGGCAATCCACAGATACAACATTTCTTTCTTAAAGTGACCCATATGATTAGAGAATGAACTGATCCCCTGGGTCTTCTGCTTTCTTCGTTGAACTTTATGAGCTACTTCTGTTGATATCTACAATTTAATACAATGAATAGTATACCTTATTTATTCAAACGTACAGCCAGTTAGGTCTTGTGTGTCTGGTTTCACGTAACCAGAGGAATCTCAACTAAAGCATCCATGACAGTTGGCCAGCCAACCTCTGCTTAGAAACCTCCGAGGAAGGAGAGGCCAGCACCTTCTGAAGGAGTCCATTCCACAGCCCTGTCAAAAAGTTCTTCCTGGTGTTTAGTAGGAGTCCCCTCTCTTGTAACTTGAAGCCATTGGTTCGAGTCCTACCCTCCAGAGCAGGAGAAAACAAGCTTGCTCCATCTTCCATGTGAGAGCTCTTGAGATATTTGAAGATGGCTTATCGTATCTCCTCTCAGTCTTCTCTTTTCCAGGATAAACACACCCAATTCCTTCATCCTTTCCTCATAAGGCCTGGTTTCCAAACGCTTGATCATCTTGGTTGCCCTCCTCTGCGCACATTCCAGCTTGCTAGCACCCTTCTTAAATTGTGGCACCCAGAATTGGACACAGTATTCCAGGTGTGGTCTGACCAAGGCAGAATAGAGTGGTACTAGTTACAGATAGGTAGCCTTGTTGGTCTGCCATAGTCAAAACAAAAAAAAATCCTTCCAGTAGCACCTTAAAGACCAACTAAGTTAGTTCTTGGTATGAGCTTTCGTGTGCATGCACACTTCTTCAGATACACTGAAACAGAAGTTTCCAGACCCTTCTATATAGTGAGAAGGTGGGGAGGGGTATTACTCAGAAGAGTGGTGGGAATGGGTGATTGGCAGATAGCTGTGATGAGCCTGTTGACGACTCTTAACGAAATAGACTTCAGAAATAGACTGGAAAGAGAAGCTGCTGAATTGCAACTTATCACCAAACTTAAAACCATGGAGAGACCTGGTCTGAACAAAGACCTTGGATTCTTATCTCATTATACATGACAAAGCCATTTTTCACCTTCTCACCCCTTGCTTTTTCCTGTAAGACCTATTGCAGTCGTTAAGATGCAGTCTGCTGATGACGCCAGCCTTCCCCAGTCTGATGCCCTCCAAATGTTTTGGACTCCAACTCCCATCAGCCCCAGAGAGCACAGCCAATGGACAGGGGTGGTGGGGGTTGTTGTAGTCCAACAACATCTGGAGAGCTACCAGCCTTCCATCAGAGGAACGAAGAGGAATGAATGCCTCTCCCCACAAGATGATGCTCCCTGCCTGAAGGACAGGGGCTGCCCACTGTGGCCCATGCTAGCCACCTGAGGGAGAAAAACTGGCCACTGTGATCTCATGCTGATGCTGCCTGTTTCACAGACTGGCCACTGTGTTCTCACACGGATGTATCCAATCAGAAGGAGAAACACAGGCCATTGTGATGTCATGCTGATGCTGAAGGTGAGATAAGCTGGCCAATGTACCAGCCCACAACTGCTGTTCACCTGAATAACAAGGAGACACTGCCTGGCATGCCAACACATTGCTCACCGTGTTCATGAGAATTATGCCCTTTGCACCTTGGACCAAACTGGGGTTTCTTAACTTGCTTTTACTCTCCTGTTCCTGCATATTAAGTTCCCTTACCAGAGGTCTATAATAACAAGGTAATGAATCAACCACATTTATTTGCACACAAAAGGTAGGTAAAGGTAAAAGGTAAAGGACCCCTGGATTGTTAAGTCCAGTCAAAGGCGACTATGGAGTTGTGGCACTCATCTCGCTTTCAGGCTGAGGGAGCCGGCGTTTGTCCACAGACACCTTTCTCTGTCGTGTGGCCAGCAAGACTAAACTGCTTCTGGCACAATAGAACACCATGACAGAGCACACAGAAATGCCGTTTACCTTCCCACCACAGTGGTACCTATTTATCTACTTGCACTGGCATGCTTTCAAACTGCTAGGTTGGCAGGAGCTGGGACTGAGCAATGGGAGCTCGCCCCGTCATGGGGATTCAAACCGCTGACCTTCTTATCAGCAAGCTCATGAGGCTCAGTGGTTTAGACCACAGCGCCACCCACATCCCTTTACTTTTCCATATGTGTGTGTGTGTGTGCGCGCGCGCGCGCCGCCCATTTGACTGGGTTGCCACACCACTCTGGGTGGCTCCCAACAAATAATAGTGAAAACACAATACAGCATCAAACACTATAAACTTCCCTGAACAAGACTGCCTTCAAGTGTCTTCTTAAAATCACATGCTGTAGCTCTTTATCTGTTTAGAATCTGCTGGACGATGGAGGTGGAAGCCTTTTAGGGCTTTCAGCAAAACCCTTTGAATTGTGCTTGGAAACCTACTGGGAGCCAATGTAATTCTTTTAGGACCAGCGTTATATGGTCTTGGCAGCCACTCCCAGTCACCAGTCTAGCTGCCACATTCTGGATTAGTTGTAGTTTCCAAGTCACCTTCAAAGGTAGCCCCACGTAGAATGCATTGCAGTCCAAGTGGGAGCTAACCATTTGCCACTCTGACAAGACAGGTAGGGTCTCAGCCTGTGTACCAGATGGAGCTGGTAGACAGATGCCTTGGACACAGAATTGACTTGTGCCTCTACACTAGTGATGCCCAAAACTTGGCCCTCCAGCTGTTTTGGGACTGCAATTCCCATCATCCCTGACCACTGGTCCTGTTAGCCAGGGATGGTGGGAGTTGTAGTCCCAAAACAGCTGGAGGGCCAAGTTTGGCTCTACACATTGATGGCACCCTCAGAAGACCCCCAGCTAACTCAAGAAAATCTTCCAACAGCCTTTTTGAGTTTCTATTCTATCTTACAAAGTAAGCACTAGGAAGAAATAAAAGCAGAACAAGACAGAGAATTGGAGGGGGGAGAGAAAGAGAGGAGCTAACACTAAAAGAAATGTTTGAAACAAGGAATGTAATATACACCGTATTTTCAGACACAGCCCTAGTGCAATAACTTAAACAGCACAGATTACTACTTGGGGAAATAAAAGGAGCATAACTTTTAAACTTGAAAAAGCTCTCTTTGCTTGTTGTAATCAATCGCAATAATCCGTGACAGTGATTTAGATGAAGATCAGCTTTACCTTTCTTTGCTGATGACACAGAACTAGAAGCAATAAAAACTTAAGTGCATTTGAATGCACACAGCTAATGGATTGGATGTGGCATATGCCAACATACAATGGCTGCGAAATGAATGGGATCAATCAAAAGGAGTTTGACATTCTGGAAGACCTGAGGATTCTACCTCCAGATACCTAATGGCTAAGAGGCTTGGCAGAGGTTGGAGCTCTGCAATATTTCAGCAGCTTGCTTGCTGACCCCATAAAACGTATTACACACACAACCCTAACATGACCCTCGCAGTTGGCAGCTGCGGCATTTAGCCAGCACAGGCGATGGAGATTGATATTCTCTTTCTAAATACTTCAGAGCAGAAAGCTATCCAGGCCCATGTGTCTGATGCCTGGCTTTTGACAACATAAAATACCACCCTGCCCAGGTAATTGGACACCTCGGGGAACATGAAATTTGTTGGCAAATAGAAGGGCATTCAAAGGTCCAGCGCCAAGGGCCTTCTGGCGGTTCCCTCCCTGCGAGAAGCAAGGTTACAGGGAACGAGGCAGAGGGCCTTCTCAGTGGTGGCACCTGCCCCGTGGAATGCCCTCCCATCAGATGTCAAAGGAATATCATCATCATTATTTTTAATTTGTATACCGTCTTTCTATCTTACAATACTCAAGGCGGTTTACAAGCTGAAGGAACAAAAAATGTACATCTTATAACAATCTAATGCAATGCAAAAATGTGATAATAAAACATAACTTTAAAATAGGCAACCTCCATCAAAAAAGTAACATTTGACAATCACTAGAATAGTATAAAATAATAATATCACCATATAAAAGTTAAACAAAAATCCACTCAACACTTACAATAATATCTAAACTATAATCAATAAAACTATAATCAACAGCAAGCCACAGTACATAAAACAATACAATACACACTGAGAAGAAGAAGAAGAGTTTGGATTTGATATCCCGCCTTTCACTCCCTTTAAGGAGTCTCAAAGCGGCTAACATTCTCCTTTCCCTTCCTCCCCCACAACAAACACTCTGTGAGGTGAGTGGGACTGAGAGACTTCAAAGAAGTGTGACTGGCCCAAGGTCACCCAGCAGTTGCATGTGGAGGAGCGGAGACTCGAACCCGGTTCCCCAGATTACGAGAGTACCACTCTTAACCACTACACCACACAAGCAGAGAGTGGGGCAAGGCAGGCGGAAGGAGGCCTTGCCTGATGGAGTCTCTCCCCTCACAACTATCTGACTTTTAGAAGACATCTGAAGACAGCCCTGTTTAGGGAAGTCTTTAATGACAGATGCTTTAATGTATTTTAAAGCTTCTGTTGGAAGCTGCCCAGAGTGGATGTGGAAACCCAGCCAGATGGGCGAGGAAGAATTAATTAATTAATTAATTAATTAATAGACACATGATAATGATGCAGATTAGAGCAGGATAGGGCCAGTGTCAGTGCTCAGCAAACCTTGGGCTGTGGCGCCCCCACTTAGCTTTATTTTAAAATTTCCTGCCATCTGGATTTTTGGGTGCTGCATGATGCCCTCTCCCAGGGAAGCATCAGCCGCCACCAAGAAACAGAGAGGAAAGCGCATAACCGCACACTTTCCTATATTCAGTAGTCACAATTTGAGCATGTGTGACACTAAAATTTGGTGCCTCCCCCAGCCTCTCTGACTCCCTCTTACAGCACACACCAGGTACAAATTATTATTATTATTATTATTATTATTATTATTATTATTATTATTATTATGGACAGGGATTTTCAACTCTAACAAATGAAAAATCAGAAAAGAGAAAGGCTTCTTTGTGCTGGTGAGATGAGAGTTTGTTTGACTCGGATTAGATCTAATATAAATGAGATTAGGGGAGGCGGGTGGCGCTGTGGGTTAAACCACAGAGCCTAGGACTTGCCGATCAGGAGGTCGGTGGTTCGAATCCCCACAACGGGGGGAGCTCCCGTTGCTCAGTCCCTGCTCCTGCCAACCTAGCAGTTCGAAAGCACATGAAAGTGCAAGTAGATAAATAGGTACCACTCTGGTGGGAAGGTAAACGGCGTTTCTGTGAGCTGCTCTGGTTCGCCAGAAGCGGCTTAGTCATGCTGGCCACATGACCCGGAAGCTGTACGCTGCTCCCTCGGCCAATAAAGCGAGATGAGCGCTGCAACCCCAGAGTCGGCTACGACTGGACCTAATGGTCAGGGGTCCCTTTACCTTTTTACTACTACTACATCTTTGTGTTGGTGTAAGTCAGCTTTCCCCAACCTCAGATATTTGGGACTACAGCTCCCATGAGCTCCTCTGCTGGCTGGAGCCTGATAGGAATTGTGGTCCCAAATCTGCAGAAGAAAGTGGAACTGGTGCGACCTGAAAAGCCTTCTGCTGCCTTTGCTTTTCCTCCACCCACCCAGTGGCGTAGCGTGGGTTGTCAGCACCCGGGGCAAGGCAAGTAATTTGCGCCCCCTAACCCGTGGATTTTAGCACTCCAGTGCGAGCGCCCCCCCCAGATGTTGCGGCCGGCCCTCCTGCACCCCCCCACGCTACGCCACTGGGGCTGGGGGCGAGCGAAGGAGCCAAGAACCCCCCCCCTTAAGGCTCAGCAGGAATTTATTAAATTTATTATTTGCGAAGCCCCCGCGAGCCGAGGCAGCTGAAGCCCCCTCCCCTCGGGCGCCTCCCCGCCCCCTCCTCTCCTTGGGCTGTAGGTGGAGTCCGCGCTCCAAGGCGCTCCAGATCCGGGCTTGGCGAGCGCCTCGCCTCCTCCCAGCCGGGTCCTGGGGCTTCCAGCCGCGCTCCGTCCTCGCCCCCCCCTCCCCGCGGCTGAGACTTGCGCTGAGAGCCGGAGCCAGCGGTGCCCCCTTCCACCGGGAGACCCTCGCCCGCCCGCCGGCTTCCTCTCGGAGGGTTTTGGGGAGCGCAGGGCGCGGCGAGGCCCCTCGGAGCTCTCCTCCCTCCCCGTCGGCAGAAGCAGCCGCCGCCTGTGGCTGGGCCGAGGTGATGGCGGCGGCGGCGGGGTGCGGAGGCTGCCCGTGCCCGGCCAGGCGTCGGTGGCGGCGTCGGCGCTGCTGCAGCGGCTGCTCCTCCTGCGAGCAGTGAGTGGGCGCAGCGGCGGCGGCGGGGAGCCCGGCGGAGGAAGGAACTTGTCCCTTCCCTCTGGACTCGCGCCCCCCCCGGATGTTGCGCCCGGTGCGGCCGGCACCCCTGGCACCCCCCACGCTACGCCACTGCACCCACCTTCCTCCGCAATTATTTGGAGCTTCTTAGGCAGGGATGTGAGCTAAAGGTCAAGAGTTAAAGTCTACTTGGCCTTCAGCTTTTATCTTGTGACTCACAGCTAGAGGAGTGCACTTGGACGTGAGAAAGTTTTGTGCCTCGAGGCCCCAAGACCCACCCCAAGAATAAATACACACAGACACTTATATTAGTTTAAGTTTTGGGGCAAATTTTGGCCACAACTTTATTGAAATACAATCACATGAGCGGTATTGGCTTAGGCATTGACTCCCCACTATAACTGGCTCCACCTCTCAGGGTGATCGTCCAATGGGGTAAACCAAACGAAGGAGCTAGGTTGTTGAGGACCAACCTAAGCTCACCCTGGGGTTCCTGTGGTCCTGGCATGGCCCTAGCCCCTCAAGCAGACGTCGGGCGAGATCCAGGACCTCCCAATTACTTTAACGGAATACCCAGTTCCTGGAGGGGC
Source organism: Podarcis melisellensis (assembly GCF_964234715.1). Taxonomy (NCBI): domain Eukaryota; kingdom Metazoa; phylum Chordata; class Lepidosauria; order Squamata; family Lacertidae; genus Podarcis; species Podarcis melisellensis. The sequence goes on along the minus strand of NC_138530.1, from coordinate 110,278,269 downwards.
AGGTGATGGCCGCACCTCCCCTCCCCACAGTCCAACTGAGCCAATGCCTAACCGCCACCTTACAAGCTGTGACGATTTGCTAAGGGGTAGGCGAAAACCAAATGGCTAAAGCCAATCTGCCAAATGGAAAAATTCCTACCCAGTCCCTGTTCCAAAACAGGCGACCCAAACCAAAGCAAGGCTGAGTGACTCTACCTAAACTAGGGAGGGTGAGCGGGTGTTCAAGAGTGTGAAGCAAGTGCCCCTCCTTGCGTCACACTGCCGTTTGTAAAGCCCCATGGATCATGCCACCCACTGGGTATTGGCTAAAATCGCCTGGCGTGATCCCAGGGGAACGGCCAGGACTTCTTGCTCCTCCCCCCCATTTTAACGCTGTCAGGTGAGCTCTTGGGTCCCGCGTGCAACCAGGACCCTCTGTTACGGGGGTCCCATCTGCCAAAACCTACCACATCTCACATATGGGTGATAACAATTTATATTTCTTCTCTCTTTGGTGATCACTCGTAGCCGAGTAAGATTGTCTTCCATTAACACGGTTTTAACAATGAGTCCGTAAGTGACTGTGGAGGCCAGTTCTGGATCCACACATCCTTCCACAGTGGAGACATTGGTTCCTGGGTGGGAGTTGATCACGGTGTGGATTTGCCAAACACGCCTTCCTCTTAGCATGTTTTTCTCCCTTGCGTCCTGAGTTTGAATGTCTTCAAAGCCCATGACACCTTTGGTAAAGGCTGTTCTCCAACTGGAGCGCTCGCAGGCCAGTGTTTCCCAGTTGTCAGTGTTTATACTACATTTTTTTAGATCCAGCAAGTGAGGATAAAAACTTATGGTACGGGGAACAGAGAGACAGTCTTTTGCAACCCCTGCTGATGGTTTACGACTTCCATATTCACCAATTAGGACTAAGGATCCCAACCTGGAACATTGAATCAGCCGAAGGGTGGTTCTAGCTGGTCTGAGTTTGACGAGGCACCCAAAACTGGAACAGAGCCATAAAACTGCCTGCCACTGAGAGTGCTGTGTGCCAGGCCCATGAAGGATTGCTTTAATTATTTGAATTTAATTTTATATTTAATTTTAATTAAGGATTTTATTTGATTTTTACTAGGAATTGGTGTTTTTGACTAGGAAGCAATTCCGGAATCTTTATCTTCTGGGACCACTAACTAAAGGCAAAAAACAATTTATGTTGCAAAATATTGCAGTGAATCTTCATCACCTACAGAGACGCTGCTCCTGTTTGGGGTTCTAGTCAGGCAGCCCCCATTCTCTTATTTTGTTTTTTTTGCCCAAGTGATATGCTCCATTCTTCACTGGCTGTTTTGTTTTTAAAATATTTCTGAATGCTTAAAAAAAAATTGTACTTCTTTAAACTTTGAGATTTCCCCAAGAATGCCGTTTCGTCTTGGTGGCTTTGTTCTGGATAGATATCCATCATCACTCTCTGCCTGAGTTCACTATTAGAAGGTCTGAATAAAGATGACATCTGAGCTTTTCTTTACCGGCAACCACAATTGCCCAGGACAGACTAGAAAGAAGGTTTCCTAGGACAACTCAAAGCAGACCTGAACCCTCCAGTACACCTTAAAAGGTGGTGGTTCTGAAATTTTTCTCTCTGGGCCACATTTTCAGAATACAAATTTGCATGTGCCACATGCAATTTTTTTTTAATTGATAAGAAATACATTGGAAAACAAAAAGAGCCAACTCCTAGCAGTGCTTGATTTATAACAAAGAACACAACTACTTTATACTATGATCATGGGACGTCCAGAAAGTATAAAGCAATGCAGCTACATAAGTACACAAACCATTCCCAAAATATAAATGAGCCTTTTCCATATGTACCTTATGTATAGAAACTCGGCGAGAGGTGTAAACTTGCTTTTCCTGGATAATCTCATTTAAAGCTAAAGGTAAAGGGACCACTGACCGTTAGGTCCAGTTGCAGACAACTCTGGGGTTGTGGCGCTCATCTCGCTTTATTGGCCGAGGGAGCTGGCCTACAGCTTCCGGGTCATGTGGCCAGCATGACTAAGCTGCTTCTGGCGAACCAGAGCAGCGCACGGAAACACCATTTACCTTCCCGCTGGAGTGGTACCTATTTATCTACTTGCACTTTGACGTGCTTTCAAACTGCTGGGTTGGCAAGAACAGGGACCGAGCAATGGGAGCTCAACCCATCACGGGGATTCAAACCGTTGACCTTCTGATTGACAAGCCCTAGGCTCTGTGGTTTAACCCACAGTGCCACCCGCGTCCCTAGTAGTAGTAGTAGTAGTAGTAGTTTTGTCATTATCATTATTATCATCATCATCATTTTGTTTGTTTGTTTTGTATACCACCCTATGCCTGCAAGTCTCAGAACGGTTACAACATAAAATCAGAATATAAAAACACAAAATAAATAATAAAAAACGAAAGCAACCCAATAACCCCCCCACCACCACCATTTTGATCATTTTCTGGACTTTGTAAAGTTTAGCTCTCAAACAGAAGTTCCTTTCTAGCTTTCGAAGGCATGTTAGATATGTATGTGTGCTGAAAATGTACATGGATTTGATGCTCATTGCGGCTATTACAGCTTTGCTTAAAGAATCCTGAGAATTATAGTTCGGCAAATGACCGAAAGATCAGTGTTACAGGTCTCTAGCCTGCAGTTCTCCAGTTCCCTGAAAAGTGGGAGGGAGAATGGCTGATAAACCAGTTCCACGTCTTAGATCCAGCCCAGAACTGAATAAAACTTTCTTTGCACTTTGCCCCACTGCAAACATTCAGCCTTCGTCTCTTTCTGATGGATCCTGCGAATAAGAAGCTCATCTGTGGCAAGTTCTCCTTTTAAGAGTGCAGGTTTTTTAAAGATGTTCAGAGTCAGTAGCATCCTGCCTGAGATGGATCGGGTGGCAGAGATCCAGCAATCGATGCCACAAAATAAATGCAGCTTATTGAAAGAGGCTTGGAGAGTTCAGGCCAGCAGAGAAGAGCTCACATTACAAATGACGGAAAGGCAAGACCCCTTGATATTGGTAAAGGACCCCATTTTCACATGGAATTGGGGTGTGGAGAGAAGCTTATATATATTGGCCTGTATTTGGTGTTCCTTAGCTCCACCCAGCTGGGACGTGGGTGGCGCTGTGGGTTAAAAAACAGAGCCTAGGACTTGCTGATCAGAAGGTCAGTGGTTCGAATCCCCACGACGGGGTGAGCTCCCGTTGCTCAGTCCCTGCTCCTGCCAACCTAGCAGTTCAAAAGCACGTCAAAGTGCCAGTAGATAAATAGGTACCACTCCGGCAGGAAGGTAAAAGGCGTTTCCGTGCACTGCTCTGGTTTGTCAGAAGCGGCTTAGTCATGCTGGCCACATGACCCGGAAGCTGTACGCCGGCTTCCTCAGCCAATAAAGCGAGGTGAGCACCGCAACCCCAGAGTCAATCATGACGGGACCTAATAGTCAGAGGTCACTTTACCTTTTACATAGCTCCACCCTCCCTGCCACGTGCAAACACACTCAACCTGTAGCCTCAGTAGATTGGCAAATTCTAAGGGAAGAGCAATTACCATATTTTTTGCTCTATAAGACTCACTTTTTCCCTCCTAAAAAGTAAGGGGAAATGTGTGTGCGTCTTATGGAGCGAATGCAGGCTGCGCAGCTATCCCAGAAGCCAGAACAGCAAGAGGGATTGCTGCTTTCACTGCGCAGCGATCCCTCTTGCTGTTCTGGCTTCTGAGATTCAGAATATTTTTTTTTCTTGTTTTCCTCCTCCAAAAACTAGGTGCGTCTTGTGGTCTGGTGCGTCTTATAAAGCGAAAAATACGGTATGTGTTTGCGAATAAATATATTGTAGAAGGTACGTTTTGCACCCTGCATGGTGATGACGTGTGCACTTTTTGCACACAAATCTGAAATTCTCGCACGCAATCCAACACTCCGTCTTGTGGATCCTTCGTCATCGAGACCTGGATACGCTCCAGAGTTTGGCACCCAAAAAGTTAACTCAGAGGGCAGAGATAAATCAGAAGTAAACGTTATGCTATCAGTGGGAATTAGTACATTGACTACAATAGAAAACAAACAAAAAATAAGAAAACAGTAGGCAAATGTCAGCTTCAGTTTAGGAGAGTTAAAATGAGTACAAAGGTTATTCTTAGAAGCTTTCCTAGAATCACACAGGAAAACTAGGATGTAGTCAGAGAAAGGGGAGTGAGGGTGCTGGATGAAGAGGTGAAGGTTGTACCACATGGATAGGCAAACTAAGGCCCAGGGGCCGGATCCAGCCCAATCGCCTTCTAAATCTGGCCCACGGATGGTCCAGGAATCAACGTGTTTTTACATGAGTAGAATGTGTCCTTTTATTTAAAATGCATCTCTGGGTTATTTGTGGGGCATAGGAATTCGTTCATATTTTTTTCCCCAAAATATAGTCCGGCCCCCCACAAGGTCTGAGGGACAGTGGACTGGCTCCCTGCTGAAAAAGTTTGCCGACCCCTGTTGTACCATAAAGGCAGGGGAATGAGGGAGGCTTGGGAGGTGGGGCTTTGGGGAGTTTTCAGATTAAAATCAGAAGAAAGGTGGGAGGCCGAGATGAGTGAGTGTAGCAGGAGTCTGAGATTTTGGGTTGAGACAACTAAAGAGAAAGAAATAAGCACAGCAAGGGAGGGAAGAGGGCAAGAAAGAGGGGCCTGACTGCATGGCGTAGCCAGGGGGCAGGGAGGGGCAGCTGCCCCCCTAAATAAATAAAAATCAATTAAAAAATACATAGCAAACTGAGGTTCTGGGGCCCCACCATGACAAAAGCCCTGCCCCCCCTAACAAAAATCCTGGCTATGCCCATGACTGAGATTGAAAGCAGAAGGTTAAAGGGGGTGCAGAGTAGGGGCTGGCCAGCTAATAGGTTGCAGAAAGAGAATTTAATATTTTTTTCCTCATTCTTTGGGGTTCCTGGTCTTGACGGTGAAGGGACCTCTTCAGCAACAAAAGGGATGAGGAATGGTGGGGGGGGGGAGAGAGAGTCTTCAAGAAAGTTCTTGACTGGAGAGAAAAAGAGAGATCTTTGGTATCAAGATTCCTAGCTAGCAAGGTGGAAAACATCACTTCTCCTGCAATGGATGGATGTTGCCCGCTGGGAAGAGTTCGTCTAAAACATTTGCAAAATGGCTTCAATATTCAATATATATTCATTCTGTCTGTCTGTCTGTCTGTCTGTCTGTCTGTCTGTCTTACTCTGGTGTCTAGGTGACACGGGGGGAGATTAACATATCTCAGGATCACTACCCTTCCACACCTACAGAAATTAAATTGTCAACAAATATAATGAAAATGATGTACAGGTGGTATTTGACTCCTGTAAAATTAGCAAAGATATATCGTAACTGTGACAATCTATGTTGGAAATGTAAAGAAAAGGAAGGAACCTTTTATCATATGTGGTGGACCTGTCCCAAGGTGAAAGATTTCTGGGAAAAGATTTATAATGAATTGGAAAAAAGTGTTGAAATATACATTTATAAAAAAACCAGAGGCCTTTCTTCTAGGAATAACAGGTTTGGAATTGCCCAAGAAAGATGTTAAATTATTTTTGAATGCCACAACTGCTGCGAGTATTCTATTAGCTAAAAAGTGGAAAACCCAAGAATTACCAACGATAGAAGAATGGCAGATGAAGATGATGGATTCTTCAGAGCTAGCTGACCTAACCGAAAGAGTCCACGACCAGAAGGAGGAGGAGTATCAGGAAGAGTGGATTAAATTTAGTGATTACTTAGTTAAATATGTTAAGTTAAATTAACTGAAAACAGCTTGCAGACATTTCATTGGCTTAGGATTTTATTTATGTTAAGTGTCGAATTAATATGTTTAATTTCATAATGTGAAGATCTAAGGATGTTAATGCTTAAATTAAATTAGTATTATTATTATATTATGAGAACTATCCCTGGCTCCCCCTTTGGAGAAGAATCCATTCAGTGACCTGCAGCCCAAAAAGATAAGAGCTAATCTTGTCTCCATCCTTTCCCCGCCTATCCCTATTTTACTGCCAAATACTACTACAGTACTAATGATAATAATATTAATTGTGGTTTAAGGACGCAGCAATAGGAAAATGTATGAGTGAATGAGTGAATGGCAAAGTCTATATATATATATTTAAACGTTTTTTAAAAGAGCATTTTCACAGCGTTCTTTGTATGTGTCTAGATTCCACCTGGAGCTCTCCCAGTGTTGTGGGTCTCTGCAGCTCTCAGATCCTGGGAGGAAGGAGACAAGCTCTTGCATAAAGCTTAGGGATTGGAGATCTCTCTCTCTCTCTCTCTCTCTCTCTCTCTCACACACACACACACACACACCTCTAGGGGAGGAGACTTCCATTAGGTGGGAGACCACCTGCTCTGCAGCTAGAAGGCCTGACCAGGTTCAGTATCCATCATCAATGTCAATCAACATCTGATGACCTCCTTCTACCGGTCCATAATAGAAAGTGTCCTTTCATATTGCTTCACAGTGTGGTACGCTGGTTTGACATCATCTGATAGGAAGTGCCTACGGAGGGTGGTGAATACAGCACAAGATATTATGGGCTGTCCCGTGAATCCACTGGATGAAATAGCGGAAGAACGTTGCCCCAGGAGAGTGAGGAAAATTCCTCAGGGATGATTCACACCCTGGCCGGCACTTTCTTGATCTCCTGCCCTCAGGCAGAAGATATAGAAGCATGATTAGTCGCACCAACAGGGTAAAGAACAGCTTCTATCCATGGGCTGTTAGGCTGCTGAATGAAAAGATAACAACAGGGCAACTGACTTTTGGGTTTGGTGGGTGTGCGTCAGTAAACGAGGGGAATTAAGACTAAGAGAGCTGAGTGGGGGGGTGCTGGTGTAATCTCACTCTATACAAGTTGTACAGGTGACAATCAAGTATTTCAAATTCAAAAATTCAAATCTTCAGCTAAAAGGACCAGCAGGTGATGATGGAGGTAGATGATTCTCCGGCTGGGGACGCTGAAGGGGAAGAGTCAGCCGCGCGGGAGAAAACACTGAGCCCCCTCAGTCCACTTTAGCCGATCAAAATCCAGGTTTCAGGCTCCCTTAATCACAGCTCAGACCAGAACCATTTTTAAAGAAAACGTTTATTTACACCTTTCAGCAAGTACAAAGTATTATACACGGTCTGGATCAACCTCCGCTCTTCCTTCGTAGTTTTATTATGAAACATAAGGCGCTTTCTCTCTACTTCGGTCGCGGGCAAAGGGCATCGGCTGCGCAATGGGGTTTGGGGAGGGAGAAACATGGGGAGGGAGGCTGCTTTCTTTTCTTTTTTGCTCCCCCCCTCCCACCACCACCACCCCCGTTCCAACCAGCCTCGCTCCATCTTCGTATCCTGCCAGAAAGGGGAAGCTGGGGCGGAAAATAACCATAATAAAGGCAACCGAAAGTCTGCGTGGCGTGAAAGGGGAGCCCTTATTACCGTGGCGAATAAATTACGGGTGGCGTTAGCTTCGCCTGGGAGACAGCTGGGGGCGGGCGGCTTCTCAGCTTAACAGGGTTCCTTAAGATAATGGATTTATTTTCCTTTGCTAAGTGGTTTTCGGGGTGGGAGGGCCGGCCTTCCAAGGTAAGAGCCGGAGGAAGGAGGAAAGCGCGCCCCCTATTATATTCTCCTTTCTCGAGCCAACCGAAAATATTTGTTGCGCTTTCCATAGAAATATCAAAGTCCTCTCTCTGCGTATTAACAGTGCTCGGCATCTCGAGGCATAAATAAATTAAATTATTCACATTTTCTTTTTACAGACACACACAGAAATGACCCCCTTTCCTTCTCTCCGCCCCAGCACCTTCTCCTGTCTCCGGGGCACCGCTTGGAGACTCCCGGTCCCTGTCGGGGCTGTTTCGCCTCGACGGCCACCATTAACCAACCATTAGGAACTGGGAGGCCTGGGCAACGGAAGGCACCCGGCAAGACCTTACCCAAAAAGACGGCGTCCCCTCCCTCCCACCATCGACACTTGCGGGTGAGTAGGGAAGCGGGGAGGCAATGCGGGAAGGGGCGCCCTGGTTTTCCTGGCGCAGTAGCCAAGAGATTCTCGCTCACTCGCTCACTCGCTCACTCACACACACACCGAGGCAAAGTTCTTGTTTGTTTTGTTGTTCGTTCGTTTGCTTGCTTGCCCTTGGAAAATTCAGATATATGGTGGGGCTATTGCCTTTCGCCGGGGGAGGCGAGATCTGCGGTCTTCTCTCTCCCTTCTGGGCCGCCGAGAGAGGCTTGGGGAAACTTCCAAGGCTGGAAGGAGCGTTGAACCGGCAAGAACCATCCAAGTAGTTCTTGCTTGATGGCGGCGGCGGCGGTGGGCAAGGTGGAGGGGTAGGAATATGGCTGGCGAGAGCATTCCTCATACAATAATCCATGCAGTCCCCTCCAGGGATACGGAGGGCCTCCGCGAGGGTCCATCGCCTGCGGCGGCAGCAACAGTGGTGTCAGAAGTGGGATCACCTCTCCCCGCGGCCAGCGCGCACTCGCGTCCTCGGACCGCGTCCTGGGTCCTTTTCGCGGTTGTGTTTTTTGGTCGGAGCACCTTCTTTGCTGAGTTTCGGCCTTCGGTTCATGCAGGGAGAGGTGGAGGAGGGTGTCTGCCTTTCCGAGGCCCGCCCGCCGGCCCGGGCCAAGATCCTTTTACACCAGGGAGGTGACGGGCGGGATCTTGGAGCCTTCCTCTTCCCAGGGCTGGAGGTTCTGCAGCGCGAAGAGCGAGGAGTTGTGCAGGCAGAGCGGGTCGGGCTGGATGGAGTCGTTCAGGGACTTCTGGAAGGCGTCGTGTTGGAGCTGCAGCATCAGGCGGCTGGCCTGTTGCCTCTCGGCTTCCCTCTCCTCCGCCGTCTGTCTCCTAAAGAGGAAAAAAGGCACAGCTCAGAAGGTCCCCTCGCTAGGCAGCCGACAACGCCCATGCAAAGCCCGCGCTCGCCTTCCTTGGCCGTCGAGGGGAAACCGAAGGTTCCCTGCGCCACCGGCCGCCCGCTTCCTTCCAGCCCAAACGAAACACTTTTCTTTCTCTCTCTTTCTCTGTCTGTCTGTCTGTCTGTCTGTCTCTCTGGACAGCGCAAATTCCACCCGGGCTCACTCAGAAGGCCGCCCCCCCCCCGAGTTCACAGAAAGACTGGCAGAGAGGATTTGGAGCCTAGAGAGAGGGCCCCAGGTTTACTCAGGAGGGGTTAAGTTTGCTCAACTCCCCCGGTCGAGCAGCAGCGCGATCCCCGGTCGAGCAGCGCGACTCAGGCCTCTTCGGGAGCAAAGAAGGGGTTCGGTGGAGCTTTACTCCCAAGCGGGTGCCCAGTGGCAGCCCTTTTGGCTGGCCGGAACAGTTTCCACGGGCTCCGAATTAACAGGGTCCTTTTATTCGTTTAAATAATAACTCTGCCTTCTGCGAGGGGGTGCGGCTTTCAAGGAGCGCAGCTTGCTCAGATGGGGCTCAGATGGCGGCCGGCCCATCCCACCCTGTCGAGGACTTTCCGTTCCCCCATCCTGGGCGCCCCAAGCGACAGGCGCGTCAAAGAATCGCCCCCGGCTGTTTTAGCCGGATCGTGGCACAGACACCACCTCCTCCCTTTCCGCCCCTCCGAAGAAGCAGGAAAGTGCCTCTTTTTCTGCGATTTATTCCAACTGCTATTGCTTCGCACCTGCCGCCCACAAATCAAGGCCGGGCGCGTGCCAGAAACTTGGCGCGAGAAAACCAGGAGGGACGTTCAGTAAACACGAGAGCCGCACATCCCAACGTTTCCCAAACTGGACGACCCCCCGCCAAAAAACCACCCTTCTCTACGCTCTCCAAAGCAGAGCAATACCACCCCTAAAAGAAGCGCGCGCCCCCAATCCTATTTCTCCCTCCCTCCCGCAAAGTAAGCCAGCAAACGTAGACCTGCGCGCAAACTTGAGCATCCCCATAATTTAGGTGGGGCAGGAGAGGCCCGCTTTGTACGAGAATTTGTTAGAGGAATTCTAGGATAAATGGGCGGGGGAGTACTGCAGGAGAGAAACTGAGGCATGGAGGTCAGGCCTGGGCGAGCCATGAACCCGTTAATCCGAAGGATTTCGTTTCTAGGCAGATTCAGCGCCCGATCCGCAGCCCGTGGATTTGAGATTCCTTGAGCCCAACTAGCGCAGGCGTTAGCCTTGGTTTCCCGCACCCGTAACCTTCAGTCTCGCTTGTCCCTTCCAACAAGAAAGCGCGATATGATGCGCCCGAGATGGAGAGGCGGCGCGTCTACACAGGCGCGCGGACTTGCTCCGCTCTCCAAAAGCGATCTCTCCTGAATTTCGGCCAAATTTGGAGGCGCTCCCAGAGGTCACTAGCCCGGGAAGCCAGGTGGAAATAGCCTGCCCAATTTTAACCCCAAAAGGCGCAAATTCTCCTTGAAATGCCCGCGGATGGGACATCTCGGCGCCAAACGCCTTTCTTCGTTGGCCAAAGTCCTGGCGCTTTTCAGCCTCCTTGGAACTCACCGCCCTTTGGGAAAGTAGGAACGGGTCGACTGGGTGAGGACCGGAATCCCTGAACCACTTTGACTCCCGTGGCCGCTCAAAAACGGAGTCGAAAAGGGACCGGAATGGAAAAACTCCTTCCTCCCGCAACTGCGCTCTGCGCAGCTAGGCCAGTTTCCCCGGAAATCCGAGCCGCGGATTTCTACGCGGGGCGACTTCCTCGCGAGTAAGCCTCCTTCTTGCCCCGCAACCGCCACCGGCATTCAACAAGGGTTTTCGCCTTCAAAGGCATTTCCCCAGGAATCCCTCCGGATCCTGGTATCTTTTTTTTTAAACTGCGAGGCACCGATCCGGCGGCCGAGGCCTCTTCTTTGAGCCGCGGACAGCGGCGATCGCGGCCTCCGCCGCTGCTGGTCAGTTCTTGAAACGCCGGTTGCATTTCCATAGGAGGGGATCGGAATTGTCGTCATCGATTGCGGAGGCGGGGAACAAAAATAAACCCTGAGTTTTCGAAAAGAGGCCCACGATTTCTGACCGAGCCGCGGGGGACCGGGGAGAGCCGTGAATAACCGACTGAATCCGGCAGGAGCCCCTCAAGTCATCTGGGGCGAAACTGGGGGAAATGGAACAGTGCTTTGATTTTTTTCAAATGTGGAAAACAACCCTTTGCAATAACGGGAGGTGGGGGCGTTCCTCTCCCCTTTCCAAACAATTTCCAGCTACAAAACCTCCCTCACGCCCCCCCTCACTTCTCCACCTCCCAATGCCCAAATTTATAACCAAAAAATAAAATAAAATTTAAAAGTATTTCGCATTTTTCAGATCGAAAGCTGAATTAAAAGGCTTTTGTTTTGGCGGGTGGATAGTTGTTTTCAGAGAGACTGGAGGGGAAAGGAAGGAGCTTTTTTTATTTATCAGCTCATCTATTCCAGCCTATTTTCCTAGGAACTTTGCTCGCTCGTTTTGGTGGCCAAGCGACGCGAAACGGTCTCCGGACCTGCCTTTGCGCTGCTACAAATGAATAGGCGTAATGCGGACCCTGAATCAGCACTGTATAAAATGTCCAGAAGCATTTCGATGATGATTGTAGGCGGTCGAGGTTTTTGTTTTATTTTATTCTGGGTTTGTTTTTAGTCGCAGGGTGAGGAATGCGGGAAGGAATTCAGTGCCGAATCCCTCCTGTCTCCCAACCTCCGATTGTTAAGGGTCGCAAACGAAGGAGCATGGAAGCTATTATGCGCCGAGATGCCAAAAGTGGATCCCTACTGGGGGTTTTTTTCCACCCTACAAATGAGACAGCGGCCCAAACCTGGGGAAAGGCGGACTTAAGAAGAAATAGAAACCTTATGCGTTGGACCCTGTCCAACAGATTTCCAGAGGAAACAGAATCGGTTGTTCCTCTTGTAATGTTTCCAGTTTGTGACCCGGGATTTAGATTTCTTAATCCAAATGATGATAATATTTCATGTTATTTCCTTTTTGCATTAATCTGTTTTTATTGTAGTCTATGCTACAATAAAATAATTTTAAATAATTTAGCTAATAATAATAATAATAATATTGTTATTGTTGTTTTTATAGCGTAGCATTCACGTTATCGTGCCGTTAACACAAATACAATAATTATATCGGCATTTTTGTCCGAGGGCCCAGGCGCTCGTTGCAACCGCAAAGCGAGTCCATTTCCATTAATCGGATGTCCTACAGCCGAGGAGGACGAGGCGTAGTCAGCGTCGCTAATACAAAGAAAGCGTTGCAAATAACAGCGGCCTTGGAGCGGTTTGCAGCCTCAAACGAGAGTGGAAACGATTCTAGACCGACAGGCGTCGAGCAAACCTCCCAGGAGAGCAGATCCGGCCTCCAAAGGCTGGAGCCTTCTGCGCCCTGCTTACTCGGAAAAGCAAGAACTGCTACGGAAGTCTGCAGAGTTTACTTCCGAGTAGGGTGTTGCCATTCAAAACACACACACACAAATATATAGGTACATATATGTGTGTCCAGTAGCTCTCAAGAACGCTTGAAGAGCAAATCTAGGAGTCTAAACTTTGGGGAAAATAAAAGGGCGGGTATATTTTTTTTACTGCGCTCCGAGCTCAGCCTTGCGCGTTGGTGTAAAGAGTAAATGGACGGTCTGCGCTCCGTTTGCGCCACTGGGACAGCTGTTTCGGGGTGTTGCGAGGGTGTATTTCATCTTTCACTACGAGGGTCATAGGACAGGTGATTTCAAAAGCATGTTTGAACTCCAAGATTCTTTAGGACAAGAAGAATCAGGGAAAGGGGTCTGAATTGGGACCACGGAGCATGGGGAGGTAGTTAACCCTTTCCCCCAACTCCATTTTCCCATTGACCCCTACCAAGGCGATGGGCCCTGGAAACTCTTTTCTCGGTGCCTCTGCGGGCCTGGAAGCCAAATAAATCAGAAGCGCCTGGCTGGATCAGTCCCGCATTTTACCTCCAGCAGCGATCATCCGGGCAGCACAAGCCAGAGGATAAAAGCGACAGCCCTTCTTGCTCCCACGTCTCAGCAGACGCCCGGCTTTCAGAGATACATTGCCTCCGAACCTGGAAGTTCTGCTTAGTTTCCATAGCAAACGGCAAGGAATGGGGGGGGGGGCTATTAGACTCCAACTCCCATCAGCTCCAGCCAGGTAGCCCATGGTCAGGGATGATGGGAGTCAAGGGACAACTGGAAGATCTCAAGCTCCCCATTGCTGGCACAGACAGGCCTTTTGTCCATGAAACAATCTCTCATCCTTTTTGAAATGCCACCTAAGCCCGTGTCCTTTCACCGCCTCGCCTGACTTTGCAGATTCACCTTTACTGTGAGAGCGAATTCCTCTTTATTAACTCCCGGATCCGCGCAAAAATATTATTAATATTAATATTGATTATTATTGCCTCGTACTGTGGTCGTCTTCCTTAATTTCTACCAAAACAAACAAAAACTCCAGAGATACACTGCATTTATAGTGAACAGAATGTGCGCAGAGTGAGCAACTGGTTTGTTTTTCCCTGTCATTACCTAGATCCTACATTCCAAACCAGTGGGCCTGAGGTCGCTGGATGGAAGGGGACGTCTAGAACGGGCTCCATGTGTGCGTGCTCCGCTTTTCAGGATCGCGCGTTTAGGATGCCGGCGGAAGGAGGGCAAACGCCTCCTTTTCAGGGAGAGAGAGAGAGTCGGGGAGAGGCGGATGGGCCCAAAATAGCGCGGGATGCCTGTGGAAGGATTTTGGGATTTGGCCTTGGGCTCTGTAGTGTTTCATAATCACGGTGTGGGGAGAAAAGATTCTCACCCGCTCCCCGAGTAAATTACGGCTCTATTTAATTTCGCTTCTGCCGCTCTGTCCAGTAAACGAGAAGTCACACGCCGCTAGAATTAGAGCGCCGCGCTCTTCCTCCTCGGTCGCTGTCCATTTCAGCACCATTCCTTTCACCAACTCCATTTGTGGCGACAGAGAGAGGTGTCAGGGCGAAGGGCAGGCCCCGATCCCTAGATATCCTGCCCCCTCCCCATTTACTCCTTCGGTCCCCCACCCCACCCCACAGCCATCCACTGACCCACCGACTCACCGCCACTTGGTCCTGCGGTTCTGGAACCAGGTCTTGACTTGCGCGTCGGTCATCTTGAGCGACTTGGCGAGCGCCGCCCTCTCGGCCGAGGCCAGGTACTTCTGCCGGTGGAAGCGCTTCTCCAGCTCGCAGATCTGCACCCGGGAGAAGGAGGTGCGCGGCTTCTTGCGCTTGGGCGGGGTGCGGTTCTGGTAAGGGTGCCCGATCCGCCGCGTCACCGTGAAAGGAGTGAGCGCCGCCGCCGCTAGGACAGAAGACGCGGGCAGGGTGAGAGAGACGCGCAAAGGAACGGGGGGCAGAGAGAGAAACAGAAGGGAGCCCTGCCCCAACCAGGCTAGGGGCCCCCAGGGCAGCACAGGGAGGGAGGGGGCAGAGGGGCGTCATTTCCCTTCCCTGTATAAGCCAACAGGGCTTTGATGGCCGATAAACTCCGCTTCGGAAGCATCTTAGCAGGCCTCGGGAGTTGGACACTTAGACATGGTAAGAGAAAGCAGCGCAGGAGAGCGCCTGGAGGCGCCCATTCAAGCGCGCTTAACATGGATTAGTTTAGTTCTCTTAGTGCTGTGTGACATTCCTCCCCAGTAACGAGGCGGGTGGCAAAAGTGGGGGGCTTCTCCCGCCCACGACCACCCTCCCCCATCCAGTCCATCCTTATGGGTGACGTGGGGATTCAAGCCCTCCCTAGAGAGACTTTGTGAAAGGGAATCGAAGTTATTCTGGACCCATTAATTTCGAATCACAGAGAAGGCGGGCGCGCAAGTTAAGGTATGTGGTGTAGAGACCAAAAAAAAGCACGTCTCATCCACCCAAAACAGGGATGGGCTAAGAACAGCCTTGAAGAGAGAAAGAGAGATGGATGGAGGAGAAGCTGTTAAGCAATAGTGGAAATAAGAGTTTTCGTTATCAGGAACTGGCCAAATTGAGTACATTCCTGGCTAGGAAATATACTCACCAAGCCAGCAAGTGATGATGATAATAATCACATTTCATATAGTGCCTCTCGAAGTTTAAAGGGTTATCACATTCATTTTCTCTGCCTGCTTATCCTAAGATTTGCTGATGGGCACCTCAACTAAAGCCCCTCTCTCTCCACAAATAAATGCCTTCACCCTGAAGTGAAACACCACCACATTCATAAGGGGAGGGGGCTTATTTGCAAGGAGATTTTCCAACCATGCCCATCTCCCCGTTTCCTCCTCCTTCATCTAATCCGCATTGGATTCGAAGATATTTAAATTACCACCCTAGCTTTCTCATTTAGTTTTTAGCTGCTTGTTCTCCGCCTCCAGCCCCCTCTCTTACATTCTGTAATCAGATTAGGCACGGCGATTCCCTCGCCTTCCCCTCTCTCCTTGTACACTGCGATTTAAACAAATCAGCCCCAGAAAACCATGAATTAGAATCGAGGCTTTGAATTCTGAGCGCGGGGGGTCGATTCAGATTAGTGGCGAGGGGACAGCTTTCCAGGCCGTCACTATTTACGGTGATTTTTAAAGAAAGGAAAAGAAAAAATCCCTAGGAAACAAACATAAAAAGGGAATAAGTAGAATGTTTGCGTCTCAGTCCTGGCCGCCCAAATACTGAAACCACGATTTGGTACCACAAACTGATCAACCGCCTGCCTCACTTAGACACACAAACACATTCCACATCAGCAGAATGGGAATATTTATCTCTCCCTACACGACGCACAAAACTGAACTGCATTGGGGTTTGTTTGTTTTTAAGGATATTTCTTCCCCCCCCCCCGTTGAAGCTGCATGATATTGAGGCTGAGTACCTGTGTGCGCAATGTATGTATATATGTATATTCACATACATCAGTATAATTTTTAGAAACACGGACGCTTTGGAAACACGCTGCCAAAGGAACTTGCGGGCTGAAGTTCGCCCTCTTTCTCTCTTCTCTCTCTTTCTCCCGGGGTCGTGCCTCTGAGACACCCCCCTCCCTCCTCCTCGCATCCCAACCACCCCTCCGCTTACCTGTGAATCTGTCCTTGACGAACCGCCTGCTGCTTTCCATCCAGGGGAAGTTGAGGCTGCCAAGACTGGGTACAGCTGGCATGGCTGGTATGGCACTAGAAATGGGAGGTGGCACTGCCCCAGGGATGGGTCTATGAGCTGGCACCCTGATCACGCCAGATGGAGCCAAGCTGAGATTCACACTGTAAGATCCAGAGTCCTCGAAGGGCGCCCCGATGCCAGGGAAGGCGCCTGGGAGAGAAGGGTACGGGGCGCCCGTCCGGCTGCCCACGGGGCTGCCCAGGTAATTCGCGCTGCCACCGCCGCCGACGTCTGATCCTCGCGGGGCGGGTTGCGAAGGGGTCTCCTGGTCGGAACTGTTTAAAATCTGATCAATCCCGAAGCTGATGGGTTCGTGTTGGTGCGGGGTCTGCGTGTTCGTTGGCTGATCCATCCTTGGTGAATTAGAAATATTGGCTCAAACGAAAGGAGAAGGGGTAAAAAAAAACAACCTAAAAAAAAACACAACAACAACAACACCGTAAGAATTCCCCTATAAAAACGCGCCCCTTCCTTATTTCACAGTAGATCCATGTAAGGTCCTCTTGGTTTGTATGGATGTCACACTGAAACTTTGCCAAGACTGGTCCAGCTCGCCAGGCTCTCTGTCATCTTTTTTTGAACCAAACCTGGAGTTCCTGCTTCTAATTTCTCTCCCGCAGCTGCCATTGGCCACCCCAAACAAGCCTCTCTCCTCCCATTGGCTCCCGGGTTTCAATAAAGGCCTAATTCATTGGAATAGGAGCTTAGGGACTGTTCCGTGGTGACATCATTTTAACAAACGAACAATAGGTCAAATTTATTAGCTAAGATAATGCGGGGCGGATATTGCAATGAGCATCTGCGAGGGTTGCCTTTCGAAATTAGCGATATGAAATTGAACAAACCTGAGCAATTGCTGGGGGGGGGAGCTCCCCTCCTCCCCTCCCCTCCCTTCCCCCCTCCCCTCCCCACCCTTTGGAATCATTAACAAATATGCTAGTTGAACAGAATTCCAGGCTGGCCGTTGCCGAGGCTGCTCCGTCCCTCCTCGGTGGATTAATTTGGGATCGATGCCCCTCTTTCCTATATATTGCTTTGTTTGCAAAAGGGAGGAAGGCGCGGGCTGACCGCAACTGGGCCGATTCCCCGCTCCGCGCCCCGTCTTAAGGGCTTGGGGAGATTCTTTTGTTTTTAAATGAAAATAAAGGGAAACCATTCTGGTTTGGGAAGTCCAGAGTCATCCCCATATTTCCTCCTCCCCCCCCCCCATTTAGTTTGAGGGATCCGAAGCCTTCAGACACCCCCCCTACGAAGTTTTTCTAGGAAATAAGTCTCATTGGACCCAGTGGGACTTCAGGGCCGAGTCAAAAAATGCCTAAGGACAGTCAGCCAGGGGTATTTAGACAGGGCAATTCTCCCTCTGATTAAGGATGGAAGTGGGTTTTCTGGAAAACAACCCCAGGCCAATGAAGAGGCGAGCATTTTGGTAAAATTCACGTATCCGGAGGTATTTAACAGCGCGCTCAATGGCGTGTTTATTTGGCGGGTGGGGTTTTAAAATAAAATAATAAAATAGAATATGTCAGACTGCAGCAATCCATAACAAATGTTCGACCCAGAAGCTGGGGTAGGGGGAAGGAACTCAACCCTCTCCCAATTTCTGCAAGTGGGAAAAGAGAATCGCCAAGTGCTTTTCTCTGGAGGAGGAAAGGCTCTCAGATTTACCCAGATTCGAATCTGTTCTGCGGTATGTGCATGTAAAATATGTCAGAAACTAAAGTGGCCTTTCTTCGGCTCGATGCCTTTTAGATCTGTTGAAATACAGCGCATCGTTCTTCGTGGGCTGGTGGAGTTTTCCCCAGTGTTTTATTTGTCTCAGTCTCCGTTTCTTTCCACCTCATGGCATGAAATTGTTCGCCTCCCTCTTGGATGAGCCTGGCCGGTGTTTGCACGGCGCAGCCTCCGTCGCCGAGAGGGAGCCTCGGAAGAAGGGATTCCGTTTTGGATTAATTCCTGTCAGCGAAACTTATTGCCCCGCCGTCTGGTTCTGTGAGTTTGGAGACGCTCCCTAACGTCCAAATTGGACTAAAAGCGTTAAAAATTAAATAACGTTCAAATGCATTTACTTAGTTTCCCCTTTATAAAGGGAAATGAAAACAGGGAATAGAATTTTCCTTTTAATAGAATGTAATAGTATTTGATCAGCACCTGTTAGGGCTGATTTCGTGATTTCAGGAAGCGGTGACAAGGAGGGAGTATATTAGTTTTTAAAGCTTAGGATTCAATTACCGCAACACACTGAATAATTTAAATGGCAACAGTAAATGCAAAGAGACCTGCGGAGTTTTATTGGGCTTATTGCGCGGAAAGGCGGACGCGAATCAGGAGGCCCCGCGCGCTTCCCTCTGTCCTCCGCAAAACCAAGTCCCTTTCCTTCCTTCTGGGAAAGAGGGACCAGCCTCCTCTCGAGGAGACTTCGAAACAGAAGGCGACTCCTGTCTCCTTCGGACCCTTGTCTCTTTCTAGTAAAGATTTTATTTGTCTCTCTGCGTCTGCACGCACACATATATCTGCGCGCTCTCGCTCTCTTTTTTCGTGCCACAGAATTTATTTTCCCACACCCAATTTTTCATATTTTCCCTGGTGTATTCGCGTCTAGACATGGACCCAGATATGTACATCATATATGTAACATAATAATATAAACACACGCCTTATAATATCTATAATAACATTTCATAAACGGAAGTCTGCGTTTTGGGATTGAAACGGAGGAGGATGTCTGCATTTGGACGTGGCCAAGGGGTGGAGCACCCTTTGGGTTCCCGGCCTTCTTGGGGACTGATCCACACAGCCTGCCAGGCTGAGGCTCCGATGGCTTAGTCTGTTCCACTGCCAGGCTGAGGCTCCGATGGCTTAGTCTGTTCCACTGAAATTAGAGAGCAATTTCTTCCGATTCCACACCGGCGTTACCCCAGGACACCCGCTGTCGGTGGTTC
Organism: Podarcis melisellensis; assembly: GCF_964234715.1. Lineage (NCBI taxonomy): Eukaryota > Metazoa > Chordata > Lepidosauria > Squamata > Lacertidae > Podarcis > Podarcis melisellensis. The sequence continues at coordinate 110,259,225 of NC_138530.1, read as the reverse complement.
GCAGAATGAAGCGTAGCACCTGGCGCCTCGACCCTTGTTTGCTCGCAAGGAAATCTTATGTCTGTTTGTCTCTGTGTGTTTCAGTTGTAGAGAGCGGGCTCAGGGTCTTAACTCCAAACGGATCTAACCCTCTGTTCTTAAATTCAAGGGAGGGAAGAGAATAGTGGACAACTCTGATCTCCGCCAAGGAAGATCTAAACCCTGCCATCGCGCACGGGCGCATTTTTCGCGGCTCCTCAGTAAAGCCAGGTTAGGAACCTGCGCCACAATCCTAGGAGCGGGTTCGGCCCCTCCAAGGCATTTTGCTCTTAAACTTCTCTATTAAGAGATAATCCTCAAAGGAGGGAAGCGCGAGGTCTCCCCAAGGGTTGGAACTTTTACGCACGCGAGACCGGCGTTTCCTTTTATATCCTATTTAAATGGCACTAAAATAGGGGCCAGTTCAACCCACGGTGGTTTGCGCGCTAGGAACCTAGCGATTAAAAATAATAATCCTGAAAACTTTCCCAAGCGGATGGAAAATTCTTATATCCACCGTTAAGGAAATGAGAACAGAAGCCTCGCTGATCCGATCTTAGCTACCCGGCAGAGGAGAATGGAAAGTAAAAAAAGGGGACTTTATTTCCAGAGGAACAGAGGAGGAACGCATCCGTTTAGCCGCGTCTTTGACATTAGCTGCGGGACTCTGACAGCCTTTTCAGATTTGCATGGGCGTTAAATGAAAGGGCGGGCCGAAGGCAGATCAGGTGAACTGAAGCCAGGGGAGGGATCCAGACGAGGCGCTAAGTCCAAGTCTCGCTACGCCCCTTTTTCAAAAGAGCAATCTAATGGATGTTAAAGACATCCGATTGCCTATGGAGTGTTTAAGAGGAATAATTAAAAAGCCAATAGACTCGCAATCCATTCCCCCACCCCACCCCCGCGCCACTCTTTCTCAAGAAACAGGGAAATGGACAGCTAGCACAGAGGAAAGCATATACTTATAAATATATATGAATAAGTTCCTTGTGAAAATGACCTAACGTAATTTCGAGGCCGCTTGCCTGACGTGGAGAGCGCCTCTCAGTTCAGGCGCCGCTCTTTTCCAGGCGGACGTTTTTAAGAGTCTGCCCAGATGGAATGTGAAGGATATTCCTTTCACTGATAATCCGATTAAGGGAAGGGGAAGAGACCCACCGTCTCAGGCACAGCCAGCTCATTCCCCAGGCGCCTGGCTGCTCTTTCGGAGATGCTTCTACCGTCGTGGTAAACAGAACAGGACCGCGTGAAGGAGGAGGAGGTCGGCGCGAAAGAAGGAACTAAAAATGCGAAGGCGGTTACAAATCAAAGGAAAAAGATATCCCCGTCTCAGGTCTATTTTTCGCCTCGCTTTCCTATTTATACGCCCTTGCAGTTGTTGCGAATAACCTGTTGACCTCTTCACGAGTGGATCGGCTTGGGCTCTTAAGTTTCAGCCGGAGCTCCGCGTGCGCTTTCAGAAGCGCGCGTGGGGCTCCCAGGCAGGCTAAAAAGCTCCCCACGCCTCATTCACTTCCACGGCAGAGCCCTCGCCCCCTCTCGACTGGAGTGATCCAGCTCGTATATCCTTCGTCCGTATCCTTCGCGTTTCCGTTGTCATTTTCTTTCATTCATATGCATGGTCTGTGCTTGATAACTTGTAGAACAAACAGAGACAGAAGCACACGGTTTATTCCAAGGTGCGTATTAAAACACACATGCTAAGAGAACAGATAATATTTACGATTTAATGTAGACACATATGCTTTACTAAGCAATCCTATGCATATCTCCTCGGAAGTAAGGCCCGCTGATTTTCAGTGAGGTTCGCTTCCAGGAACGTGGATTGCAGTTCCAATGTATGCTGTGCGCGCGCGCGGCTATAGACAATATGTGTGTGACATAGAATTGATCATACATTATTTTAGTTTTAATGTTATTACTGCTGCTCCTAGGGGGCCAAGTCCCTTCGTCGTTGTCCCCCATAAAATATTGGAGGGGACCGCTCCCCTAAAAAGTTGATAGGCATTGCCAATCAAATGGTCCGCGCGTGCCATATCTTGTGATCGATTATGCGGGGCAGGGCTTACATGCCCCCCCCCCAAATATTTTATTCATGTTGGCACCCTTGCTGCTGCTGCTACGCACTCAGCATGCGTGGGGCGTTACAAAATAAAAGGTCTCTGCCAGGAGCAGCTTACAATCTAAAAGTGATGCGCGACGGAATGGGAGCAGTCAGAGGGCCGGAAACTTGGAAGCTGGACAGATTCCTTAGACAGGCGCAGACAGAAAGTTTTGGGCACACATCTCTTGCTAGAAACCGGCTTCGCCAGTGGCTGGCTGGGCCAGGTCCCGTGCCCCCCCCCCTTTCTCACTGCTTCTCCGGCCACCTCCGGGCAGGCCTTCCTTCGCCCGCCTTGGGGTGGGGTGGGGGGGCCGGGAAGCTGCTGCCGCCGCCGTTACCGCCGCTGCCGTCTGGGAGGCTGAGCTAATTGGATTCTCTCCGCTTGCTCTCGCGGCGTGTCTAAGCGGCCTGATCATTAGTTTGAGTTTCCTATAGAGCGGAGCTAATTGGATTTACAGGATACCAGCAAGCTGCTCTGCCAGCTTCCCGGGGAAGAAGGAGGCGCCGAGTCCCAGCTCCGGCGAGGGGCGAAAGACCCCTCGAGGAGGAGAGGCGCCCCCCGGGGCGAGCTTTTTTTGCGCAGCAGAAAGCACCCTCCTCTTTTTGGGGAGCCTCTCCGAGCCGGATCCTGACTTTTGCAAGAGAGGGGCGGGGGCGACACACACACACACACACACACACTTGCGCGCAGGCACAGCAATAAATAAAGCGACACCGGTCCTGAATCAGGGCAGTCTTTGTTAGAGGAAATTGCAGCTTGATCTGCATAATGGAAGTTCTAGGTGCCCAGGGCTATCTCTTTATTGCGTGTGTGTCTGCTGTTATCAATTTTGCGAACGATTTCACAGGGAGCCTGGCAGACTCGAGCTGGAATAATATGCAAAGATTAGCTTTGAATAATGAATGATGTGCTTTTAAACCAATTCCAAAGTGTCTCTGATAGTACAATATGAAAAGGGGTGGTAAGTAATAGTGGGTTTTAAAAGGCGCTAGTATGTTTTTATTACTATATTTAAAAAAAAAGATATCTATATTATTTTGGCAAAATGGATAATATATCACGGAGTCTTTGATAATCATATAAACAATACATTTTTCTTTGGAAGATCTCTCTCTCTCTCTCTCTCTGCTTTACCCAGTTGTGTAGGGCTTGGCTACCTTATTAAATATTAACTCTTTTTTAATATTAGCTTTTAAGTTTAATATGTTGACGTTCTGTACTTTTTACTTTAATTATATTTTATAATTAATAACTTAGGACCGGTGGTATTCTTAAACGCGACTTTATATTTGCACTCTTCCACCCCTGCCACGTCATAAAAAAGCAACAACAACAAAACTTGTGAATTAATTTCCAGGGCGGGCTTTTAAAGGGTCACATCCTGTAAATAAATGTTTTCTGTTCACGATCAGGTGAGTTTATTACCGGAGATGCCGTTTTATATCTCAATATAAATGTTCCAGAATATTTTATGGAGAGGCCCTGTAATATATCGTAGCCCATGCAGAAAACATGCATGTAAAATACCTAATTCTACAAACGGTATTCGGGTTTTTACTAGCCTACGAAAGCCAGTGAAAACGTTCAATTAATTCGTTAAATTGCAGGCGATTTATGCATCACCATGTTCATATTTCATAGTGTTATTTAATTCATTTTAGTTACTTGGTTAAAAAAACAAAACATGAGCTTGTTATAATTTATTCATTTCGGAAAATCCATGCATTTTCAGCAAGTTCTTCTGTTTGCGAAGTTTTCCACTTGGTATCCTTTCCAACAATGAGAAAGGTGAAAGTGCCGCTAATCGTTTGAAGTGTGTACAGGGGATGGGGGGAAAAGAAATAAAGATTATTCTAATAAATGTAAGAAAATTCAGTTTAAGTTTTTTAGGATGAGTGGTGGTGGTGTTTTTTAAGCATCAGGAATGAAAGGGGTGTGTGAGCACTGAAAAGGCGGCCCTCGCCCTTTTGAGATGATGCTGCTGCCAGGAGTGCGGCTACCTTACGCATTGGAGACTCAGGCCGAAAGAAATACTGTTAAATATCCCATTGATTCACTGTTTGCAGCACTTTGGCGACGCCCAGCAGGAGTTCAGGGAATTGGTCCTCGTACAGGATTCCTTCAAGGGATGTGCTGGATCATCCGGATCATGCCCGCACACCCACCCCGGCCCGCCCCTACTGACCGATTTCAACCCCTGAAGATGAGAAGGATCTGAATACAGTACAGGGCAGAATACTTTGGCATCAACACCCAGCGCCTTGTAGGCCAGGCAAGGGCGCGGAGACAGCAAGGCCGAGGCTCGCTCTCTCTCTCTCTCTCTCTCTCTCTCTCTCTCTCTCTCTCTCTCTCTCTCTCTCTCTCTCTGTGTGTGTGTGTGTGTGCGTGCGTGTGTGAGAGAGAGAGAGAGAGAGAGAGAGATTCGTCGTAGCCAACCCACAGGAGGAGAAAGAGGAAAGAGAAAGCTGAGATGCAGGTGGAGCGGAAAGGTCCCAGTCGCTTGGCGACGTTTCCTTCTGGCTAGCGGGCTTCTCCACGGCCTCCGGCTCCATCGCCACTTCCTTGGCTTCGGCGGAATTTGGCTTGTCTGGGGGATGAGTTGCTGGAGGAGCAGCCGCAGGAGAGAAGAAGAGCCGGGCGACAAATCTCCCCTGCCCAACCGAGCTGTGCGTAAAAGCGAACGAAGGAGGCTGCTCCGCGTTTTGACGCTTACTTGGTCGAAGCGACTAGAATTCCCCGACTCTGGGTCCCACTCTGTGCTATACACGTAAAGCAGTATCATACCACTTTAAATGGCCATGCCTGCCTCCCCCTCCCGCCCCAGAGAATCCTGGGAAGTGTAGTTTAATAAGGGTTGTTATGGGACCCACCTATTCCCCTCACAGAACTACAGTTCCCAGAGTGCCCTCGAAAAGGCGTGGGTGGTTGTTACACAGCTCTGTAAATTGTTGGGGGTCTCATCAGTTCCCAGGTCCCTTAAACAAACTACATCTCCAAGGATTCTCTGGGGAGGAGGGGAGCCATGACTGCTTAAAGTTAAAGGTAAAGGGACCCCTGACCATTAGGTCCAGTCGTGACCGACTGTGGGGTTGTGGCGCTCATCTCGCTTTACTGGCTGAGGGAGCCGGCGTACAGCTTCCGGGTCATGTGGCCAGCATGACTAAGCCGCTTCTGGCGAACCAGAGCAGCGCATCGAAATGCCGTTTACCTTCCTGCCGGAGTGGTCCCTATTTATCTACTTGCACTTTGACGTGCTTTCGAACTGCTAAGTTGGCAGGAGCTGGGACCGAGCAATGGGAGCTCACCCCGTCATGGGGATTTGAACCGCCGACCTTCTGATCAGCAAGTCCTAGGCTCTGTGCTTTAACCCACAGTATAAGTCACCTGGGAATGCATCAAAGAGGTGTTTAAACACACACATTCCTGCCGCTCTTTCCAATGCCACCTCCTTCTTCCCTCCAATCAATCTGGGAATTCTTAATATTTTGAAATAGGCAACCCAGTAACTTGCCTGGTCACATTTCCATCTACCAGGCTTCTTAACAGCACAGTCTGGGTTAGGCTATCAATTCTGAGGGTCTGGATTTGCTCCTGGGGGAAGGAAACAGAAGCAGGCAATGAGGGAGGGCAGAGGGAACCCTATCCACTGTATTCACTGTTGTTGTTTCCGGGAAAGTGCATGTCTAGGTGTGCAACCTAAAAACAAACAAATATTGAGGCCTGCAGAATCTCCCCACTTCCACCAAAGACACAGGGTAGAAATGGCTTCATTCGACATTTCATGCCATCGTATGGAACTAAATTTAAAAATAAGCACCACCACCAAAGACATGAGTGCCTGGCATGCTCTGGTCCATGGGGTCACGAAGAGTTGGACACGACTAAATGACTAAACAACAACAACCACCACATCCTACATAAATGTCACAAGACAACGTGGACTGAATTGCCAAGGCCTCTCCCCTGGGAGAGAGCAGCGAGGGGAAGGATAAAGTATACATTGCCAGGAGCTTTATGACTCCCACAGCTTTGGAGAGAAGTCTAGCAGGATGTCAAGTAGAACAAACAAGGGCCACAGCAAATCAACAACAAAGGTATGGTTTGGACAATTACCTGTGCAGTAGCAACCTTGTATAGGTTGTGAACAGGCCCAACCCTTTACTCTCTCCATCACACAATGTGCTATATGATGCAGCCATCTCTTCTTTTGTGGAGCAAAAATGGTACCAGTGGAGAGTCTGTGTAATTGGGAACCCAGGTAATATAGAGCGGTCCAAGTGTCCCTATTTTCCAGATTTATTTATTTTCCAGACCGTCCCAGATTTAGAGAAGCCGTCCTAGTTTTGGATTTGATCCTAGAATGTCCTCCTTTTCCTTAGGACATCCCTATTTTCATTGGAGAAATGTTGGAGGGTATGAAGTTATGTGACCCTTGAGCCAAGGAGATAAGTAACTATATAACATTTAAAAGACATCTTAAGGCAACCCTATACAGGGAAGTTTTTTAAATGTTTAATTATGTATACATAATGTTGGAAGCCACCCAGAGTGACTGAGGCAAAAATAATAAAATTGTTCTTCTTGTTGTTATGGAATACGACGTCCCTATTTTCATTGGAGAAATGTTGGAGGGTATGGAAGGAGAGTGAGATACATTCTCCCTCTGCCTCACAAAGGACCAGAATTCTTTTGCCTCATGGAATTCTTATACTGTTACGTCTGGAGTCTACAGGTAAACTAGCTGTTATAAAGCATGGCGTTTTTCTTCTCTCAGGCAATGTTCCTGCCCTCTCTCCCTGTTTTGCCTCTTTTGATGTCATTGCCTCAGCTGATCTGATGTCACAGAGGGGGCTCTGAAGTCACAAAGGGGCTGGACCAGGTAACCAGAACTGACCAGGCAAAGGACAAAGATTATGCCTGTCTCCTTCCCCTCCTGCTCATCTCATGTACTGATAGTTAAATCTTGGTTCAGCTCTGGTGATGAGACAGGACCCTCAGCTTTCACTTGAGAGAAGCCGGCTAGTTTAAGGGACGGAGGGCAGGCTATTTAGTGTTCAAAGCGATGTTCTGCACCTGACACTTGACATGGATGCCTCACTCTGTTAAAACTGTGTTCATGGAAGACAATCTTACATGGCTGCGAGTGATCACCAAAGAAGACGACTCGAATGGTGCAGGTAAGAGAGGGACTGGAAAGAGAGATGTCAGGATATATGATCAAGAGCTGGTACACTACCCCACCCCAAAGTTTGCATGTACCATAGGTTAGTCCTATGTCTTTTGCAGTGGAGTCATTTGTAGCCTCTTAATGGGAAACAGACAGATGACACTGGGCCAACAAACAGAAGAGCTGGACCATCTATTCCAGGGTCCTGTTCTTACAGTGGCCAAACAGATGTTAGTAGGGTACCCACAAGCTAGATCTGAACACTAGAGCATATTAATGCAGCATTTTAATACTAATGTCATCTTCTGGAGGTTTGCCAGGAAAATTCATTTATAGTTTCAATTTTCTCTTTAATCTGGATTTGATGTTAATTATTCACTCTGTGCTAATTAATACTAATGAATGTTTCATACAATGTTGTAAGCTGCCCTGAGCCTCTGGGAGAAGGCAATATACACATTCCTATATACATTACTTGCCCTTTTGGAGGTCTTTCAGCACAATTATAACGGAAGGGGAACAGTAATAAAACAACAACCAAAAACAATTATTTATCAGTGTCTTAGGACAGAAGAGCAGGACTGTGCATGGAACCAACAATCCAATTTGTGGCCCCGTTTTGTAAATTCAGGTCAGACCTGATTTGGCCCAGACCAATCCATACCAAATCCAAATTCTAATCTGTATGGCAATCCAGAAAATGCAGACCAAATGAATAATAATAATAATTTATTATTTATACCCCACCCATCTGGCTGGGTTTCCCCAGCCACTCTGGGCAGCTCCCAACAGAATATTAAAAACACGATAAAACATCAAACATTAAAACTTCCCTAAACAGGGCTTCCTTCAGATGTCTTCTAAGTCAGATAGTTGTTTATTTCCTTGACACCTGAAGGGAGGGCGTTCCACAGGGCAGGTGCCACTACTGAGAAGGCCCTCTGCCTGGTTCTCTGTAACCTTACTTCTTGCAGGGAGGGAACCGCCAGAAGGCCCTCAGCGCTGGACCTCAGTGTCCGGGCTGAATGATGGGGATGGAGATGCTCCTTCAGGTATACTGGGCCAAGGCCATTTAGGGCTTTAAAGGTCAGCAGCAACACTTTGAACTGTGCTCAGAAATGTACTAGGAGCCATTGTAGGTCTTTCAGGACCAGTGTTATGTGGTCTTGGCGGCCGCTCCCAGTCACCAGTCTAGCTGCTGCATTCTGGATTAGTTGCAGTTGCCGGGTCACCTTCAAAGGTAGCCCCATGCAAGAGCGCATCGCAGTAGTCCAAGCAGGAGATGACTAGAGCATGCACCACTCTGGTGGGACAGTCTGTGAGCAGGTAGGGTGTCAGCCTGTGTACCAGGTGGAGCTGGTAAACAGCTGCACTGGACACAGAATTATCCTGCACCTCCATGGACAGCTGCGAGTCCAAATGACGCCCAGGCTGTGCACCTGCTCCTTCAGGGGCACATTTGCCCCATTCAGGACCTATGAAAGCAACAGGGAAGTGGTTTCCCACACTGCTGGGGTGTCAGCTGAACCATCCCTTTCCCAGAGTTGTATAGTCTTTCATATTTTTTAAAGCTGCGCAAGTTTAAAAATGGATTTACGGATCTCTGAACTGGGCCATGTTTCTGTGAAAGCTAGTTTTCGATCTGGAGCATAGTGATGCCCACTAGCGTCTTTGGCCCTAGTGCAAGTGGGCTACATCCAGAGCTTTAATGAAGTACTTGGCTGTCCATAAAGCAGATCCTTTTCAATGTTTGATAGAGCTCCAGTTGAAGCCATATAACCCATTATTATCTGCTTTGCTTGTCATGTTTATACTCCATTATTATTACTTTTTAAATGAAGAGGTGAGGCAAGGTGGACAGGCTTCTGGAAGGAGATCAAGAGAAAGCGATGCGATGAGAACCTTTTAAAAAGACAGGTAGCATTTTATAATAATGGAACATTAATTGATATTACATTACTCGGAAATTCCTACGGAGTTGCATATATTGCCTCCACAATAATACAAGGAGGACAGCAAGATGGATAGCATTGCACAATGAAGGAAGAATGGATTTCCACATCATCTTATTACAAGTACTGCCAGATATTCCTTTCCGGAGAAACGAAGCGGGTACCAAGAGGCAGATTAGCTTTGCTCTGTTGTCTTGCTATGGTTTTGCTGACACGAGTTACCCAGTCTTTAAAAACAAAGTGTCATGCATGTCGGTGTATTAAATATGGGCTTAGTTAATGTGTGGCAAAATGCTAAACAAAACCTCTTTCCTGCACGTTATATTGATTGTAAGGTATCAGCTGCAGGTGGGGATCTTGTAGGAGTTTGTGACATTGCAACCGACTCTGGCTAACCAGTTTTGTCATGTTCACCCTGTTGGCTAGAATAATCTTATATCGCCTTGTGCTTTTAATGAACCCTTGCTCCATGTACCAGATTTCAAAACCTTGTTCCACGTACCAGATTTCGAAGCCTTGCTCCACGTACCAGATTTCGAGGAGCTTGTGGATGAGATGCTTGCAACAGATTCTCCCCCTTTCCCCAAGTGCTTCCTCCTCCTCCTCCTATTGCCAATACCCATTTGCTTGCCCTCCCTCTAGTCCTGAATCTACACTACTGTATTTTTTGCTCTATAAGATGCCCTTTTCGCCTCCTAAAAAGTAAGGGGAAATGTGTGTGCGCCTTACGGAGCGAATGCAGGCTGCGCAGCTATCGCTGAAGCCAGAAGAGCAAGAGGGATCAGTGCGCACCGATCCCTCTTGCTCTCCTGGCTTCAGGGATAGCCATGCAAAGCCTCTTGAGCGCAGCCAGAGCACTCATAAGCAGTTTAGTCCTGCTGGCCACTTGACCTGGAAAGCTGTCCTTGGACAAACGCCGGCTCCCCCGGCCTGAAAGCAAGATGAGCGCCACAACCCCATAGTCGCCTTTGACTGGACATAACCATCCAGGGGTCCTTTACCTTTTCCTGTGCTAGAAGCTGCATGCTTATTAATTGCTTCTTTTATTTCTTAATGTTGTATTTTATTGTATTACAATCTGCATTCCGTACAATTCAAACCTTAACACCATGGGTAAGCAAACTAAGCCCCGGAGGCCGGATCTGGCCCAATCGCCTTCTAAATCTGGCCGGCGGAACATCAGCATGTTTTTGCATGTTTTACATGAAAAGGAATGTGTCCTTTTATTTAAAATGCACCTCTGGGTTATTTGTGGGGCACAGGAATTCGTTCATTTCCACTCCCCCCCCAAAAAAGTCCGGCCCCCCACAAGGTCTGAGGGACAGTGGACCGGCTCCCTGCTGAAAAAGTTTGCTGACCCCTGCTTAACACAATGCAATGTAAGAGATTAAAAAAAGCAGTAAAAATGCAATTAAAACCAATATGCCTATTTTACATGGACATGGCACGGACCACCTAAATGAAGCCTATAAGCCACTGGTTGTCCACAAACCACAGTTTGAGAAGCTCTGCTGTAAGGTATGGATAGAGGCAGCATTCCATTTCTACATCTGCATGGGGAAAGCGTGGCATTTCCTGCACTGCCAATCATAACCGCAACCATTTCAATTGAAAACTATGGACAGCAGATGGACAGTATCCTCTCTGCTAGGCATGGCAGGCTCTGTCTGACAAGACTGTTGTGCGGTGGAAATGTACGGCAGCATTGCATGAAATGCAGATGGAGTGATTTGAAGGGAGAAGCGTGCCAAAGTACAAAATCAGCCAGCTTTTGTCATCTCTAGAATTAACCTTGGTTCACTGGTACCAAGCAAGGATGTCTTTCTGCTCTTCATAATTATTTGCATCCAACTGGAATCTACTTTAAGAGGAACAGCACGTTACAGGTCGATGTCAGTGTGCAGACCAGACACAGACCAGTTAGCCCACGAAGGCAGCATACTACTCTGTTCCATTTTATTCTTTGTATTTTATCCAACAATACTCAAGTCCTTCCCAGATTCCCCCCCCCCCTACTAAATATAACTTTGTTTCAAACACTTTTGTTGGGCAAATTACATTAGGGTGGATGGCGCAGGTATCCATTAGAGTTTATTTATCGTGATACAGTTTAGATCTCACGCTTATAAATAACTTATGTTATGGGGCTTTTGTTTGTAGAAATGTAACTTACATATTTTATTACGCTTTTCTGTAAACCTCAAAAAGAATGTTGTCAAAGCAGCACTCTTAAACTAAGGTACATAAAATCTGCACCATTATTTTTTAATACGGCAAGGAAGCCATGGTATTTCTCAATAGTTTGAAAGGTTTGCTGTCACCATAAACACACACCACAATAAAACATTAAAAAGTCGGAGGAATTATTTTATGAAGTGCATAGGCACCACAAACTGCATTCCTCCAAAGCATTCTTATGTAAGAGGAAACGGAATATTTTTCTAAGAGAGCTAGATCTCCCTCTCTCCTTCTTTCCCCACACCTCTCTCTTTTTTTTTAAGTCAAGCAACACAGCCTTCGCTGGGCTACAAAGCAATACACACTTGTTTACTTCTCTGTGTAAAAGCCTGGTAGATGCTTGGTTTCATCTCGTGGCTATACAATGCGTTAGTGGGACGAATCAAACTGAAAATCCTAATTTGTTAAATTTATAGCTGCAATTTAAACTCCCACGTACTCAATTCAGAGGAAACTACTGTTGCCTACTTCTCAGATGCTTTTAGAATATTCCCCATCCCAATTATTTTCCCTCTATTATGTTCATGCCTGGCCCATAGCTATGGAGAAAATAGGGCACGGGAAAGAGAACTACGTAAAGTAGGGCAATTAAGAACATTTGAGGGAGGGGTGTTATTGAACAGATAAAAAAGCAATTTAAAGGATAAAATTCTGGACTTAACTAATTTTGGCAGGGTTCCCTGGAACAACGGATAGATTTAACGACAGCAGCTGGAACCGTAAAAACCCAAGGCCAAGTGCTATGGCACCCATTTCCATATCTAAAAGCGGGCCGGTTCATATGTCCATGTACTCCAATAAGTTTTTCAGCTCTAAACGGTGGTTGAGAAGCTGTTCAAAATATGTGTATCAAGTTTCAGGAGTGATCTTATTTATCTGGAAGTTTTGTATTAAACGTGAATCCGGCTTTGGATTTATATGTTCCAGGGAGCTTGAAGCCATATACGAGGAAGCAGCACTAAATCCAGAGTGCTCAGTTACAAGGCTTCTCATGTCCAGCTTTCAAGAGAGAAGCTGGTCCAGACCCAACAAAAAACCCCATGACTGATCTGAGGACAGAGACAGATTGCACCCAAACAGAATTTCCTCCCACACAGTTAAGGAAAAGTCAGTTTGGATCTCAGCCTTTCAATGTGGAGGTACAGGTTTTCAAGCTAACAAATTTGGCTTTGCGTGGAAGTCAGGTGTTGTTTACAGGGATGGAGAAAGGAAAAAGCACCTTGGACTGGAGCACCTCGCCTCTTGAAACAAATAATTTGACAGAATGACAGTTCCTTGCTTTTTTTCGAGGGCTGAAGTGAGTTACGAGTGACAAGTCTCTCCTCCTGTATCAACGGCAGGAACAAAATGCCGACTTTAAACAAAATGTAATCTGGGCACCCACATGAAACAGACCGAGGCAAACCACAGGTTCATCTAGCCATTCTCCAAGGTCTCTGGAAGGGATTTTTCCCAGCTTTACTACAGAGAGCGTAAATGATTGCAGGTTCAAGAAAGGTGCACTGTCGCCCGTATCCTATGTCAGATGCTGCCTGAATAAGGAGTCAGAGGACCAGAGCGAAAAGCATTCCAGCACCAAGCATACTCATTTCCCCCCCGTGTTGATACTGAGTACTGTTCAGCTGTGGAGAGGACAAATGGCTGGCAACAGTTCCTTGCACAGAACCCTAATCCCAATAAAAGTGGATTCCCTGTGCCCCATGGACCCTTGGTGAGCAGGGCTAACTTCCTGGGTTCTCCTACTTGATCTACACGTACGATTGTGCCGCTGCTCACCCTAGTAATAGGGTTGTCAAATTTGCAGATGACACAACCGTGATTGGGCTCATCTCTGAAAGGGAGGGTGAAACGGACTATAGAGATGAGGTGGAGCGGCTGACAGAGTGGTGCAGAGCTAACAACTTGCTCATAAATACAAGGAAGACAAAGGAGCTTGTGGTGGACTTCAGGAGACAGAAGAGCAATGTCCAGCCACTTTTGATTGATGGGGTCTGTGTGGAGAGGGTAACAACGTTCAGATTTTTGGGTATTGAATTACAAGAGGATCTGTCCTGGAGTGTCAACACAAGGGGGCTTGTGAAGAAGGCACAGCAGAGACTGTACTTTTTAAGAATCCTAAGGAAAAACCATCTTCCACAGAAACTGCTGCTTGCCTTCTATCACTGTGCCATTGAGAGCGTGCTCACTTATGGCTTATGTGTGTGGTACGGAAGCTGTACTACCCAGGACAGGATGGCGTTGTGCAGAGTTGTTAAGGCAGCAGAGAGCATTGTTGGCTGCCCACTCTCCACCTTAGAGCAGATTTATGCCACAAGGTGCCATAGGAAGGCACTGGACATAGTAAAAGATCCATAGCATCCTGGTCACTGTCTCTTTGAGCTCCTGCCGTCGGGACGGAGATACAGGACGATGATGACAATAACGAGCCGTCTCAAGAACAGCTTCTTCTCCAGAGCGATCTCGGCCCTGAATGGGAAACCTGGACTTTGAAAGTCATCTAATCTTCCTTGCTGTATTATATTATATTGTTTTAATTAGTGTTTTTATAGTTGTTCTGATTTTGAGTGGAGTGCCCTATCTGGGTGGATGGAGCAGCCAAGTAATTTCGTTGTCCCTGAGAGGGGGCAATGACAATAAAGATATTATTATTATTATTATTATTATTATTATTATTATTATTATTATTATTATTATTTAGGGCCATTTAAGACGAATATGCCCTTTAGGTGCTGTGACAGGAGCAGTATGTTTCTTTAAAAATATTAAAATTCATTTTAATCCTACGCACAGTTACAGGCAATCCTATACACAATTACCTGAAAGTAAGCCCAAATGAAAACAACAGGACTTTCTTCTGTGTAGACCTGTGTAGGATTGTACTGGTAATTCTTGTGCAAGGAATACTTTAGCAGTCAAAACACAAACTAAAGCTCTGTATTTTGTCCTAGAATGAAACATTCAAAATACTTGAGTGTGAAACGAACATTTATTCCTTCTCAATTAAAGAATGGATCATCACCTGTAAGCTTCAAAAAGTACGACTTTCTTACTTTAATCCAGAATTGTTAATTTGCATTCTGCCAATTTTCTGCTTGTCAACAGTGCACTTAAGACATAAAGCTTTTAAAAAATCTACATATCTACATATAGCCATATTGTTTACAAATTATGCTTTCTGTTACTGTTTAGATGAAGCCATGAGAGAAATAGATGAGACATCGCTTTTTTTTAAATTCTCTGATATTGGTCTAATCACGGAACTGAAATTTCCCAGCAATGCAATTTCAGAAAGAAAATACACATTTTATTTTGTTCTTTGGTTAGATATTGTTTCTGCACCATTTAATTGTGAAAGGGGATAAGAAGTTTGGATACAGAAGTTCAAAATGGTTCTTAATGCCAAGTGTGATTTTACATTGTTTCCAGTGTTACAAATCCTTACATTTATGCCAGAGATATAAAAAGGCAGAAGTTATTTAAAAAAATATTTTCTATTAAAGTCAAACCCTATCTAACAATATTGTGGTTCCCCAACCTTCAAAGTCTGTTCATTTATCAAACATCCTCCAAGTTCAGCATCAACTCATCATTTCTGAACTGCTAGATTCTGACGCCCCCTCGCAGCGCAGGGTTTCAGCCATGTCTCTGCGGAAGACCGACATATTCTGTGTGAATCTGGAACCAAGAAGACACCAAACATGTCAAATGTCCTTTCGGGCGAAGCATTTAGAGAAAGCTGCTAAGAATTCTGAAAACAAAACCAGTCCTTTGTTAGAATTGAATTGCTATTGCCAGAAATTAACTCCCACAGCTGCAAGAACTCCTATAAGTAAAATAAACACCTTTTAAATTTTTTAACAGATGATGATTATATTTGGATTATTTTAGTCCTTATTTGAGCTGGAAAGGAAAGCCCCCAAAGCATGTGAAGGTCAAAATAAAGGCATAGCTAAAACCTGAAAAAGTCTGGTTAATCAATGCAGATGAACTTTCCTTCTCTATTTAGCGGTGAAAGTGGAACAATTTATGCATATGAACAGTGAAGCCTATTTCAAACCATTATCAATTCTCTGAAAAGTCTATAAGTAGCCATGATTATACCTTGGGTTTAGATTTCCACCAACGTTGTTTTGAAAATGAGAAGCAAACTTTTAAATCCATCCCTCTGATTTGCCCAAGGGTGAGAACCTTTTCTGTGCGGTTAATGATTTTGGTGTATTAGTTGAAGGCCTGTTCTTTGAGCCTTACAGATCCCTGCCTTACAAACAGCTCCAGACTGGTTTGGAATTGCGACAAGCCCAAATATTTAGGGTGAAGACACAGTCACTCTCTGTTTAGTCTACCCCATAAGAATGCTGCGAAGGTAAAACAGGGGGGAAAGTAACAAAAATGGATAAAAATAACAATAAAGATCATGTACATCTAAAATATAATTATTAGATGCTATTATACTGCCCACAAAGTAGCAGTTATAATGCAGTACAGTGGACCAGATCAGCACATATTTGGGGCAGATTTCTCTACTCTAATTCAAGCCTCAAGCTAACAAATGGGCAATTCAAATGGTTCCTACAAGCCTTTATGACAGGAAAGAAAGAAAGATTCTCCAACACTGGAAGGAAAGATTTTCACCAGCCGTTGCACAAAGGGCTTTCCATATTAGACTGTGCAGCCTATCCCAGGCCAGAGCTTCTAAATAAATATTTGGGCATTTGGTCTGCAGATACTGAGCTTTATACCTTAGTAGTTGTGCTGAGAATAACAAAATCTTTGTACCTGAAGCACTGCTGCGAGCTGTAATTGTACCTTGGCATTGGGGGGCACATTGCATTCAGTGACTTTTAAATTTGGCCCCAAATGCAAATCCCACTGGGATTAGCTACTGTATGGAGGGCGATTTTTCACTGCTGAAAGTTGCCGCCAATCAGTTGAATTCCTGGCAGGTCCTGCCAGTGCCTGCAAAATAGCTCACCTGAGGTCAGACTGAAAGATGGGAAGCCCCCATCGAACTGTCAAAGCGGCATGTGGGAGGTGAGGAGACAAAGGACCAGGCCCACTGCAGCCAATCCTGTGTCCTTGCTGGGATTATGGAAGTGAGAGCTGGACCATAAAGAAGGCTGATGGCCAAAGAATTGATGCTTTTGAATTATGGTGCTGGAGGAGACTCTTGAGAGTCCCATGGACTGCAAGAAGATCAAACCTATCCATTCTTAAGGAAATCAGCCCTGAGTGCTCACTGGAAGGACAGATCCTGAAGCTGAGACTCCAATACTTTGGCCACCTCATGAGAAGAGAAGACTCCCTGGAAAAGACTCTGATGTTGGGAAAGATGGAGGGCACAAGGAGAAGGGGACGACAGAGGACAAGATGGTTGGACAGTGTTCTCAAAGCTACTAACATGAGTTTGACGAAACTGCAGGAGGCAGTGGAAGACAGGAGTGCCTGGTGTGCTCTGGTCCATGGGGTCACAAAGAGTCAGACATGACTAAACGACTAAACTGTTGAATTCTAGCCCGTCTTGAGGTATGTGCCTATCTGTTCAGGCACCGGCTGAATTCCTTAGACCTCCCTCCGGCGACTCCCGGCAGGATAAAACATACGAGGTCCGTTCCGGCGATTTTCCTCAGGCTGTGAGGAAAACACACCAACTGCTTCTCCTCCTTCTCCTCCTCCCTGCATATCCCCAGGGAGGGGAATCAGACACAGACAGAAATGTATCTACATGTCTTTATTTGTGTCTTTTAGCAGTCATACAGTAAAGATGTCTGCTCTCTTCAACAAACAGAGAGAAACTCCACCTCACCCATGTACATCCTGTACAGGTCATATGACAAACCCACTGAGCTAACATCCGGTGCTCAGTACAGAATGGACTGCCCCTTTGTGCCCATGGCAACAGTCACAAACTTCCTGTTTGGCTTTCCAGCCACAAGCAGCAGACTGAGCTGCTTTAGCCTTTGCTTGCTGCAGCATTGGTGCTTTAGAATAACATACTCCCCCTAAAGTATCAATGCATGCTGCGAGCAAGGCGTCATCCAGAGAAGAAAACAAACAGTTGTTATACTTATAACATTCCCCTGTTGTTTCAGTTCCACCCTTGGAACTACCCGCCACTGGTTTTACCAATGTACCTCTCTGGTTGTGTGACTTCCAAGGAATGAGTGCATCTGCATTACCTTGGTTAGCAACTCTCTGTTGTGCCTTTGTCTCTGACTCAGACACAGCTTCAATTTGACCTTGGTCGTTTACAACAGCAACAGCTAAGTTAGCAAACTCTTGTGAATACCTCTTGGGTGGTACACCCTTCGTTGCTCTCTCAGACCTACGTAAGAGGTGCTGCTCTCCTTTGCTTTCTGGTTCAGCCTGTGAACTCTCTGGAGAACCAGTACTAAGCTTAATCAGTGGTTCATCCTCCTCTTCTGAGGGTTTAGTCATTATCTGAGATTTCCTCTCAATGACCGTGACAACTGAGCTGTCTGAGCTATCGCTGTCATCATCAGTACCACTGAACTCAATAAGATCAAAATCATCATCATCAGAATCATCATCAACTCCTGTGGGAAATGTTTGAACAATCACTCTCTCCTGTTCAGGAGCACTCTCTAGGAATTTTGTGAGAATCACCTGACCAGATTCAGACAAAATTACTCTGTAGAGACCCTTTTCATAACCCACAAAAATGCCTCTGGCATTCTTTACTCCACCTGGAGCTTCTGTCCTCACATGAGACCCAAAAACCTTGAAATGGGCAACAGAAGGTTTTCTGTGGAACAGTTTCTCAAAAGGAGAACATCCCAACTCTTTTGGAAACTTTCTCAACCACGTGTAACAGAATGACATTAGCGACTCAGCCCAGTACTCATGTGGCAGATGTGAACTTAGCAATTGCGCATGCATTCCCTTTTGCAATTCTTTGTTCACCCTAACACAAACACATTTGTTCCAAGCTTCTTCAGAACTAGCAGTTTTGTGTCTTATCCCTTTCTTCTTCAGGAACCTCTGGAACTCCTGTAAAAGAAAAATTGGCTTCTCATCTGTGCAAAGACAATCTATGTCAGCATTATGCATATTTTTAACTTTGTCACAAAACTCTTTAAACCTTTCTAAGGCTTCTTTCGGTCTCTCCAAAAGATAAATCCAGACAAAACCCGTAAAAGAATCAACACATATTAGGTAATACTTCGCATTGCCTCTAGACGGTGCTAAAGGACCAATCACATCAGCATACACCCGCTGAAATGCCCTGTTGACCCTCGAGGTCACCTGTTTGGCGTTTTTCTCAGCTACACCTGCAAAAGAGATCACGTTAGAATCACAAGAATTACATTCCATGTAATCACTTTGATCAAAAGTCAACAAATACAGTCCATCTTTCTCTTTGGCAGAAAGATACAACTCTCCATCTTTGTAGATCTCGCAGTTCTGATCATCATAGGACAGTTTTAGTCCCTTCTTGGCAATCTGCGAAACGCTGAGCAGATTATACTTCAACTCTGGAACCAAATAAACATTGTTTATAGTCAAGTTCAGACTTTTAAGATACACAGTCCCAATTCCGGTCGCTTCCAGCTTTTGACCGTTGGCTAGTTGCACCGCGAAGCTTTGCTTCTTAAACGTAGAAAATAGTCCTCTGTGTCCTGTCATGTGAACTGTGGCTCCAGTGTCTAGGACAAAGAAGTTTCCCACCTCTGGTGTGGCTTTTAGCGACATCAAAGCCTTTGCAGTCTTTGCCTTTGGCTTGGTGTGACCTTTGTCTGACGCCTCAGACTTTGTGGAGCTCGCCTTAGCTCCTCTGTTCCGACGTGGCTTCTTGCAGTACCGCTGAAGATGCCCAGTCTGGTCACAATTGTAGCATCGGACAACGTTCAAAGCTACAGCGTCTCCTCCAGTAGCAACAGCAGTGGGGGCGTTAGAACTCCGTTCTTTGCTCCCCCTGTCCTTCACTTCCAGGGCGGCAAGTCTGTCATGTTCATTCAGAACCACGGCAAAGACCCTCTCCGAAGTGAGATCCGCTGCTGGGAGAGACCCCAGCTGACTGGCAACCGTTTTGTAAGTCCGATTCAGACTGTTGATCACCATGAAGCAAAACACTTCCTCCTGCAGACGGAAGTTGCGTTCCACCATCTGTTGACGCAGAAATTTCATTTCCGTCAGGTGCGCTTGAACATCTCCATCAGGCGCAAGCCTCAGGTTGGTCAGCTTCTCAAAATACAGCAACGCTGAAGAACCTGCATCTCTCTGATGTGTCCTTCTCAGCGTGTCCCAAACATCTTTCGCGTGGTGTAAATCTTGTATGTGGATAAGCTCAGAGTCTGACACGCACAGAATTATAGCAGTTCTGGCCTTCACATCCTGTGACTCCCAAGCACGCGTTGGTGCTGCTGGAATGGGGTTCTCAATCACCCCAAACAGTCTCTGATTCTGCAGCAGGGCCTTCATCTTAATAGACCAAGATGCATAATTGTCACTGGTCAAAAGGGGCGGAGAAGGCAAAGCTCCCTTCTTGGCATCCATCTTGAGTCCTTGCATTGACTCTCAAACACAAGCCTCTAAAATCCAATAGCTGGCTTGTTTACACTCTGTGCACCTGGCAGCTCTCAACGCTGGCTGCGTTGGAAATTTCCAAGAGCTCTTCAGACTCTGAAGACAAAACATTCCATTTTAACTTTCACTTCTCCTCTCTGAGGCATGGCCTTCGTTGCTAAGCAACAGCATTCCTTTTCCTTGAACAGGAAACCACAGGAATGTTTGGAATGCGGTTTCTCTTTTGACTGGAGCTGTTTTCCCAAACGTTTCTCCCTCGAAGCAGAGAATAAATCAATCTGCATTCACACTTCTAAGCCCGAAAATCTCATACCTGGGCTCCGTTGCTTGGCTTTCAGATTCTTCTGGTCAGCTTCTGGCTGCAGAGAATCATCCTTCTCACCTCAGGCTTCCATGGAGGCCACTCCTTGATGCAGAGGTTGATGAAAACAGCAACCATCCTCTGCTACCACTGTTGAATTCTAGCCCGTCTTGAGGTATGTGCCTATCTGTTCAGGCACCGGCTGAATTCCTTAGACCTCCCTCCGGCGACTCCCGGCAGGATAAAACATACGAGGTCCGTTCCGGCGATTTTCCTCAGGCTGTGAGGAAAACACACCAACTGCTTCTCCTCCTTCTCCTCCTCCCTGCATATCCCCAGGGAGGGGAATCAGACACAGACAGAAATGTATCTACATGTCTTTATTTGTGTCTTTTAGCAGTCATACAGTAAAGATGTCTGCTCTCTTCAACAAACAGAGAGAAACTCCACCTCACCCATGTACATCCTGTACAGGTCATATGACAAACCCACTGAGCTAACATCCGGTGCTCAGTACAGAATGGACTGCCCCTTTGTGCCCATGGCAACAGTCACAAACTTCCTGTTTGGCTTTCCAGCCACAAGCAGCAGACTGAGCTGCTTTAGCCTTTGCTTGCTGCAGCATTGGTGCTTTAGAATAACATAAACAACAACAACACTGTGGTGAGAAGCAGACACACAAAAGCCATAAATCATGCCACTTCTGTGGCAACATCATGGATTTTATCCTTAGTTCTATGTTCATGGCTTTCTGAACCCACCAACACTAACAATAAATCTTGTTCCTGTGTAATGGCTCGGCTACATGTTCGCTATTGCCTTGGCACAAGATGACATTTCCATACATATACATGCACACACACACTGCTGTCTGAGCAACTGTGCATTTATTGTGTGTAACATACTTATCTGGAAAATCCCCTATTTTAAGATTATTTTATCAGTCACAGATTTTTCACATTCTTTTCTCTATCTCAGGATATAGTTAAGCTTACCTGTCTCTGTTCTTTACTAGAAGGCTTTGTTCCACTCCTTCCATTAGGTTGCTAAAGCACTGATGAAGGACTTCTTGTTTGTTGGCAGGCTGACTGTTTATCAAGCTGGCTCTTAATTCACTGAAGTACTGAAAAAACAAAGAAGAAATAGTTATTAAAATGATGGAATGTAGCATACGGCTGAGTTTACAGGATCAAACTTTCTATTTATTCATTTAGTGCTACTATCTCTCTCTCTCTGTGTATGTCTGTGTATATATATTTCAATAATATATATATATTAGCTATATGTGTGTGTGTATAGTGGTACCTCAGGTTAAGTACTTAATTCGTTCTGGAGGTCCGTACTTAACCTGAAACTGTTCTTAACCTGAAGCACCACTTTAGCTAATGGGGCCTCCTGCTGCCGCCATGCCGGAGCATGATTTGTGTTCTCATCCTGAAGCAAAGTTCTTAACCTGAGGTATTATTTCTGAGTTAGCGGAGTCTGTAACCTGAAGCGTATGTAACCTGAAGCATATGTAACCCGAAGTACCATAATATATGCAATAATGTACTGTGGAGCACAGTTTTTTCCATTATGTAATGGAAAACTGACAGCACACAATGTCAAAGCATAGTAAGATACCAAACCTCTATGGAGAGGTTTATGGAGAGGAAGATTTCCTCACTTTATGGAGAGGAAGATTTATTAACATACGAAATGAACAGGAACCAGGTTGCATTCAACTTTTTTTTAAAAATCACCTCTTACCACCCTGCTGTGCCGCATTAATCATTCTGTTAATGCTATCTCTCAAATCCTAAGAAGCCAACAACTTTGTAGGGAAAGACCAGATCCAGCTTTCCAATTAGCAGCAATTTCCATCCTTGAAGCAGCCAACAAAAAGGCTACAAAGTTCCTGGTGTACAGAGGATTGAATTTTCAAACTCCAATAATAAGTGAGCTCCGTCTTGGGACTATGTATATCTAGTTCCAGCTACAGTTTGGAATGAGGCACTTGATCATTGCAAGGTGTTCCAGGGCTCTTTAGCCCAGCCTCATATGCTGTGGCATCTTCAAATACTTCTCAGACAAGAGCAAGACACAAGCAAAACCCACGTGGGTCCACTGTACCCCAGAGCCAAGTGAAGGCAAGAAGGAACAAGATTATTGTAACACACAGGACACTGACCAGAAGAAGCTAGTTGTGTTTACATCCAATTGAAAGCAATAGGACTAAGGCCAGGACTAAGCAATGTAATTTAGTCTTCCTATAAGGAACCGAGCAACCCATTGTTGGTGAAGGAAAAACTTATTTTTCTTATCTTTGTTAACATTTTAAGCACTGAGATTAGTTAAAAAATTTCCCACAAGGGCTCCTTTTCTTACAACTGCTTGGTCCTCACTCTGAATTTTAAGTTCAGTTGGGCCCTTTAAAAAAAACCAGTAGATCTTTTGAAAGAGGGACCCAAAGGCTAACCTTCCTAATGGTTTTTGTTGGCATCCGTCTGTTTTGAGACACAATGGAGTGCCCCTCTGGGGGGTGAAGTCAAATTGCTGTGTCTGCAGCACCGCCCCTTATAATAATCCTCTGCTATTCGAGGGAGGGAAGGAGATGTTATCTTGCCACAAATACCCCCTCTCTTATCTGGTTTAAAGGATTGTATAATGTGCCACAGTGCAATCTTGTGGCCCAAAGCACAAACGAAATCAATTTCACTAAATGTAGCAAACACCCACCCCCACCCACTGCGCAGAACTGGGTGCTCCCCGCTAATGTGCTAAAAAACCCCAATGAAAGTTTTCATCAATGGAGGGTGCCGCTAGGGGCGCCTTGGAAGATGGCTGACAATACCATCTATCCGGCTCGCACAAGGTAATTAGAGGCTGATTACGGGGAGTATATCAGCCTCCCTTCTTCTTCCCAGGGGGTGGGAAGATGCTGCCTCGCCCGCGGTTGCCCATAAATCACCCCCGAGTTTGAAAGAAGGAGGGGGTGGGGGCACAGGGTGGAAAGCCCTCGAGCGAGGTCTGGAGCTCCCGAACGCCGCTTTCAAGAGCGAAACCAGCTGCATTGCTTAAGAAAAAAAAAAGTTGGAGAAAGTAAATGCAGATGTTTCGAGCGAGGTCAGGAGTGTATTATCTGCTAAATAAATCTACCACTGAGAAGATAGAGTGATGGGACAGAATGAACAGAGGACTACATCAAAGAATCACAGCCATGTCGGTATGTTGAACGGAACAGAAAGGAGGGGGACTTTCTTCTTTTTCAATATGATTTACCTAACAAACCCCCCTCCCCCTTAGAAGAACTGTCACAATGACTGATAGCAAGTGAGACTGAAAAATAAACTGTGTGGAAACAAAAAATACTAATAAAAGGTTTTACTTTGGGAAAGATCTGGAAAGGAGGGAGGCTTTCTTGTGGCGTAGTTACTAAAGCGACCCGCCATTATGAGGCAGACCTTGTTGCAAGATTTGCAGTCATAGGGAGGGTGAGCCACTGTTTTGTTATCAGGTTTGGATCGTAAATTTGAAAGCGTAATAACCCTCCTGGAAAGACTGATTTATGGTGCAACTGGTCTGGGAAAAGTAAGGAGCGGACGCCTAGACTGTATTTCATCAGAACTGACTAAAATGGCGACTGCCGCTTGAACAGGACTTTTGGGCTTTTGGATCTATGTGAAATGAATTACGGGAGAGCATTACAAAGTTCACACAGAAATATAAACAAGGCTGCTTCTTTCAACTCGCTTGTGGATACAACTCGGAGGTTATTAAGAAGAAAAAGGATAACGACAAGGAGATGAGAAGATGGGACTGTGAACATCAAAGCCGCAGAAATTTAAGATGATTGGACCCCTACCGAACTCGAAGCATGGGTACCCCCCACAAAAAAAATTTAAATTTGGTTACATATTTGGACTTTGTGATATGTATTGGTATAATTTGGAATAATTAATATATGATTGGTTTGGTAAATGGAAATTTAATAAAAATTATTATTATTTTAAAAAAGAAAGTCTTCATCAATGAATGCTGAGAGGTGAAACCTCATTGTAGTGGGTTGTACTGGACTAGGACTAGGTCTGGGAAGTTGAACCTAGAGAAGCTCACTGGCTGACCCTTGTCCCATCATTCCCTTTTAGCCAACCAACCTCACAGGGTTGTTGTGATGATAAAGTGAAGGACTGGACCATGCACACTGCACTGAACACCTCGGAGAAAGAGAGGTAAAAATAAATTACACTGATGATAAGCATAATGCAATGGCAGGCTTGGAAACACTGATAGCACCAGCCTGCACATGTTTACTCAGATGTAAGTATAAGTGTGTTCAATGGGGCCTACTCGCAAGACAGAATTGCCACGCCAAATTGCATCCAAATTGATGTTTCCTGCTTGGCAGGGGATTGGACTCGATGGCTCTTGTGGTCTCTTCCAACTCTATGATTCTATGATGTTGGAGCCGCAAACTGAAACAAACCACTGCTCAACACTATATTTCTGGCTTCTCAGAAACCGGAGCAGCAAATGTTACGGATACTCGAAGCGCACAGATTATTTGCTGTTTTGTATCCTTTATATCAAAATATTACCCAATAAACCTATTAAAAAAACCCACCCAACCCAGTACCTGCCTCCTTAATGCAGACGAGTCCTTAATGCAGAAGACCTACTGATAAATAATGACACGCATATATACATTCCACGGCTAACCAAGCTCCATGATCATTAGAATGCAATATTGTTCCAGAAGAAAGAAAATTGTGCTAGCCTCATATTTCTTACTATTCATGATTGCATGGCTATATCTCCTTGTGAAATATTTAATTCCTTCTTACACTAAAGCTGCTAAAATCAAAACCACATAATTAATATAGAGTCAGGCTAATATTTAATACTATAAATCAGAGGCATTGGCTAAACAAAAATGTTGCCAAGAACAAGATTGGGAATGCATAAGACTACTTATTTCCGCCTTTTATAATGATGCACTGACTCAGGGCAGATAGAAAATGATTAGTTTTCCTCCCAAAGTAGGAAATATTGCTTCCATCTGTAAAGGATAATATTGTGATGTCATAAACTTTTTCTAAACACTGAATTTGCCCTTATTCCCTCTCAATCATTTTAAAAGAACTGCTCCTCGTATGGAGGTTGGATTTAAATCACAATAATACACCAAGAAGATGAATGACAGTGCTATTGGATATGGTTAAAATTGGATCCTTCAGCACAGGTGAATGATGAGACGGCGCTTCTATACTTGATATATTTTCTTCTTCTATTAGTTTCCTACCAGGGCTGGGATTTCGGTTTGAATTTTAATGTATGCGGCTGCTGCTAATCTTAGTGTCTTATTTTTTCCCAGCACCATCTTATTGTATAGACAATTCATTCTCCAAAGCAGTAATGCACTGCCACTTGTGACTGCCCAGGAGATAAATGAATTTGGAATAAAGTCAGAACGCACACAGAAGTATGGAGAACGTTACAGGTCAATATCTCCAGGAACAATCCCTCAGTATCTGCAGCAAGCCTGTATATGTTCAGACGGGTTTGCACGGCTATACAGAAATGGTTTCCTTTTCAACTGGGTACCTGACCTTAGCCTCAAGTCCATAGACCCAAATTTGCATGCAAAAACCCTACAGGGGGTGATTTGTCTGAAAAATGACTCCTCTGTCCACCACAAAGCCTGGTGGTGAATATCAATGATGGGAAACCCCAGGATTCTAGCTGTTTACTGACAACGGTCAGTTCTTTGAGAGGCACTGGGTGCAATCACATTTTGGGCTGTGCTTGCACACCAGCATCATGAAAACTTTTGAGAAGGAGGAGGGCTCCCCTCGCCCCCCAAATTCTCCTCTGCTGCTTCAACAGACGCATCAGTGGAGGAGCAGACACTGCATGTGGTAAGTATCAGGAGAACCCTCTCCTTCAACTGTGATAGAAGGAGGGCAGAGTGCAGGGATGGGAAACCTGGAGCTCTCCAGAAGTTGTTGGACTCCAACTCCCATAGCTCCAGACAGCATGGTCAGGGATGATGGGAGCTTCCTCCTTCCCACTGGTCTAGAAGCACAAGTCAATTGTTGTGAGCTAAAGGTTTGAATTCCGGTGACGGGGTGAGCTCCTGCTGCTCTGTTCCAGCTCCTGCCAACCTAGCACTTCAAAAGCACACCAGTGCAAGTAGATAAATAGGTACCGCTGTGGCAGGAAGGTAAACGGCGTTTCCGTGCACTCTGGCTTCCGTCACGGTGTCCCACTGCGCCAGAAGCGGTTTAGTCATGCTGGCCACATGACCCAGAAAGCTGTCTGTGAACAAATGCCGGCTCCCTCAGCCTGAAAGTGAAATGCGTGCCACAGCCCCATAGTCACCTTTGACTGGACTTAACCGTCCAGGGGTCCTTTACCTTTACCTCACACACTGAAAGAATCTGCAGAAGGGGTTGTGGGGCATCATTATCTAGTCTCAACCCCCCATATTCCTGTATGCCACCATGCATTTAAGGGAGAATGTCCTAAATTAGACTGTTGAGGTTGACCAGGGCTAGAGACATGAGCTACATAATGGTTTGGGAATGTAGAGGAGATTCATTTTTGTTATGCAAAGAATATAGGGTTTCTTTTTGCAATATGAAGTGTCTCCAAACACCTCTGCCTGATCCAAGAGACTTATTTCTTCCCTCTCCTCATTCTATTACACCCAGCAATGGACTGTGAAAAACAGCTTGTCAATACTAAGACTGACTTGTCTCATTTTTAATCTAAACAAATGTAGTAGTTCTGGAATACTTACTTTCTCATTGAGAAGTATAAGGCCCAAGAGGGGTCTCGAGACTGACCACTGGTTTCTGCAGTCCTCAAAAATTATGGTGTTCATGAGAATTGACATCATCTGAAAAGAAAGAAAATGACCAAGAGTGTAATTGGTGAATATACCACCATGCATGACTAATTCCAGCTCCGAAATAAATGAACAGAATAAATAGAATTTCAAGTATTGCAGAAGTTACTTTTGACATAGCATGGTGTTTTAACCAGACAAGCTATTTTTTTAAATACAAATTAACCTATGCAATATATTAGTTATTTCCTTTGATTCCCAAATAGCAACCCTATCCGTAGCTTATTATAAAAACAGCAGAAGGGGGAATAGGAGAGAAAACAGAAGTAAAAATAATTAAGGTAGACTTGTGTCTACCTGTTTTGAATACAGGCTTTAATGCAAACTTGTCAAACCCCTCGCTTTATGGAGATAATCTAGAGCCTTTGGACAGCTACTGATTGAAGACCTCCAATGAGGGAGAGAGCATCACCCCTTTAGGTTAGAGTTTCCCAAACTTGGATCTCCAGTTGTTCTGGGACTACAATTTCTATCATCCCTAGCTAGCAGGACCACTGCTCAGGGATGATGGGAATTGTAGTCCAAAAACCTTTAGGTAATTGGTTTCAATGTCAAACTGATCTTCTTATCAAGAAATGTCTCCTGATGTTCAACTGAAACCTATCCTGCTGTAATTAAAGATAATTAGATCTAGTTCTGCCCTCTGGGGCAGCAGAGAGTCTTATTTATTTATTTAAAATTTCAATCCCACCAATAAGGTAAGGAATGAAATATAACAATGGATATTACAAAGGAGAAAGGAGAAGGAACACAAAGAGAAATTTATATAGTGGTAGAACGCTAAATTGTTTCATGGGGGACATTTCCCATGAAAATACAGGATATGAATGAAATTCAAGTGTGCCATTATTGAGGATGCAAAGCCACAGAGCCGTATTTCCAAAAGCAGATTTCTGTAGTGAGATGGAAGGAATTGATGCTGGCCTTCAGATAATTGAGATGTTGCAGAGAGCTTCCTGGCCTCTTCTGAGAATGAACAAATTTTGTTTTGGGACACACTATCGTGAGCTTTATAGTGAAAAAACCAAAGTAAACAAGACATTTCATAGTTTATAGCGTCCAGAACACAAACATGAGGTAGTGCCCAAGTAGGTTTAGAGTTCTGCATTTGTAAAATTTGGTGAGGAAAAAGTAGTCCATTGCTGTAACAAAATAACTAAAAAGTCCTCATCCCAGCATCAAACACAAGGAAAATCCTTTGATTATTTTTTCAAAACCAATGAGTAGCAGTGAGGTGAGTCCCCCGAGACCTGACATACACTGCAAGCCAGATTGTAATAACTGCCCAAGAAAAAGTCAAACAACTTGTTTCACTAAATGAAAGAAATTATCCAGACCTTGCAAATTACTGAGAACAAGGACATTGTCAAAGCTTCATCACTAGTAGTGTAATGGGGAATACAACCTAGGCCTCTTTTCATTGTTGTCAGCACACAGGGATGACTATTACTGAGGCATACAGGTTAAAAAGATGATTCAAAATGGGCTAGAAATCTAATCTATCTATTCACGCACGTCCTCCTAAACTAGGCCTTTCTCAGCTTTGGGTTGGACTACAACTCCCATTATCCCTAATTAGCATGGCCAGTGGTCAGGGTTGATGGGAGTTGTAGTCCAACAACATCTGAGGAGTCAAGGTTGAGAAAGGCTGTCCTAAGAAAAAGAAGGTACCTTTTCCCACATGTGGTGGACGTGTCCTAAGGTGACAGACTTCTGGGAAAAGATATATAATGAACTGAAAAAAATGTTGAAATATACATTTATCAAGAAAGCAGAAGCCTGTCTACTTGGAATAATAGGAATGGAATTGCCCCCAAAAGACGTTAGACTGTTTTTGTATGCCACAACTGCAGCGAGAATTTTACTAGCCCAAAATTGGAAATCACATGAAATATGAACAGTGGAAGATTGGCAGATGAAGATGTTGGACTTTTTGGAGCTGGCTGACTTTACTGGAAGAATCCACGATCAGAAAGAGGAGGAACATCAAGAGGATTGGAAGAAATTTAAGGAATATTTAGCTAAATATTATAATATAACATAAGTGGAAATACTTGCAAGTACCAAATTGGCCTAGGATTAAAGTATGTTGAATTGTATAATAATATGGATTGAGAATATTATGAAAAGGAAGGAAGATAGTAATTTGAATAAGTTAATTTTATTAGAAAGTGGATATTGGAAAATTCCCTCAATGTGATTTAATGAAACTCAGGGAGGATTCGAGGAAGTCACTTAACAATGGAAATCAAATTGGATTTTTAATAGTAAGATTTATTTATTTTAATGTTTGTTTGTTCTTCTTTTCAGTATGTTTTGTTATTTTGTGTGTGTTATATTTGTTACAAATTTGGAAAACTAATAAAAAAATTGAAAAAAAGAGAGAAAGGCTGTCCTAAACACCACCACCGCCACAATGCTGTTCCATGGGAAACTAAAAGAATCAAAATTACTGGACTTCGGAAGCTGGCTGACTGAAGTAGAGCGTCTGCTTTGCAGGCCCAAGGGCCCATGACAGTTTCACTTAAAAAAATCTCTGACAGCAGATGTCAGAAAAGAACCCTGGTCTCCTTGATGCCAGTTAGAGAAGACAATGTTGGGTTTAATGATTTGGTTTAGGTCCCACAACTGCTTTCTGAGCAGAACATCCAGTGTCTGCAGCATTAGGTACCAACTCTTGCCAAATAACTTGCAAATACAAAATGGTTCTGCATGAATACTTAGTACAACACGCACAGTTTTGCCTGTGCTTTCCATCTCTACAATGGTCTGATGCAACAAGAGCCTGGGTTCACAGAAACTGCAATATATCTAGGAGAGGCGGAGAGTATAATGTACAAGATTTGTTTTGGGGAATTAAACCATACTGCTCTTTGTTAGAAGCTGAACACAATGTTGCTGGCTGGTGGTCTTGGTGGCACAGATTCTGTGTGTCACTAAATAGGCAGGATCTCAATTTAAACAGCAAATATTTAAAGCAAGGAGCATTTGGTGTGAGTTGGGCCTAAGCCGGGTGGTTACTGAATTGTTTGGAAAGCTGTACCCAAAGCAGAGAGTGAGGTCTGCTGATGTTGGTGATGCAGTGACTGAAAAATACAGATGTTACAATCTTAGAAAGAACAGCAATCAATGGAGAGGAGATGAATACAGTTTAAAACAACCCTGAAACAAAGTGGGACACTATCTTGTAGAAACAACAGTCAATAAAGTCCAATGTAAAAAAACACACCCCATTTTTGTGCTTTTAGGAAGGAGGGTTATTTTTAACATTTACATTTTGATTATAATCTGCCATCTGGCTCTACATTGGGCTGCGAAGTGAAGCTCTGATATAAGAAGAGTTAGCATGGAACACTGAACATATGAATCAGCATTGGGACATGGGGAAAGGAAATAAAGGCTGTTTTAGTTTGCTTTCCGAAGTATCGTATGTAGGATGTGGGAGGTTAGGCCTCAGAAGGAGAGGAAACCATGTGCGTCATATCTAGTTTTGAACACAATGTTTTATAAAAGGATACCAACACATTCAAAGGAATGCAACAATGATAAAGGGCTTTTGAGCAACTCACAAGTGGGGAAAGCTTGAAAGAAAAAGAACATTTGAATTTATTGCCTGTTCTCATTACACATGCATGATCCAGAGATAACGCTTGCTCTCTGGACTGATAGTGGTTCCAGAAAAAAGACACATCCTCCAACATTTCTAGTAAAAGAAACTTACACCTGAGCAATATGATCCAATGAAAGAAAAAGCTAAAAGTCATTAGCGGAAAACATAAGATATGCAAATAAAACATAGCAATTCCCTCCATACTGCAACCAAACAAACAGAAATCAAATGGGGCTTCTATTGCAGTATATTAATCTTATATTTTATATTACAATTAAATTACAATTATTTCAGTTTAACATTATCAAATTGCTGTTTTTTAAATCAAGGTCTTCGCAGCACTGATATAAATATCTCCCCTGGGTGGTTTCATAACTCAGTTCAATGCAGGGGTATGCAATCTCCTAAATGCCATGTCTTTTTACAACTGTGCAGAAGTTCCGTACGTCAGTTTAACTGCAGCAGAATAAATTTAAAACAAAAATTATCACCTAGTCCAGCAGAGCTGTGTGTGCATAATGCTAGCTGAAAGAGGAACTGTAAATAGGCGTTGTACTATGTGCGGCTTCCATGTGTCCCCATGTGCATAGCAGAACCCAAAGCTCAGTGAGCCAACACACAGGAAGCTGGATTGGGCCACAATAATTTAATCTAGACTGAGAGTAAAATTTGTAACCTTCAACAAAGGTGAAAGGAACCATGCAAAATACACTGTAGAGAGACATAAAGATTTGTGAAAAATTAAAGGTGATGTGCACGTTCAGGACATAGCTATACAGTGGTACCTCTGGTTAAGAACCTAATTCGTTCTGGAGGTCCGTTCTTAACCTGAAACTGTTCTTAACTTGAAGCACCACTTTAGCTAATGGGGGCCTCCTGCCGCCGCCGCCAAGTTCTTAATCCGAGGTACTATTTCTGGGTTAGTGGAGTCTGTAACCTGAAGCGTCTGTAACCCGAGGTACCACTGTAAATTCCATGATCAGTCCTAAGTTGTACCTCATAACCATTTTCAAGTGTGCAAGGAATGAGCGAGGCCTCTCACAAACTGAGTTTTTGTGCATACGAGGAAAAGTAGGAAACAGTGCAATGTGCTCTGATGTGCACAATTCATGTAATGAAGAGTGACAAATTCTCTCGATGAATGCGGCCTTCTAAAACTCTCCGCCTTCCAACCAAGAAGATCTAGCAATCTGAGTAAAGTCAGGAAAAAATCGCAAAATATGCAAATGCTTTGCATACAGGTCCAAGTTCAAAACCCTGGCTACTCCTGGTTTTTTGTTTTTTTAAGAAGGATCTCTGATAGCACGGTTGCGGAAGATTCATCTTGCCCTAGGCTTTGGAAAGCAGATGCCTGTCGCAGCAGAAAATAATGGGCTAGAGTAGTGTTTCCAAAGCTGGGAAGATCTGGGGGGAGTGGGATGAGTGTAAAAAAAGAAAAGAAAAAGTACAAAAGAAGTATAAAAGTAAGTCATAAAATTTCAATCCATTTGAAAATTCAAATACAGTGGTACCTCGGGTTAAGTACTTAATTCGTTCCGGAGGTCTGTACTTAACCTGAAACTGTTCTTAACCTGAAGCACCACTTTAGCTAATGGGGCCTCCTGTTGCTGCTGTGCCGCCGGAGCATGATTTCTGTTCTCATCCTGAAGCAAAGATCTTAACCTGAAGCACTATTTCTGGGTTAGCGGAGTCTGTAACCTGAAGCGTATGTAACCCGAGGTACCACTGTGACATAATTAGGGCAGCTGGGGAGGCATGGGATTTTTATGTTAGCTAAAATGGAGCAATGGGTAAGAAAGGTTGAAAAACACTGGGCTAGATGGATTTGATAATGTGCACATGGAATCTGTATGTGATTATTTTTAAAGTAATTTTAGTTCTTGGAGAATGTTTCTTATGTCTTACGACCTATTTGTTGTCATTGCTGGGCCACCTATTCAGTTGTATCTGTGGACAAAGGCATCACAGATGGAATGGAATTTTAGATTGCAACACGGGCAATGCCCCTTCTATATAATCAATCACTTTTCAAAGTGGTAGGGTAACTTGAAATCCCCATCTTGTGAATCTTGGGAAACCAAGAACGAAAGCTCTCACCTTCATATCAAGTGTGTGGAAATTAAGTTAAGACAACCCAAAATACATTATGAATGGCACAGTTTAACCACAGGAAGTGACCCTGCTAAAGGGAAAAAACAAATTCAGTTTCCCAGGTGTCTCTTTCTTTATTTAGGAAGACATTTTGAATAAGAGCTCAAGCGTTTCTTACACCTGCGGTATCTATTAACATCATGTCATAACAGTTCCACACCAATTAAAAAGCTAGTATCTCATCCTATCTTACAGTTTACTGCTGAAACTTTTGACAACTGGCAAAATGCCTTCCAAACTGCTGACAAGATAATAAAGTTGACGTCTACGTTTTATCTGAAAGTAAATACAACAGTAATGGGAAGACAGGAAGCAGCTTGACTGCAAATGTGCCAGTCTAATGCCTCACTCTAAAAACAATGTTGATTCAAAATATCAATTTTAAGCACTTTCAGTTTGATTTGCAGATTTCCAATATGTTGACATCAATGCTATTAAAAGCAAGTACCGGTGAAGGGCAATGCATCTGACATGGAGTGCAGCTGGATGCGACAACAGCAGCCATGTTTGTGGTTCATGTGTCTGCCTGGTTCACTCGTGAAACAGGGAGATGGAAGGTCCAGTTGTGATTCGAGTACCCGTCCCCCGCTTTGGGTTAATAAAGACACGTGGACACAGTATATTAGGTTAATGGGCTAGAAAAGGCCACAACTTTATTGATTACAGCATGTGAGAAGGTATTGGCTTAGGCATTGGACAAGAGCAAATTTGACTCCACCCACTTGGAGAGGGGTGAGTCTGACAAGGGGTTAACCACCAGTAGGGGGAGCCTGTTGATGCCAATACAACTATAAGTTCTCCCCTGATGCCACCGGGGGTCGTGTCACGGCCCCCCGCCACACAGGGCATCGGACAGGATCCACGACCGCCGGATTCCTTTAACGGAATACCCATAAGTGAAGGGGTAGGCGATGGCCCTTCCATACACCAACAACACATTCCAATGCCTAACCGCCGCGGCCGCATTTGAGCGGCTAAACCACGCCCCCGCAGTGTCTCCCGATTGGGTACCCAGCTGGGAGGCGTGGCGCGCCAGCGATGATGGCAGGGCAGGGGGCAGAACGCCCCCTGCATGACGCGAGGATCTGGTCCCGCTCACAACCCCTCCCCTCCGGAAGGAGAGGCTTTGTTAACATCAAAATGGCTGCACCGTTAGCACAACAGTTTGCGTTGCTATAGATTTATTTTCCTGCAGGTTAAATAGGTGGTGTGTGGCTGACATGCTGCACTTACAAGCAGAAACATAATCAGAAGAGGTATCTCTTGTTCTTGTCTACATTGAATTCCTTGTCAGCTCTCTATTGCATTCTGTGTCATTTCCAGGCTGCTTTATATTTGGGTGTGTGATGCACCCAACAGATGTTTTCAAACTCAAGCACCCTTGTATCTTCCCATCTGGGCTTTTGGATGTGCAGATTTTTCTTCCTCAAGGCTTGAATAACTTATCGCTCACACACACAAAAAAGGATTTGTGAGTTGCTCATTTGGATGAAGCTTGGCATTCTTCAACTAGCAAACTCATTAGAGTTAAGAGTCCCTTCCAGTTAGAGTATATCATATTGCAGTATGGACCGTTTGGAAATTATGATGAGCTCTTTAAGCACTTAATCAAACATATTTCTCCTTTTGGCAATGCTAACGCAGGCCCTTCGTAGAACAAATGCTCCACATGTTACCATATTTGCACTAAATTTCCACTACTGGGATTGGATAACAGCTCCTCTTTGAACAATCACTACCACATGATTAATGAGGGGAGAAAATAGCATCCATTACAAGTGCCTCTTGAGAGAAGAAAGGCACAGACAGCCTGATCCTCTTAATAGCTGTGTCATATGCTTCCTCCACCAATGGCCTTGGCAAGAGTCTATGATTGCAAAGCTAGCTTTTAGCCTACCAGCCCTCCACATCTGGCCCTAAACTGTTGCTGGAACCTTCGGTGTCTGTTTTATACTTAAATCATTGGGACATATACTCTGCGCCATTTCTTCCTAGTGCTTGATCATTGCAAAATATCTTCCTTTCTATTCTATCAGTGATCAAACAGACACTGCTTTGAGAGTCATTCCTCTTCCACAAGATGCTGAAACCAGAAGGTAGTTTTGCAAAGCGGGCTGAGGGAAAGTGATAGAAGAGCATGTTGAAGAATACTTCCCTTTTTTTTAAAAAAAAAAGGATGTTTATTTTCCATTGACCCCTAATGGGTATCAACAAAAAGCAACCCTGCTCTTGAAATCATGATAGGCAAAGTACACAAAATCTATATGCTGTGTCTCGGTATTGCACAATTGTTTGCCAAAACCTGCATTCCAGTGCAGACCAGGAAGAGATGAAAAGGACAGAAATTAGAGTGGTCATGAACTATCAAGAATAATGGCTTGATGTTTAGAGAAAGGGTTTTGAAAGACACAACAAAGTTTATAAGGGAAAGATAAAGACCAAAGTTCAAAAGAATGTTAGTGCCTTGGGTGAAAAGAAAGGTGCGACCCTGAGCCTAACACAACTGCTACCTAGATAGCGCAGTTGGTTAGAGTGTGATGCTGATACTGTCAAGGTTGCAGGTTCGATCCCTGCGTGGGACAGTTGCATATTCCTGCATTGCAGGGGGTTGGACTAGATGATCCTCAGGGTCCCTTCCAACTCTATGATTCTATGATATAGAGAACCACAAATTATTCTAGAAGATCGGCTTATTTGTGTGCTTGGCAAAGCATTGAAGAGACTTGCTGGAACAGCTTGTATATGTATACAGGCTTCTTTAATCTCTTTGTTCTCAAGTGGTTCACAAACTGATCCTAAATTTTATGGAACAATTTGTTACTTGCAACTATTCGCATTTGGAACAAATGATAATTTGAAAGCACATTCTTATAAAATGACGGGTGGGAAATTGAATACTAACAGTAGCTATTCCAAATGATTGGAATTACTGAGTGGCAACAGGTCTTCCCTTACTGCATTATAAAAAGTAATCAAGAGTCTTTTTCAATTAATATAATTTCTCACAACCACCACCCATCAAAGCTAGAAGTAGCAGGATACATTCTGGCATTATTAAAAACAACTTCCTTGAATATTGCTTCTCCTACTTAATACTGCTTCTGTAACAGTCTCTTTGGAATCCTCTGGTTAACCAATGTTCACTGGAATATTTATTACAGACTGGAATATTGCTCTTTATGCCAAAAAGAAGTTAATTGGTTTTCTGTCGGTAGCATTAATCTGAGTACATCAATAACTAACCAACTAAAGAGCACTATTTGTGCTGCTTAAATGGTAGCACAAATCGCAAAAGCTCTAACCATAATAAACCAGCAGAGACCTCCTCTCTAGTAGAATATTTGAGGTAAGAAAAGGGCCATCTCAATTGCATGCAGAGACACCTATGATCTATGGAACCAAGTGTTTGAGAAGGCATTTTCACCAAAGATTATCACTGTTTTCAAAGAAGTCAAGGACCCAGCTCAGGATCCACAATTTGGGCAATATGCCATGCGATGCCATGCGAGCTCAGAAGAACCAGGAAACAGAACAAAGGATATGCCCCTAAAACCTGGAAATAAATGAACTTGACTGAGAAGTATATTTTCACCAGATCTGAAGATGGCCTTTTAAATTTTTTTTTGGGGGGGAGGGGAGTATTGTTTTTGTTTGTTACTACATTATGTATTTTTGTGGCCTTATATCCTAAACCCTCAAATGAAGGGCAGTTTGGGAATTTAATTTTTAAAAAATACATACATCTGATGTGAGAGATCGCCAGTGCAGTATGGTGCCTAGAAATGGGGTGGCTAACCTGTTACCCCCCCCCAATCTTATTGTACTTCATCAGACCCAACCAGCATAGGGAAGATGGGAGTTGTAGTTGAGCAACATTTGGAAGGCCCAAAACTAACCATTGCTGGGCCAGAATGTTTAGACAGATTAGGTGGATTTGAGTTCAATCCCCATTCAGTCATAAAGAACACTGAGCGACTTGGCTCCCCCCCCCCCCGCCCATGTTGCCATCCCATCATTAGAACGGGGTCTACTGGATCATGCCAATGGCCGATCTAGTTCAACACTGTGTTTTCAACAGCAGTCAATAAGAGGCGGCCAGGAATGCAGGCAACAGCTTTCCCCATGGCCGTTCGTTTCCCTGTAACACGCATTCAGAGACATACCAAGAAGCTCTGACTACAACCACTGGGACATTCAAACAGACAGATGTGCAAATGTTTCTGCAACACTTACTATTTCATTTCATCCTAAAATAAAAATGCAGGCAAGACCAATGACTTAGCCAGCTTTCAATCAAATGGTTAGATCCTGCCATTTGGCAACATCCATTTTATGCGGAAAACATAACCAAAACATTTTGTACGACTTCTGAATCAAAAAGTAACAAAGTCAGACAACTGCAAAGAAGTGGGCAAATTCTGATACAAATATTTTTAAAGATTGTTCCGTGGTTGCTGCTGTTTTAAAGGAGGTTTGTCTAGAAAATTACAATTGTTCAGTAAGCATGAGAGATTTCATTTGTAATTCAAAACACCCCGGTTATTTGTTTTTCCTCAAAATATAAAGGTAAGCCGTGCTTTATAAATATGCAACAAAGTTTCAAATAAGATGCAAACACCAGCATCCTAATGTTTTCATTTAATTACCCCTGAAACGCATTCTATTTAATATTCATTACTCAAAAGCCAATTTAAAAGGGAAAGAGGTGATGGTACTTATTCAGAAAGACATGCTTTCATTCACTGCAATAGTTATCTAATATACGGAAGTTAATAAAGCAGATTAATCTACAAGTCCCTTTAAGCCATCACTGAGTTTAGAACAACTGCCTCTTTGACCTTTAACCCTCCTGCTGTGCACCAGTAGCAGGTGCCAGCTGCGCTAAAACGATGGCTGACGTGTTTGAACGCAAAGCCTTTTCTTACTTTGCCTCTGACCAGCAGCTGACCCTGTAGGAGCAATTGTTTCATCTGTTGGCCTAAAGGGTACATAAACCAGAAACGGATAAACAAAAAGCATATATACACCAGCTGCCTAGCCTTAGGGTACACCTCTACCATCAACACCTCTAGCAATTTTTTCTGAAAGCCAAATTGCAGCCTTTTTGTCTCCATCCATGGACTAGGCGATACTTGTTACTTTACGAAGCTAAACTTCTATGCACACCAAAGTAGCACACTGTATTGTTAAGTGCTTAACAAGCTTTCTGATCCGGGAAGTCATTCTTGCTCGATTTGACTGTTTTGTTTTACAAACAGATTGCACTCTTAAAGTGCAACTGCTCTGAAGAACTATAAAGTAGCCAGCTTCGGATTAAAAGCGGAAAAGTTATGCAAGATGCAAAACAATGGACGAAAGGTTTAGTGGGGTCCCCTCCTCCATTTTATAATTTTACACAGAGAATTGTAAGCACAGCATTCTGTGCAGGTGGAATTATACCTGCATTGTGCTTTTATCAAAGCTGCTGACACCGTCACACCATTATGAAATATTGTTTTGCTTATTGAATTACTCTGCCTTAAGATGAGAAGGCAATTATTTTGTTGATAAAAGTTACACGAGCACAAAGGCAGAGTAATTAATAAATGTATTATACGTCTGACAGAATAAAAAGTTAATATATTTTAAGGCACATCCAGTTCCTCCCCCCAAATTCATGAAATTATTTATATTAAACTATCAATCAATGCTGAAATGCCTAAATTTATGTCAATAGTTCAATAAGTGGCTTTGAGATTGAATTTTGGCTCATTCAATAAAGTATCTTTTCCTGTTCCTTAACCACCCACATCTCTGCTGATTGGGTCTACAGCTGTTATATTTCTTTCAATTAAGAAAAAGTTATGATGCTTATTGGATCATATCCTTAAAATATGCTAAAATCCTGGATCCAGATATGAGTGGTTGCCCATTGTTTGGGGCCTGAGGGTACATTTAATTTTGATAGAGTGAGATGGGGGCATCACCCCCTCTGGTTGCTTTTTTCCTCCCTCCCCTGGGTTACCCTCCCCTCCCCTGAGAAAGAGAAAAAGCACACACACATTTGTTTAAACAAATCCTCTTCTTGTGTTATAGCCACCCCACCCCACCCTTCATAGTAAGGCTATAGTCTTGTCCACATAGTATTCTAGTTGCTATAAAAATGACTGAGATGCCGTCTGAAAAGGTAGAATCAAAAAGATAATGTGCTATACAGTGCTGAGAACATTCATCCAAAGGTGAACAGGGGTGATCAGACTTTTGCTTTTTTACTTATTGTGAAAAACACTAGCGTGAAACATTAAGGCATTTTATTAATGGCGTATTTTAACCCGATCCCCCTGTGAAGCAGACTAATTTTTAATCCTTTTGTAAACTACTAGGCACACTGCTGCTTCTCCCACTGCTTAATACCAAGAAAAGCAATCAGAATTTTAAATATGAAGAAGGTACCGCAAAGTATGTCAAAGCACTGAATATCTCCTGCAAGTTACACATGGGCGCCCCATAGGAAGGACAGACTATTCCCTCTAAGGGCTGTGGTTAACTTTGGGATGAACAACATAACCAGCACTGAAGAACGGAAACTTCTATTGATTTATGAACTGCAGAAAACGTATTAACATAACTTCTATTTACGTCGGAGCGAGTTGTTAAGTTACAGCTTATGTATGCGATTCAAACATTAGTTAATTAAATGCAACACTTTTAAAAAAACAGTTGGGGAAGGGTGTTGGCTTTGTTTAATCTTAGCAAGGACGGAATAGCTGCATTTGTAATTTGTAGTAAAAGAGGAAGCAAGCACAAGGATATTTAAAGAGGATGCATTTTACTATGTTGAACAAGACTGTATTAAAGCTAAGAAGTGATACTGGTTAGGAATATAAAACAACACCCAATCATATAATAAAAAAAAGAAATTATGCATAATTGGGCTTCTTACATTCCACGTTTCTAGAGCAGTTTCACTTATGTGAGCAAGGGCAACTCCATTTGCATTCTGCACAAATTTCTATTTCATTTCTTCAGCAGGCAAGATCAGGCAACGGAGAGAGCTAAAACCTCTTAAAGATCATTGCTCCAGGACTAACTATCTGATATACACTCACAGAAGTAGTTTTCATTCTGAGACATAATTAAATAAATGCCTTTCACTGAACTTCTAATACTCTTAATAAGACTATATGTTTTAAATGCCTCTGACTATATCCACAATATTATTATTCCTACCCCTCAAGGCTTTAGCAGAGGTCCTGTTTATTGTATAACCCAATCAAGCCAAGCAGTGAAGCACTTGGATAGTCTGCTCTTTGCTATGTGTTCAGATGTTTTATGAAGTTATGAGGCCTTTATCTCACAGGACCAACATATATTTGAATCTTAACATATGCATGTGGTTTCAGATGGAGATAAGCAGATGGCATGCTTTACTACGTTATACGTATGCTCACAATAATCTGAATAGTTTTACAATGGTCTTTCATCCTCTAATCTTCCCTCTCTCATATCCCTGCTGCCAGCACAGCACATCCTCCTCATCTATTACTTCTTTAATATCCCAGTAGTCAGGAGGATAGCAAAACAGCAGTGCAGTGCTATGGTGGTCAGCTGAAATTGTTCTCATGGTTCTAAAGACTAAGACCACTCTTTCCTTTGGCTCTTTATGCCACAAGAAAAGACATGTAGTCCCCCTAACTCTAGGCTGCCATTTGCCTTGTGTCTGTGCACCATGTCATGTGATCAATTACGTGGAGCAGGGCTTACTTAGCCTCCCAAAATAATATTTTATTCAAGTTGGCACCCCTGGGTGGTACAGTTGATATGGCATAGGAACTGGTCAATGCCAGCTGAATAAAGGAGCAGTTTGGCATTCATTCTATGGAACCAGCAAATAGCATTTCTCGTTAAACAGAACCAGAATGTTGGAAGGGACCTTAAATGTCATCTAATCCAGGAAAGCCACTGTCGTGCTATAGCTGGTTAAAATGTATTTCCATTTCTTCAGTAACAAGAAAACTTTCTTTTACCTACCTATTTGACGCTTGTGCAGATATGCACCTGTATTTAGGGATGCTCCTTTCGTTATTTTAAAAGAAGCACAATATAAACAGTGCTTCCGCCAGAACAGAGGAACAGGGGAAAATATTCTGTTACATTGCATCACTTTAAAGAACTGACAAGCCTCTTTAAGCTCACAGTACAATTAGTCATTAGGGCCTAGTTTTCTAGCACTGTTAAGCAATTTGTAATAACCCCCTTCCTTTTAATAGGGTTAGGCATTACTTACAAGACACAGCTGTCTAGAAAACTGAAACCTCTAGTTGTGAAGCAACAGTCTTGTTCATTAGCCGCCATGATAGTCAAATCAGCTCTAAAGCCAGGGTTTAATGGCCTGCCGATGAATAATCAATGGCTCACTTTTCATCTGAGTGTGAAAATGAGAATAATCTAATTCATTGTCCCTCTGGTAAGATTCAAGTCCTTGGGTTCTGTTTCTATTCAGGGCTGATTTATAACCCAATGGAAACCTGATGTAAACATATAATCAATGAGTCCCATCATTGCTGATAACCGCCCCCAACTGGCTCACTCCCTCATCTCAAAAAGCCATCCCTTTAGGCTATTAGCTCCGTCCAGCTAACTCTTTCTACTATCCCTGCCTGCTGCTTTTACCTTGGCCATTCGTTTAGACCAGCAGAGTCAGAAGTAATTTTATACGCAGCAGAGAGCGGGTGGAATTGATTTTTCACTCAGCACTCAGTTCCCATCTGAATAATTATCAATTTTACTGCCTCATAAAGGAGAGAGTCAAAATTTCAAATCAATTCAAAAGAGCTTCTGAGACTGGAGAAACTGTGCGCAAGGAGAAAGGTCAAAGTTGGTAGTGACCTCGGGAGATGATGTCAGGTATTAGAACACTGAATGGTTGACATCAGAAGCACTCAATACGCTATGACTCGTGCTAATGCAAATCATATTTATGCTGACTACTGGAGACCAGTCATTAATATTTAAAAGAGTACCTGAAAGCCTGCATTCAGACGAACTATAATGTATTCGACA
Organism: Podarcis melisellensis; assembly: GCF_964234715.1. Classification (NCBI taxonomy): domain Eukaryota; kingdom Metazoa; phylum Chordata; class Lepidosauria; order Squamata; family Lacertidae; genus Podarcis; species Podarcis melisellensis. The sequence continues at coordinate 110,217,208 of NC_138530.1, read as the reverse complement.
AACTGCGAAGCTAATAAAGACAGATCACTGCTTGTTCCTATGATATAAATTTCAGGGTTGCCAAGCGTCATTAACACAAACTACGGCGTTAAGGTCATAAGGAAGGCAAACGTATGAAAATCCTGATTTGAGGTCAGTATGCTATTATTTCTGATCCTACAGTTGTATTTATAGAGCAGGAACTGTACTGTACACAGTGACAGGTGAGTACTGAGTACACCGCCAAGTTCTAATCAATTTCTGCTTTGGATTGGCTTCTGCAGGAAGTCGTAGCGAGAGGGAATGATGGCAATGAATCACATGCCGATAATAATGCCAGTCAAATGCATGCCTAAATAATATGCTGTGTACCAGTTCCTTATTTGCCTTTATTTGGATCAAAGATCACCCAATGTAATCGGAACAATAAATAAATCTTGTAAACTTAAGTAGCAACCACCATTTCTGTTACCTAACCATCAGTACAATCTCCAGGTCACTAAAGATCTTCCACTGATGTCACTCTGTCCTGATTACAGCCATAAATCCAAGCAGTTACATGGTATTTAGTTAACAATCTGTTCTTAAAATGGCCACCAGTCTGCCGTTTGGGATTAAATCATTCACCAAAGACAAAACTGACTATGAAACTGCCAAAATCCATGGTTCCTTGCAACAATAGTGCATCCCATAATAATAGAAACAGAAGCACAACACCTCTCTGTATCGTCTTCAGATCGTGAAATTTTTATTACTCGATTTGCCTTGAAAAGACAAACGACAATCAATTGCTTAGTTGAATATCATATGAGCATCTAGTTATTTTTTAATTTAGAACTACTGTATTCCGTCTGCTTATCTCTGAGGTGACTCAGATAAAAGATTAAATACTAATACAAAATATAATACTAAGATACTAAGTAAAATCCATCTAATATACAAGGAAAAAGAAAAGTCAGAAGAGTAAGTGTACTTACTAAAAGCTGGTACGATTAATATATATGTTGAAGACTCAAGTACATTAAAAAGCCTTCACCAGACACCTAAAAGACATTTAAGTAGGTACTAGGCAAAAATGTTTAGGGACGCAGGTGGCGCTGTGGGTTAAAGCCTCAGCGCCTAGGACTTGCCAATCGAAAGGTCGGCGGTTCAAATCCCTGCGGCGGGGTGCGCTCCCGCTGCTCGGCCCCAGCGCCTGCCAACCTAGCAGTTCGAAAGCACCTCCAGGTGCAAGTAGATAAATAGGGACCGCTTACCAGCGGGAAGGTAAACGGCGTTTCCGTGTGCGGCTCTGGCTCGCCAGAAGCAGCGATGTCACGCTGGCCACGTGACCCGGAAGTGTCTCCGGACAGCGCTGGCCCCTGGCCTCTTAAGTGAGATGGGCGCACAACCCCAGAGTCTGTCAAGACTGGCCCGTACGGGCAGGGGTACCTTTACCTTTACCTTTAGGCAAAAATGTTTAGGGAGAAAGCTCCAAAGTCAAGCTGCCACACTTCAAAAAAAGGGCCCTGCCCCTGTCATTTGTCTTTTCAAGGTAAATCAAACTTCCAAAGGTGGAGGCAACTGGATCAGGGCTTCAGTTGATAAACTAAGCAAACAGGCACACACATATAAGAGAAGATTGTTGCCCTGAGGCTGTTTAGGGCTTCAGACACTAAAATGCACTTTGAACTGCATCCAAAAGCATACTAGAAGCCAGCAAAGTTCTTTTGGTTCCAGCAAAAACATATTCAGCACAGCAGGTTCCCATCAGTAACTTGGTCACTGAACCTGCTGAAGTTTCTGAAAACTCTTATACAGGCAGCCTAATGTATAGCCACATGTGAGATATCAACATAGCATGGATAAATGTGGCAAAATTTTAGTTATCAAGGAGAGGCTGCAGCTAGCACGCCAACTGAAGGCAGAAAGTTTTCCACCCTACAGACTTCATTTGGGTGCCTATAAGCAAGGCTTGACCTAAAAACACCACCACCAAATTCTCTTAAGGGAAACTGCAATTCCATCAAGAGCAGGCCAAATATTAACTCACTACCCAATCATACCATCTATGAACATTCTTCAGTCTTGTCTGTTGAGATTTAGTTTATCAGCATTTATTGAGATACCTACACCTATTCCTGTCCCAGGCATTCACCACTATATTTGGATTGGGAGAAGGATGGTTTCACTAAACAGGATGTAAGGCAAAATGGATTACTTGGGAGCCAAAAGTGCTTTAGTTAAGGGGGTCAGCATGCCAACAAGTGATCAAGACTATATTTCTTGGTAAACTGCCTATATTTCAGAGGTCAACCAGGACTCCGGTAGGTGTGTCAGTAACATCAAGCTGTAAACTCCCATAGTACCAGACCATTGGGCCATGCTGGCTGGGAATGACAGAACTTGAGATTCTGAAACATCTCGAGAGTATCAGGCTCAGGAAAACTGGTATGCAGGATTCCAAATCCGGCCACACATTTGGAAAGGTACCACAAAGAGGTCAACTTATTTTCAACCCCAACTTTCCAATAATGAGTTAATATTTTTCACTGTTGTTGCATCCCAGGTTGCAATGCTTTTCACTGAGCTATCCACAATGGCCCCAAGATTTCTTTCCTGAATACTTAACCACTGAAGACTCCCTTAGTGCATTATAGAAGCTTCTGAACTTCTATAATAAAATCAGTTCACATGTGTGCTGCTTGGTCACATGGGGTTTTTGGCATAGTGCCTTTTGCTTTCCGGCAGAGATGCACTGACACTGGAAATCCAGTGCGAAAGGAGGTTGTGGGGGAATAGGTCTCTTGTGTGCAGATGACCCCAGCATCTCCCACAGTGGGCAAAGGTACCCACTTATTTGTAAGGTAGTTGATACTGGGCCAATGAGGAAGACTATTGTGATTGTTGACAGTGAGGTCATCAGCGCCTGGAGTTAAGAACATGATCTCCCCATGACCACTGTATCACTAGAGGCTTTTTCTAAACTTCCAAAACAAAAACACCAGCAATTTTTTAAAAAGTCTCATCTATTAACTGATAAACTGAACTATCTTTATAAACTTGCTTTATAAGAAAGAAGAGGAGCTACAACAGCAGCGCAGATGTTATTTGCCCAAAGATGGAAGGCAGACAAAGTACCTACAAGAGAAGAACGGCTGACAAAGATGATGGACTATGCCAAAAATGACCAGGAAGATTTTGTGGGAACGTTTAGGAATGCAGGGGAGGATATATTGTCTAAGATATCCTATCCCAACTTGTCTTTACAAGTTCAACAAAATCAGCACAGTTAACATTCCCCGTTTTTTAAACACACGCACAGCAGGTAGCTTGCTCAGACTCGTTAGAGTCTCTGTAAATATTTCCTGGTATTTTCCCTGTTTAATCCTAAAATAAGACTCTACGCAGTCTTCTGATGTTTAAATGTGGTGACTATCTCCTTATGGGAGAAAGTCCCCCTTTTCTTCTCTTGGCCTGGAGCCACGGGTGAATTTTAGTAGCGCTGTTGTTAAGATGTCATCGATAGAGATAAGAGGGACAAGAAGAGAAAAGATGGTCGCCAGCCTGTAGATTCTAGATTATTCCACTTCAGGAGAGGCCACGCCCATCTCAAGTTACACACAGGAAGTTTCATCTCAGTCCTGGAAAGCAGGAAGTTCCGGCTGGAGGACTGAGACAACCTTCCTGTCTACTCTAGCAATGTTGTGTTTGACTGCACCTGATTCTTACATCCCACAGATTTACTATCAAGAGGATAATAAATTTAATAAAGAATGGGGGAAATTTATGTCACTTCAAAGAACACTGTAAACAATTAAAAACGTTGGCAGGATTCTAAAAAAAACACTTGCAATGTAGCGAGAAATTGAGGGTTAAGAAAATATGGAGAACATTATATGATACATTTGGAAAAGAATAAATTTGGAAACCATGGAGGAGTGGAAGGAAGTTCTGGGACTCAGAGAATCCTATGTGTACATGATTAGGATTTATTTGTGATGATAATTGTTAAAGGCAAAAACGAATATTATTATTTTTTTAAGAAAGAAAGGAGAGGAGAGGAGAACACCTTTGCTCACAACGATAAAAATGGAGGAAAGCTGCACAATGCTACGGAGCTTACCTGCTGCAATACCTCTGAGTTCTGCTGCATGAAGTGCAGTAATCTTTGCCCGTCTTGTGAAGTCTCTCCACATCTCAGAGGTTTCTTGCCTGCTTTTGCTATGTGCTTAAAGAGGTAGGTGACAATGTAGTCTAAACTTGCACAGCAGCTGGAGGAGACAATCGTATCTGCACACGGCAAACAAAATAAAATATAATTAATTAGGAGACAGTTCTAATAGTAACATCCTAGATGAGAAGGAGAAATCACAATATTACAGTGAGATGAGGTATCTGGATGAAAATGTTTCACCGCACCGTTGCTCTTCTTCGGTAGGTTTAACATATTCAAAGTAGATTTCAGTGCAACAGGCCCTCTTCTCTCACTCTAAACCGCACAGGGGGACTCCTAAACCCCACGGGTATTCTGCCTAGTTGTAAGCACTCCTGCTGGGTGTTCCAAATTGCAGGATTCCAGCTGCTTCCTTATTGCTATGAAATTATGAAACCTGAAGAGTTTGTACTTGGGGGATAAGAGCAAATGTTTTCATTCTCCTGCTTTAAAATCCTAACTGAAGAGCCAATATCGCAATTTGCCTGAAAATGAATGCACAGGTTGAACATGCAATCCAAGGGTCTTTTATTATTAATATTCAGGATATTGTAGGGACGTGGGTGGCGCTGTGGTTTAAAACACTAAGCCTCTTGGGCTTGCCGATCTGAAGGTCAGCGGTTCAAATCTGCGCAACAGTGGTGAGCTCCCATTGCTCTGTCCCAGCTCCTGCCAACCTAGCAGTTCAAAAGCACACCAGTGCAAGTAGACAAATAGGTACCGCTCCGGCGGGAAGGTAAACAGCATTTCCGTGCGCTCTAGTTTCTGTCACGGTGTTCCGTTGCTGGCTCCCTCAGCCTGAAAGCAAGATGAGCACCGCATCCCATAGTCACCTTTGGCTGGACTTAACCATCCAGTGGTCCTTTACCTTTACCTTATTCAGGATATTATTAAGAATTTGGAAAAATGACACAAACTTGCCAGCTATCAAAAATATTAAAAATTGTATTTCGATAGAACATTAAACCTTAGGATGACAATAATACTGAGGTATGGAATGAGAAATGACGGAAGTAAATGGCTGTTTGGATATTTTTATTGCAATCAGAATAATCATGGAGCCCAAGAAAGTAAAATCTCTCACTGCCTCCATTTCTTCCCCTTGTATTTGCCAGTAGGTGATCGGACCAGTGACCATGATCTTTGTTTTTTTGATGTTCAGCTTCAGACCATATTTTGCACTCTCCTCTTTCACCCTCACTAAAAGGTTATTTAATTCCTCCTCACTTTCTGCCATCAAGGTTGTGTCATCTTAATATCTGAGGTTGTTGATATTTCTTCCGGCAATCTTAATTCGGGCTTGGGATTCATCCAGTCCAGCCTTTCACATGATGAATTCTGCATATAAGTTAAATAAGCAGCGAGACAATATACAGCCTTGTTGTACTCCTTTCCCAATTTTGAACCAATCAGTTGTTCCACATCCAGTTCTAACTGTAGCTTCTTGTCCCACATAGAGATTTCTCAGGAGACAGATGAGGTGATCAGGCACTCCCATTTGTTTAAGAACCTGCCATAGTTTGCTGTGGTCGACACAGTCAAAGGCTTTTGCATAGTCAATGAAGCAGAAGTAGATGTCTTTCTGGAACTCTCTAGCTTTCTCCATAATCCAGCACATGTTTGCAATTTGGTCTTTGGTTCCTCTGCCCCTTCAAAATCCAGCTTGCACTTCTGGGAGTTCTCGGCCCACATACTGCTTAAGCCTGCCTTGTAGAATTTTAAGCATACTCTTGCTAGCGTGTGAAATAAGTGCAATTGTGCGGTAGTTGGAGCAGTCTTTGGCACTGCCCTTCTTTGGGATTGGGATGTAGACTGATTACTGATGCAATAACTTTGCCTACTCTTTGGAGAATGTTCATTGTATTTACATTAACTAGAATTATCTGCTCAGCTTGTAATGTGGATAAAAATATTCATGTTGCCATTATATCATCATAACCTTACTCCAACACATGCTGCCTCAGTTCAATGAAAACAGAGTCTGTTTGCTTATATGCATTAGCATATGGCAACAATAGATTGGTTATTTTCTATCTGTGCCCTGTTTATAAATGTAGGCAATCTTATCTAGTTTCTCATTACTGGGTTATTTGGTCTTCTTTTCCCACATCATAGTTTTTTCTAGCGTTACTCTGTATCCAAGTGCAGCTTCTCTTTCAGTTCTAACGGCAGTCACGCTTTAAGCTACTGCAGATAATTTGTCTCCCTTTTTGTTCAAAGAAGGAGAAAATGGAACGGAGGCTGGTATAAGAAACAATCAGATTCTTAGGAGATTGCCTGCATTTGGGGATTCAACCTGCTCCCAAGTGAGGACAATTGACTCTGAGGGTTGCAAATCTAGGTCACCATGGAATTGGTTTTGATTGCCTAGCTTTTGGATGGGTGCACGAATTAAATTGTTAAAATATTCATTTGGAAGAGAAAGAGAAAGTGTATGATAGACTCAATTAAGTGTATCCCCCTAAACTGTGATGAGTGGAAACCTGCCAATATTGCAGTGAGCATTTGAGAACTTCTCTCTAGACGCCAGATTGTTGATCTGTGCCAGTTCTGCTTCATAAACGTTGTTTTCAAGTTTACTTGTATTTGAACATCATTGCAATATATTTTTTCCTAAGCTAAGTTCTCCTGAGGTCTTAGAAAGGATTTTGCAGACAATATAGCCACAATTAGTCTCAAGACTCTCTTAATCTTACCAAGTATGAAACATTCCTGTGAATTTCTGATAATCCCCATTTCTACTGGCTTCAAATGGAGGTGAACTTTCGTATCTCTTTCCCAGAGAGTTTCTTTATTTGTAGAATCTACCCAATCTATCTATTATCCATCTCTCATAATAATGCCCCATCCATTCACCATGCTGCTGAGGTTGTCATACATGGTTATCTCATTTTATCATCTCACCAGCATGTAAGCATTGAATCTAACACCGAGAAATTAGACATCCTTACACATCAAGTCACACAGAATTCACTACATTAAGTGCAGGATCAAAGCTTAAGATCAAGATACTTTAAATTCCCAAATGGACGAAAATGCAGAACCAAGCAATTCCTTCTCCCCAAGGCATGGCAGTCTAGTGTAGTGCAACGGGAGTTATTACGATGACTTGTGATCTCAGGGCTACTTGATGTACAGGTGAAACTCAAAAAATTAGACTATCGTGGAAAAGTTCATTTATTTCAGTAATTCAACCTAAAAGGTGAAACTAATATATGAGATGGACTCATGACATGCAAAGCGAGATATGTCAAGCCTTTATTTGTTATAATTGTGATGGTTATGGCATACAGCTGATGAAAACTAGACCCCCTATAACAGGATGGGCAACTTCAGGCCCTCTGGGCTTCTCTGTCTGGTCCTTGGGATTTTTGCTGAAGTGGAACCCAAGGCAGGACCAATGTTGGGTGGGACTATTCAGTGGTACTGAGTACTTTGAGACAAAACAAACAAGCTTCAATGTGAGTCATGGGGACGACGACGACTGGTTTTTCACTTCTGACATTGGGATCATTTGAACAGGTTGTGAAAAGTAGAATTTGAAAGATGTATGTAGATGACCAGTGACTACCATACCCATTTGGGGTGGAGGAAGGCGGATTTCTCATCTACTCCCCCATTTCCCCCTTGTAATTCTATTTTTGATATCATCGTTTCCAAGGGCAGTATTGACTGTGACATAGAAGTGGAGGGAGGAAAAACCTCAATCGAGAACCTGACTGTTGCTTTGAGGTGAACTAAAGTCATTATTCAAACAAAGGTCTGAGAGATATGACCAAGAACACAACTCCAGCCATCAAGATATATGAAGTAATTGTTTGAAAAGTGCAAAATTAATCTATTATGTTGACCACTCAAGGAAAGCAACTGCATGGGCCTGGTTCAGATATTTCCATCCAATCTTTCTCCTATGTTTTGGGTAGACAGGATGGGAAAAGAGCATACCTTCCCTCATGGGCGTAGTGAAGAGGCGGCAGCTGCCCCCTAAATAAATAAAAATCAATACAAATCTGAGGTTCTGTCTCCCCTACCTAACAAAAATCCTGGCCACTCCTATGCCTTCCCTACCCACCCATCTGGCTGACACGTTTAGCTTCTGAAGCCACTCAATGTCCACATGTAAGCATAACACTTCAATAGGACATGCATAAGAAATATCCAATGTGGATAGGCCCAAATAATGCAGAATAATAGGCCAAAATAATGCAGAAAGCTTCCAGGCATTTCCTGAGATATCTAGTGTGCTGTTCTGGTCTATGTGCACTGGATGTTAGGCATGCATGCCATTCTGAAATGCTACGTGTTCATACAAACATATAGTAAAACAGGCATGTAGATGGGTGGGGAGGCCCATTCTCTCTCCCTGAAATGTGCAGGAATAAGATCAGGGGGTGGGTACTGTCCAAACTAAGTTTGTTTGTTTGTTATTAAAAAACCAAAAAGGGATGCAAGATTTCTAAATGTTCTAGGTAGAGTGCAGATGGGCCTAAAAAAATAAAAATAAAATGTTAGCCCTTTCCTTATTTGAATGGAATAGTGGTTCCCTTATTGAAAAACAAAAACTCGGCTCACAAAGAAACGTGTGTTTTAAAAAGAAGAGGACATGATTCTTCAAACAATGTTTAGTAAAGTAAAACACATTGCCTGGCCTAAAATCGGCTATGCAGTACAAAGGTTTGAGGGAAATTAACTACCAGGTTTTTAGCCCTCCTGATTAGACCGTATAAAGAGAATAACTGAACACAAATTCAGCCCTAGGTATTTAGTAGCTGCTGAATAACGAAGGGGATGAGGGCGGCTTATGTGAACAGTGTAGGATCAGGCCCATTATGTTTTCACTTCTAAAGGCTTCTGGCCTTGTAGCTGCATATGGAAGTAATGAACACTTTAAGAAATGTATTTGGAAATGCATATTTCATAAGCGAGTTTTGCAGTACTTTTAAACCAGTGCTTTGACTCTATTTGTTTTAAAATTGAATAACACAAAGTAAATCACTAACATCCATTTAGAAACCAGTAGCTGTTCTAAACATGCTGATACTGTACAAGTAGATATTTTATATTCCTCTGTAAGTGATCTTAGCAGCACAGTGGAGAGGTCTACCCTCTCATCTGCTCACGAGGATGCAATTTAAGTATTAAGAGCTACTTATATTTTCCCATAACTGTATATCAAAGATGCTTGTGGCACTCATTTTTCTTCTTATTGTAAGAGTGTAACAGAGGAGGATGTGATGCAAGACCCCCACGCTGATTTTAATGGACAAGCAGAGTCATTTGTTGAACGCGAATGCAGTCCTTATTGCATTTTACTCAAGGCAGACAGACAAACAGCAGGCAGGCAAGTTAAAAGGGGAGGAGGAGGAATGACAATTGTTGCTCTGGTAAACAAAGAGAGAGAGGGGAAGTGTCTGCAGCAGTGATACCATGAAACATCTGGTAGGCAACCTGGCTAATGAGAAAAGGGAATATGACATCTGTATTCAAGCCAACTTCCTATTACATTAGCACCAAGGTACTGCTGCTATTTCTTGTTACTTGAAAAGGCCCATTTGGCCCTAGCATTTTATGAATAAGCATAGATGGAAGAACTATTTTCAACACTTGACAGCATTACTGAACAGACCATAATCTAAGAGCTTTCTTTCGTTTAAGATGAAGATAGCAGGAAGAGGTACAAGTGCAATGCTTGCTATGTTCCTGGACTAGGTTCTTTTTACACCATACCTAAATGATCTCTTTTAAGGGAGCTTGAAAGTAAACAAACTAATCTATTTAACATCCAATTAAAATGGCAGGACACCAAAAAAATGCCATGCCTTCATTTTAGTTAATGAATGGCAGTATGTTATCAATCACAGAAAAATTAGAAAAGCTTTACATGGCGATTAGGGAGAACATCATACAAGATACATTAAAAGGTTTCAGTCGGATGTGGAAAAGCCAGGCAAACACTTTAGAAAAGGGCTCTTGAAAGTGTTTATCTTTACTGTGAAGTCTATATGAGGGCTTCCATCACACATGATTTACAACCAAGGCACACCAAAGGAATAAATATTATTGCAGAGTATCGAATATACTGTAGAGTGTGGAACTATGATGCACACAGTACTTCCATTCAGGATACTTGTATAAAACAAAAAAGTTTAAAGATGTGGGTTTTCACATCTTTTGCTCTACTGTTTAAACCGCAATATATGCCAAGCACTTCAATGACACAAGGCGGAAAGGGCTAGCACTTTAAACAAGCAAACAAATACGTCTTAGCAGATGCTCTTCTGTTCTACTAAGCACAGGATATAGGTTGCTTACTCTAATGGTCTGATGTTAGCACATCCAAAGCCTAGTTTTGTATTTAACTGTTGGGTGACATTTGCCCACTGCTTCTGCATGTGAAAATCATGGCTGCAGTTTTCAAAAAGAGTGCTTATGAGTTGGTCGGTGTTACATTTGTGAATTTACCGACATGCCCTGTATTTCGTGTGGTGCCAAGGAGTGTGGTGGAGTCTCCTTCTTTGGAGGTCTTTAAGCAGAGGCTTGACAACCATATGTCAGGAGTGCTCTGATGGTGTTTCCTGCTTGGCAGGGGGTTGGACTCGATGGCCCTTGTGGTCTCTTCCAACTCTATGATTCTATGATTCGTGTGTTTGCATTTGTATAATAATAATAATAATAATAATAATAATAATAATATTTTTTATTTATACTCCGCCCTCCCCAGCCAAGGCCGGGCTCAGGGCAGCTAACAAGAAATAATAAAAACAAGTTGAATGAATACAACTTAAAAACAAGATTAAAATACAACAATTAAAATATTGAAAGATTAAAATATTAAAATGCAGCCTCATCACAGGAGGAGAAAGGGAAAAAGGGAAAAAGAAAGAGGCGGAGGGAATCAAATTGGCTCCAAGCCAAAGGCCAGGCGGAACAACTCTGTCTTACAGGCCCTGCGGAAAGAGATCAGATCCCACAGGGCGCTGCTCTCATGAGATAGAGCGTTCCACCAGGCCGGAGCCAGAGTTGAAAAGGCCCTGGCTCTGGTTGAAGATAATCTAACTTCCTTAGGGCCCGAGACCACTAGGGTGTTGCTATTTATGGACCGTGAGGCTCTCCTTGGAACATACCAGGAGAGACGGTCCCGTAGGTGTGAGGGTCCTAGGCCGTGAAGGGTGCTTTAAAAAGGAAAATAATGCTTTGAATGTCTGCTGTGCGGTGCGTTGGCCACAGCTCATTGCAGAAAAGCACCATACAATTAAACTCCATCTATCAATCCATCAAACTGAGAGACAGTTGAATTTCCAGTATTCTGACATCCCTACTAACATCCGCCATCCTTACAAACACCCAACTCTACTTTAGGAACAGAAAACATTATCCAGTTTCATGGGAAGTTTAATTATGAAGCAATTTTATGCACTTGGACCAGGAAGCTTGAGTTCAAATTCCAGCCCACCAATGAAGTCAAGGGAACTACTATTGCTTGATTAATTTCCCTCTGCAAAATGAAAATATTGGTGACAGGCTTGTTTGTAAGGTTGAATGAGATAGAGAAACTATGCCTGGTTAGAATGTTCTGAGGAGAGCAAATTATGCATTAAAAAAAATTGTTTGGAGCAACACTGAAGAAAGGGAAAAAAGTTGAATTTAAATGAGTGTGTATCGACCATGATTCAACATCAAAAGTTCTTAATGAATGGCAGCAATATGCATATTTATCTGTCATTAAATTCACTGGGAATTATGTCACTGACGTCCATGAGCTGATGTCTATACCCATGACTGCTTGAGGACCAGAACTGTTAATTTCCCCACAAAATAACCATTTTATATAAAAATAATAATACTGTGCAACATTGGAGTCACAGCAACAAAATTAAATTCTCTGGAAGCTATACCATATTGCTTTTGACTGCTGCACAGTAGTTTTTACACCCTTCCTTATCTGAGTTGCATGGTGTACTTACCCAGTGCTGTAAGTCCTTCAGATATTGAAGTAAATATATACATTAGTACATGAGGCTCTAAACTGGTGATAAAACTCATGTGGTCCTGGGTGAGACATTCCAAGAGTGGATAATAAGACTGGCTTAGTTTTCGATATTGCTAGGGTTGGGGGGAGGGAGAGACCGAGAGAAAGAGAACAGATGAAAAGTTACTCCATGTGGATTACTAACATTTATTGCATTAAAATACCTGCAAAGTAACTTCAATGCATTCTGGATTATCTACCGCATTAAATCAATTTTACACTGGAAACAAACCCAGTATAAGATATACCCTGGGCTGTATTTAGTCTGTTCTGTAGACCACCAAACTGATGCCAAAGTAATCTGCATTTTGAAACTTGTATTAATTATGCAAATACAGCCAGCTTATTCATAGATCAGATCATTTTGCACACTTCATTCTGTTAAGTATGGAAAGAGGAAAGGAGCTGCTCAAGCACTAAAGATTTCCCCGCTAACTAAGGCAATATTCAAAGTATAGAACACACAATTCTGTCTATATGTTGACTTCCCTACTGGAGAGAGAGGAGAGATAATTGTGTGCATTTACGCACATGTAGGCATACTCTGTGGGTGGAAAGGGAGTGAGAATATGCACCTTTACTTCTGAGCAACAAAGCAACAGCCATAACACCTAAGAATTTACCAGTTGCTACCCTAACTTTTAAAAACATTAGCAAATCTTGCTTCCATTCTGCAAACACAGATATGTTCCTAGCTGTTATTGGGGACAGCGTGGAGGAGCAACAGAACATCCACACAGCCCAAACAATATTCTGTTCCAGGCATGGCTTTGTTTGTTCCTTGTTGTCATCTAAGAGTATCATGCCCTGGATTTTAATCCTAAAATTGAAAATAGTCTATTTCCAGGCTCTTACTGAAATCAGTGTCCTGGGCTGGATATGCACCAGATTTTAGCCTTCAGACTCTGAAAATAGCTTAATCATTTGGGGGGGGCATGCGTTTTGAGGGAGAAATATACAACTATCCTATTGCTGCTTTAAAAATAAATAAATCACAGTACATTAACTGCTTACAAAAAAAAAAAACTGTTCCTGTGGCATTCTACCACCTATTGGCTCTTCCACATATTCCACTGTTGAAAATGCTGCACTATGTCATGTTTTTATAAATTTTATTTTTCAGTTTTACAGAAATACAAATCCCATACCTCTCCCCCTCTCCCCGGTTTTAGACCATGGTCATCTCTGATCACAGGATGTGGGGATTTTACTGGAAGGGGAACTTGACTGGCCCTTCCATCCTATCTGGTACATGTTTAGCATATGCACATCAGTTGTAGCTGCTGAAGACTCAAAACTACACTCAAATATAGGCCTCATTTATTAACTCAAACATTCTTTGGGAATATTTTGGCAAGTAGTGAAAGTCAGCAGGTCTCCCCACTAATTTTTTCCTTCTTTTTTTGCAGGGAAAAAGAGGTCTTTCATTCCCTGCTTGACTCGACTGCTTATACAATCAATGTGTATAATCTACAATTAAAAATTGCTTCTGCATAAAACTATTTATAGGTTAGCCATTATAATGAGAGAGTCTGGATTTATATGCTTGACTTCATTCTTCCACAACCAGGAATGTTTTTCTACAAGGTGCGCTGTATAAACCAATAAAAGGCAAATTAAAATAGCTAAGGCCCAGTTTATCTAGTACTGAAAGAACAAACGACTTGGTTCAATACTACAGTTTTGACAATGGCAGAATTTCCCTCTCCCGTATGCCAAGTAGTGGACTGTTAGTATTGTTGCCATTAAACCCATATGAATAGCTGTCAGAAGACTAATATTTCAGAAAAAATATGCCCCAAATTTCATAAAGGAAGGTTGTTGGTGTGCACTGTTACCGAAAAGGCATTATGGCAGCTAAGCTAAATTAGAACAATGTGGAAAACAATTCTACTGCCATTCAGGAGAGGTATTAGACACAGAAGATAATTTGACCAATATCCTCTTATCCTTATGATGCATTTTAAATATTTTGAAGTGAATACTTATCATTGGAAATACTAATGGTATATTTTGACTCTAAGAATGCAAATAAATGCAGGTAGCTGAGACTAAAAAGAACTGCCTTGGAGTTGTTCTAGATCCCACTCTCTCTCCATTTTAAGCCTGTGGTGGTGATTTCATATTTTGCATAAAGACTCCCAAGACGAATAATTGCTTACTAGCAAGTCACTGTGGGATACTGAGAGCAGCATTTTGACAAAGGCCTGAAGTACATTGTCAAAGTGGTTGTCCCCATACAACTTGAAGACGCCAAAGCTGACATAATTTCCACACAAGGCAGATTTGAGTGCAGAATAACAGATGGAGATACCCTTGAGTTTCAATGGATAAACTTGATCTTTCGACAGAGTCCCAAGGGAGAGGATCTGATTACCTGTTTGCAAGGAAGTGGGGGGGGGGGGAGAGAGAATAAGGGATAAAGAGAGGAATTGACATAAGTAACTGAAAAAACTGAAAACTGTGTCGCTTAACGTTTTCATTTCACTGGGTTTTTATTATTATCTGAACACCCCGTAACATTTATATTCTAGAATAGTAACATTTTAAAGGAATCACAACAATATATTTAAACAGAAGGTCCATAATAACACAATAAGGCAGGAGTACCAAACTGATAGTGGTTTTTATAGTGAGATACCAAGTTCTAGAGCTTGCATATTCTAAAATAAATGGTCATTCTAAAATACATGGTTGTTTATATACGAACATTACACACAGAGCATAAACAGGTGGTTTACTTTTACCAGGCAATAAGAATGAATTAGTGCTTTTAAAGCTTCAGTATTCTCCCCCCTTATTCTAGTAATGCAATTATTTGGCATGCTTAGTTTGAGACTGGTTATTTTAAGATCTGCTGAACAATTCACAGGCCTTTGTAAAGGTGCTACCTATGATAAAGAGACCACCTGTCAATGGTCCTTGAGATATTGCAAAAAAAGGGGCGAAATACTGCACATCAAGTTGCTGGGCTGAAGGGAATATAGTGATGAATACTTTTTAGCTCGAGTCTACTGATGTGCTTCTTCATCTCTACATCAACTTCCAAGTCCCCAGAGCAGTGAAAATTGCACTGACTTCACAGCTCCATTGGCCAACACCAATGAGGATGGCTCCTGCTGTACTCCAGAAAAATACATCACACTGGCTCTGCTGGCGATCTAAACTCCATTTCATGACTTGCCTGACTTGTGGAAATACTAGCATATGAGGCCTGTAAAGGTATTTGACTTGAGATTGTATCTGTTCAAGAATAGTTGCAAAGACCAAGGAAAGAGGATACTGACCAGTTACTGAGAACAGTTCTAAAATGGGTAACAGGATAATCAAGAGCAAAATGAGCTAAGATCCGAGGAAAAACTCTGGATTAAAACTTTTACATCACAGACTACCTGGGAAGTATCACTTTTAGGGGAAACTATTGTTGCGGGTGGCGCTGTGGGTTAAACCACAGAGCCTAGGACTTGCTGATCAGAAGGTCGGCGGTTCGAATCCCCGCAACGGTGTGAGCTCCCGTTGCTCGGTCCCTGCTCCTGCCAACTTAGCAGTTCGGAAGCACGTCAAAGCACGACTAGACCTTTACCTATTGTTGGTAATATGTAAAACACAACTTCCTGTGTATAAAAGAGTTCTATGTATAAAAGAGTTCTATGTATAAAAACTTCTATGTATAAAAGAGTTGTTCCATCCTTCTACACCAGGCAAACCTGGCACTCCAGTTGTTTTGGGACTACAATTACCATCATCCCTGACCACTGGTCCTGTTAGCTAGTACTATTGGGATAAAGATAAAGGTAAAGGGACCCCTGACCATTAGGTCCAGTCGTAACCAACTCTGGGGTTGTGGCGCTCATCTCACTTTATTGGTCAAGGGAGCCAGCGTACAGCTTCCGGGTCATGTGGCCAGCATGACTAAGCCACTTCTGGCGAACCAGAGCAGCGCACGGAAACGCCGTTTACCTTCCCACCGGAGTGGTACCTATTTATCTACTTGCACTTTGACGTGCTTTCAAACTGCTAGGTTGGCAGGATAATTTCCTATTGAGGCAGCTGGCACAAACCTTGTGGTTTACTTGCAGCACCTCTACAACCTTGTTGTTAGGGGAGGGGAAGTAAAGGTGGGACGGAAAGGGCATATTCAACAGGTTGCAGTTTCAAGTTACAGAAGCGGACTTAGCAATAGGTTAGTCAATAGTGACTATTCAGCAGAAAAAGGGCTTAAAAATTAAAAGTAAGAAAATCACCACCCCTATTTCAAAATGAAACTAATTTTATTTGAACAGCATGCTTCACACAATTGCAGGATACACCAGTAGAGTATGGATTCTTAGAGTAACAGGACTGAGGCATTCTTTAAATCAGATTGACATGCTGCAAGTATCACTAAAATAAGAGAATATTGTGTGATGTTAAACTACACGAGTTTATCAGATGCTAAAACTGCCAATACATATAGCTACAGAATGTAAATACCATGAGTGCTCAGTATAAAGGAACAAGAGTTGTTAGCGGGGCAAAAAATATAGTCCATTATTAAAATGGGCAATCTATTAAAAATAATATTTATTACACAGCAAAGAACAATTTAACTTTTTTTTAAGAGGCATTATTTTATTATGTTGCTAGGGTGGAATGGATTACAACACTAAGCTTTCCACAATAGATGTTCTAGAAGCAATTTAAAGCTCATTAGAAATAATGTCCCCGGCTACTGGAAAATGTGGTAAATGTAATCCACATCCAAATGTTACCTGGGCTATGAGAACAGGAAATTGTTCTGTGCTACTGTGGCTAACCTTGAATCTGACCCTGAACGGTAACTGCTAGAACAGCTGAAAGCTCCAGCAAAATTAAAAACTTACATCAAAGTATATCATGACAGAATGTAGATAAATAAAAAACAGCATATTGAAAATATTACTTTTTCTGTCAGTCTTTCGTAATGGCGAGGTAGTAGGAGCTGCTAAAAATACAAGGGGCTCCAGTCACAAACACTAGAACAATACATATATTAGGATCTAGAACAATTACGTCTCACTTTCTGATACTTAGCACATCTGAATCTATTATACCTATACACACAGTTTTTGATTAGCCTACGCTATCACGGAACACAACTGAAGGCCAAGTCTGGTGTAGTGCAGGGGTGGTACAATGATGGACCACTTAGTGCTTAACTGGTTACCTGGATTCCACTCAGACATGTGCCCTTTGTCAACAGCGTGATAACAGAGGAGTGCAAATATAGCAGAGAGTGAGGGGAGAGACTCCATCAGGCAAGACCTCTTTCCACCTGCCTTGCCCCACCCTCTAATCTCTGCTTCTCAATTTGTATTGTATTATTTGATGTACTGTGTCTTGCCGTCCTTTTATTGATTATAGTTTAGAAATTTATTATAACTGCTGAGTGGATTTCTGTTTAACTTTTATATGTTATTATTATTATTATTATTATTTAATACTATTCTAGTGATTGTTGAATGTTACTTTTTTGATATAGGTTACCTATTTTAAAGTTATGTTTCATTATCACATTTTTGTATTGCATTAGATTGTTATAAGATGTACATTGTTTGTTTCTTCAGCTTGTAAACCGCCTTGAGTATTGTAAGATAGAAAGACGGTATACAAATTTAAAATGATGAAATGATGATGATGATCAATAGGCAATGGCTTTCCATCATGCCAAAAAGGAGCTGTTTCAGTCCTACCTGGAGATGCAGGGATGCAGTTTGGAAATTTCTGCATGCATCTCTGAACACTGATACTTTGCTTGAGAAGGCCATTTTCTCTCTCTCTCTCTCTCTCTCTCTTTCTTTCTTTCTTTCTTTCTTTCTTTCTTTCTTTCTTTCTTTCTTTCTTTCCTCCCTCCCACTTCCAACTGACACCCTCAACTTACTGGGTCTCAACTGTCCTCAACAGGCCACATAAGTTCATAGGTTCTTGTGGGGTCGTTTTGATTTTGTTTAACTTTAAAAAAAAACACATAAACGAACTGATATACTTCTTTGAACGTAGGGAATTTCCAAGTATACAGGAGCTACTAGCTTATTTTTTCAAATTGCCTTATTTTGCTTCCAGCCTGATAGGCAAAAGATCACGCAAGTGCGGTGCTAGAGGGATGGTGGCTGCCCTGTGGGAATCTGTCCCTAAGGTTAGTGTATGCAAAGCAACCTGCTGCCCAGAAACAGTCTGCACTCATCATCTCTCACAGTAGGCCTTGCAAATATCAACATATTTGGAAGCTAAATCTTGCTTAATGAGAATGAGAAACTCCTTTGTTTCTAAAAAGGCAAAGTGATGTATATAAAACAAAGCATCAACAGTTGCTCACCGTACGTGCAAATCATCTTACTGGCCTCTCTGAAGAGGAGAATTCCATTAGGAGAAGACACGTCAAAATTTAAACGCTGTGATCTGGGGGGGAAGTAGTAACATCTCTTCAAATAACCCAATAAAACAAACATTAATCATACATGCTATAACAGTGAACTCAGGTACTGAGTTATGGTGGTCAAACAGCTAAATCAGGGGTGCTGAGAAACCAGAGGGAGGTATGCTCAGGAGAACCCCCAAGACTTGCCGAAGTAGGAAAGAAAACACACAGAGACTTAGTGGGGAGATGTACCCCAAAACAGTCCGATGGGGACTGAGCATGTTAAGTAGCCACAGAACACTGTTTTTTATTTTTTATTTATTTAAGAATTTAACTGCTTATTGCATGGATTTTCTGCAAGCAGGAACAACTGATGTATCTGAATCAAAATGCAAAGAAGTTGTGAAGAGAAGAGGAAGGACCTAATACATAGTGCTGATTAAACACAGTGGCCAATTTAATAGAAAAACATTTTTTTGTAAGTTAGAAACCCCTGAAGCTTTCTGTTGCTTTGGTGGGCCAGACATTTTAATGTTACTGAATAAATGTTCTTGTTTAAATATATAAAAGTATTAAAAAAACCCAAAGCAAAAAACAGCACTTTGATTTCAGTATTTGAATTCTACACTAGCTGCAGTTTTCAAAGTGACTTCCAAGTATTAACTCCCCGCAGAGATTTTCACAAGAGGATCTACCACAACACCCCACTCCTTCAAGTGAAAGGTGCATATTCACTACATTCTCCTGTATGGAATGAAAGGATTAGTTTCAAAATATGTGGAAAGCCATCATGAAGGTGCTGAGGTGGAAATAGGTTTATCTCACAGGCTCTGAGAAGGATGAAGCATGATCCCAGGCTTCCTTCTACACATGTTGCGGATATTTCTTCTTGTTCCATATGAGTGACATCTTTTAGGTATTTACAGTGCTGGTTTATTGGTGGTTTAAATTGTTGTTATACTTATGTTTTCATTTATTGCATCTTCTGAACTTTTGTAAATAGCTTCAGTACTATTTTTGTGAAATGCTAGATTAAATTAAATTAATAATTAAAATGACGAAGCAATGGAGCAAAATGTTCCATTCATTTGTATAGACATAGCAAAGCTTTGTGGATACCAGAGAGACACATCAGATTTTTCAGTTCTCTACAAGAAGTTGCAATTTTGTATAGCACCGAAATGCTTTACGAAATGTGTGTATTACATACACTGTAGAAAATGGTAACATCTGGCAGATGGAAGAAACTGAAGCAAACCCTCATTCTATCATAATGCACAATTTGATACCCTGTAACATATTTTCACCATGTCAAAGTGTATTGTATTATGCATTTTAACCTGTAAAACCTAATTCAATACACAACTCCAGAAAAAGCAAACCCATCCCTGATGACGTTCTCTAAAGGGAACAATACAGGCTTTCTGCATACCAATAGGTAGATGAATACCATGAATATGCAAAGTAGTTCAATGAGTTTCCTCCTTTGAAGATTTAATCTACTAGCACCTCTTTGCATTGTCAGTATTTCTAAACATGTCTCCAAAAACTTTCTCCTCTAATGTCTCAGCATTACTAATTTTAAAGACGTGTGATATAGATAAATGAATGTTAAGGTTGTCCAACTAGCCCTCCTCAAATGGCTGTTGTGAAGGTAAAAGGGAAAAGGAAAAGACAATGGACAACAGCCTTGAGCTCCTGGGTGAAAGATCAAGCTCCAAATACAGAACAAGCAACAAATTTGTGCAGTTTCACAACTCTCAGCAAAACATATGCATACAAAACATTTTGCAGAAATTGATAAACGTATGTTTATGTTATAGTATAGTCCATAGGAATATTAACTTGTTGCAGCTGAAAGGTGTTTAATTATTATTTGGTTGTATTTGTTGATTCATTTTGTATTTTATATTTTTGTATCATCATAATCATTATTCCATTACATACCCTTTACCAACAGGTCCCAGGGCAGGTCCCAACACTTTAAAATTAAGTGTTAGTAACAGTTAAAAACAGTTCATAGCCATAGGAATTGGGTGGGTCCTAAAAACACACACATCTCAGCTGTCAAAGGCCAGGGTAATGATGTTTACAGTATATTAATAAACAGCAGCCCAGTGATGACAAACAAAATAGAAGTGGTTGCATGAGCCAACCATCAATGATTGTTTCTGTACAAGTGGCACATCACTTGGGGAGTGAAATGATGTGCACATAAATTAAGCGCTTTAAGAAACATTCCCCAGTATCCTCCTCCATCATCCTACTTGAGGTGGTGCCCCCCCCATAATGGAAGGGGGCCCTTCTAAGTCTCAGGTGGGGGGGTGTCAACATCCCTTCCTCTGGTTGCTTAGAATTAAGCGTACTTAGCAATAGTGCTGCTTGCCGAGTGCAAAAGCTTTAGAGCTGCTCTGAGTTTTCTACTCAAATGTCCAACTGACTTACTCTTTCTAAAAAATGAAAGCTAAATGTCTGGAGGCCCTGCTGGCCCTCAAATCCTACCCCTTCTACCTATTTGTCAGCAGTCCTGACAATGATCAACTTGTAGAGCAGAGGTCGGCAACCTAAGGCCCGGGGGCTGGATATGTCCTGCAGGAGTCCTTTAACTGTCCCCCAAGCCGCCCCCGAACCCTGCTGCCTGCTCGGCAAGTCCCCGCGCACTAAACCGGCACAGCGCGGCTCGGGGACTTACTTCTGCGGTGCTGGTGGGGCTTCCTATCAGCTGCAGGAAGCTCCTGCAGCCAATAGGAAGCTGCAGGTGCCTCCTCCGTGCCAAAATTAGCATCTGCGTATGTGCGCACACACGCATGCGGCTGCTCTGCGCATGAATGGTGCACAGAGAGATCTCCAGGGGAGTGAAGCGATCCAGGCTGCTTAAGCCTTGCTGACCCCTGTTGCACGGCAATCCTATGCATATTTATTCAAAAGCAAGTCCCACTGTGTTCAATGAGGCTGATTCTCAAGTCAGTGTGCACAGGACGCAGTCTGAGTAGGTCCCATTGAACTTAATGGGATTCACCGCTGAGCAAAATATTCACAAGACTGTATTGTGCTGGAGGAGACTCTTGCAAATCCCATGGACTGCAAGAAGATCAAACCTATCCATTCTGAAGGAAATCAGTCCTGCGTGCTCACTGGAAGGACAGATCGTGAAGCTGAGGCTCCAATACTTTGGCCACCTCATGAGACTCCCTGGGAAAGACCCTGATGTTGGGAAAGATGGAGGGCACAAGGAGAAGGGGACGACAGAGGACGAGATGGTTGGACAGTGTTCTTGGAGCTACTAACATGAGGTTGACCAAACTGCGGGAGGCAGTGGAAGACAGGAGTGCCTGGCGTGCTCTGGTCCATGGGGTCACGAAGAGTCGGACATGACTAAACGACTAAACAACAACAACAACATTGCACGAGAACTTCAAGGACTGCAATTGTTTGTGTGAACATGGCCTTAAGGTGTGACCTTTCAACATCAATATCATTTTGAAGAAAGACCCCAGAGGAATCTCAGATGTGATTTCCACAAATGCAAAATAAAATTTGTTTTGAAGGAATTCCAAAGCATGGCAATGGTAGTTGTATATTCCAAGTCGTAAAATGTATTAAAATCTCTAAAGGGAACTATCAGGACAGTTGAGCAAGCCCATGATTAATTCTACCTGTTTTGCATCATCTCAGCCATGAGCTTCAAAATAGGAGTAGTACATGCTGGTTCACGATACCACAGCTCAATAGCTCTTTGAAGAATAGGGAGATATGACGGGTATCTTTCGTAATGTAAGTTAAAGATAAAATTCTTAATAAAAGATGCTCATCACACACAGCTTCATTTCAAAACTTCCTTTTAAAAACGTGACTAAGGTTTGAGGTCTGTTCTTTAGCTGCTATAAATTATCTCTGAAACCAAGCCAAATTGCTTCAAAAGACAATCTTAATGTGCACTAACTGAAGATTTTGTTTTGTAGTCATATCAATCACTAGAGAATCAAAGATCTTGCTGACGGGTCCAACCTCTGGCAGCCCAAGAGCAGCAGAGGCAAATTTAATGAAAGAATCAAACATGCTAAAGTTAGAGGAATAGTTTAAGAACAGACAACACTAATAAAAACCCCCGATGTAGCTACAAAGGAAGAAAAACAAGGATATCAATCAATATATCAATGCTCCTAGTCCTAAATGGAAAGCCATCAGAGCAAAATGCTCTGATAACATCCGCTGTAAAAACTCTGCAAATATCCTGATATGGCTAGCCAGTTCAATCCAAACTGAGGAGCTCTAGCGGTAGGTATTTGGAGATAAAGTTTAGGTGATGGAAACCCAAAGGAAGAATGGCTTTTGGCATCCTTGATTTCATGGATGCCTAGTACAGTGACAGAAGGAACTTCATAGACAGTTCATTCAACATTTTTTATATCTGCTTTCCTTCGTTGATAACTTGGATGTTCTGTGTTCTGAACAAAAATAAATAATTTTTAATGGAGTTTCTGAACATTCAGTAGATATTAGATTGCTGCAATATCTCTTGTTTTAGGGAGGGTCCTGACTTTGGCAACTGAGCCAGTCTACTTGATTCTGCCCTGGTGACTCTCTCCTTCTTCAGGGATTTTGAGCACATGCTCCCTGTCTGGTGATGTAGCCTTTTGTGGCAACACTGTTGGTCATAATGTGAATGTAGTAACCTGTCAACTTGGAAGCCAAATGTGATGGGCCTGGGTGCACTGGAGACTTAAGAGATGAAGGCTTCTGGCAATGGGATGTCCATTGGTCAGAGTGGCACCTGTTTTTGGCTGTTATTCTAAAAAGATTGCTTCTTTGGGCAGCTTCAGCTTAGCTGAGCTGGCAAAACCTACCAAGTGAGGGAGCAAAAGATTGCCTCCAGAAGCCAAAACCTATGGGTTTGAACGCTTGGAAGTTGGATTTTCAGAAGTAGGGTCTACATGGTCTGGAGGGATGTACTGTGCTTCATAACGTGCCTATAGACAAAAATCTCATCTCCCAAATTCTGGCCAGAGGTTGCAGGCAAGCATTTTGTGGAAGAGGGGGAAATTGAAGTCTTAGAACAAATGGATAATCATGGACAAATTGATAAGACTTGAATTTCCCCTCCTCCACTAAATTTTGATCTGCAGACATCAATATATAACCAATCAAATGTACACTAGAATCAAATTTACATTAAAAGATATGCTACTTCTCAAAGTAGTGTCTAACACAAACCCATTCAAATGAATAAAATCAGAATGAAGTCTCATTAACAGTTTTCAGTTCTCATGTGGTTCTAATATCTACTTATCTCAAGGAACTACACACTTTGATCATGTTATAGGACCTATTTCTTCAGGATTATCACAAAATAGGTCCTATAACATGATCAAAGTGTATAATTTCTTGAGATAAGTAAGTGTTAGAACCACATGACTACTGAAAACTATGTTAATGAGAATGCATTCTGATTTTATGATTAAGGGCACATGGTCTTAGAAAATATTGTTCCTGTATATTCAAAAGCACCCTGCACACCTAATATGCTGTATTGCTGAATATACAAGGAAAACCAACTTCCAAAATATAACACTTGAATCACTGACAGTTTGACATATCAATATTTTAACAGAAATGAATGACTTTCATATTCATGATATTTTTAGTTCCATGCACCTTCCCTCGCAATACTTCAAGAACAGCCTATATACCTTACCACCAGAAATGTCTTTAAAATATTTGGAGATATTTTAATAAAGCCTTATGAGAGATCAAATAACAACTTTGTAACAGATTTTTCTATTATTGCACATATTTGCTCTTCATCCTTTGCCCAGAGGGAAAAACTATAAATCTTTTCTCAACTGAATGAACACCATTTATCATATTCATTTTCTTGTCAATACAATTATGAAAAGCCTTTGGCCTTTTTCCAAGGAGCCTGATTTGTTACAGAAACCCAATTAGTATAAGCAAGCCTGCTACAAACAATCCTATTTTACAGGATAATGTTACTATTCTGCTTGCTGGGCTATTCGCTTCTAAACATTACCCAAGAACTGCTATAATATATAAAACATAATAATTCTCAGGTTAAAGACCAAGTCAAAGATGTTATGAATTCTGTTCATCTTTGCCATCTAGTGGACAGAAGTAAAATCAGAGTGGTTTCCTCAAATCTGAAGAGGATATCTAAGGGGGTCACCACTAGAAATTTTAAGACCACTTTTGAATCTTTAAAAAATGTTGTTCATCTGAAATGGAAGCTGGGCTCTCTAGAAAATGCATGCATATGACTGATGATGGCTGCTTCATCTTTTGCTCCCTTCCTTTTATTCTACTTGCTGCTGAATCATTTTGATACAGTTTTAATATTCCTAGGTTTTAATCTGCATACTGCTTGGATATTATTTTTTTTACATATAGGGAATAAAAAAATTAAAATTAAAAAATCCTATTTTTAGAGTGAGGTGTCCTTTTTCTTTCTTTCTAAAAACACCCAAAACCACTTTATAGACAGAAGAAACACAAAAACCAGTTTAAACATTACTTAAGAAAACCTGCAACTGGAACATCATAAAATTGCTAAAGCCCTAAAGTGTTTGAGTTGACTTTATATACTATCCACCGGATGATGATGATATATGATTATTATTGTTATTATTGTTATTATTGTTATTATTGTTGTTATTACCCCACCCATCTGGCTGGGTTTCCCCGGCTACTCTGGGCAGCTTCCACCAGAATATTAAAATACAATGACCTATTAAACATTAAAAGCTTCCCTAAACAGGGCTGCCTTCAGATGTCTTCTAAAAGTCAGATAGTTGTTTATTTCATTGACATCTGATGGGAGGGCATTCCACAGGGCAGGTGCCACTACCTAAGTTGGGCAGGTTGTAAAAGTCCAGAAAGGCCTGTGACTTTGTAGGCTTCAGACCCTTAAATCCCCTAAGAATTCAAGTTGCTCAACTTGCTCACCCTGCCCCTTTCAAACCCACAAGTGAGCATCCAACATTTGCAGAAAAAGTAATTTTGGTTCTCTAGCGTAAGAGAAGACTCAAATAATGGAAATCCTACAGCATGCATAATGTCACAGGAGAGATCTCACAGTTACTTACACAGTAATGACTAAAATATACTAAATACAATTTCTTCAATGGGTGGATTATGATGATAATAAAAAGAAATCAGAAAGGAGCCCTGATAGCAGAGGTACATCGCACTGTAAATTAGAGGGCTTTAAATTTATCTAAGTATTGCAAGCTAACAATAGAGTAGGAGAATAATTAGGGATTAGTGTGGCACATCCCCCGCTCTGCCAAAAGTGACCTCTTTGTGGTCTCTCTCCAAATGTTGCCCTCTCAGTTAATGGTATGATTGCAACTGTACTGTAATTTTAGCTGATTACGCATTAGTTCATTTAGCTTTGTTTCCTCTTCCCCACTGTGCCACACTATTAAACTAATGCAAGGGACCTGGTATCCCTCTGTGCACAGAGCCGGCATTGTCATAGTGTAATAAGGATACATCCAGTCAAACAGCATGGTGTAGCTGGTCTTTGTGTTCAGAGCAAAGGCAATCCCTCGAAGATCTCTCGCCAGTCCGATCAACATACGCTGTCAGTGGGAAAGAGACACAGTAATTGATTTTCACGTTAGCACAGAGCAGATGGAGTCATGATCAGCCAATAATGAGCACAATATCTGATTTTAATTCATTAGCGTAAACGTCTTTTATTCTTTTTTCTTTTAAAAAAACCTAGGGCTTCTAAGGCTCCAACTTAAATATTAATACTAATCAAGTGCTTTTTGCACAGCAATAAGCTTATCAATAGAAATAATAAAATGAATTCAGCTTGAAATAGTAGATATGAGATCATATAATAAATTAAAGCCCAGAAGATACATTAAACAGAAAGTAACTTCCATTATATTCCCCCTTTCATTTTTCGTTTTTCTCTTTTTAAACTGGGCATGGGGATTCACACTGATGTCACTTATTCTAACTTGGTTATCCCTCAGAAATAGTCTGAGCAAAATTTATTTAGCTGTTCGGTTTTATGTTTGAAACAAGAATAGATGCTAAACATGGGGTATGAATATATATTTCCATAATTATTATTTAGTATATTCATTAGTGTGTGTGTGTGTGTGTGTGTGTGTGTATCAACATGCAATTCATTGAAAACATTTATTAGTATAAAATGTTTGTTTTTAAAGACTGGCCCATGCATCCTCTTTATAAAACAGATTCAGCAGCTGCTGAAATTGTTTAAAAGACAATTCCTAAAATCATATGTAGACTTCAAGTGTACATGGCTGTCCTCTCTCTAGGAGAGGAAAGTGGTGCTTTTAGGTAAATAAATAAGCTGTGCCATTTTTAGACTCTGCAAAAAATGGGAGTTGACATTGCCATCTGCATATAGTTAGCTCAAAAATGAGAATGTTAATCAGACTGACTCTGAATAGGAATTCTTTGGTCTGAAGGTTAATCAGATGGGTTTATCATAAGAAATATAGTTTGCTGGAATTACGTTTACTGCAAGACAGGGCTAATTTGAGGCATCAATTATATTCAGCCACCCTACTGAATTCGCAACATAGCTTCTATCCAGCGTGTATCACCCACACTGAAAACGTATGGACCCAAACTAACAAGGATGAAAAGGAGCAAAGTTCCCCATTTCACCTTCTTTTAACAGAAAACAACTACAAAAGTAATGCATTTTTATTTTATATTTTCGGACAGGTAACACCATAGAGCAGCACGGAAACTTGGGGAGTCCCTGAGATGCCTTGTTAATGGTGCGATTCTGCTCAGAAATGTGGGACCCTTCCCTGAATCTCCCCAATTCATCTAGGAATTTGGGGTACACACAGAACCAATGCAGACTTTTTTTGCACCATTGTTTAGGGAATATATGAAGATGTAATCCATGGGAACCTTGAGTGGAACTGAACATTGGTCTAAGGAACAATTGCTGAAGGGAACAATCTCCCCTTCCACTGTGTGCTTTTCTGGGGGTTCCCCTGATCCCCCCCCCCGCAGACTTGGAGGCACAGAGGGGATGACGGAGACAGTTCGATTGCAGTAGTTGGAGTCCTTACGCTGGTTTTCACTAACAGAACCAGGTAATTGAACCTTTACTTTCCCGCTATTTATCTACTTGCACTTTGTGCTTTCGAAATGCTAGGTTGGCAGGAGCAGGGACCAAGCAACGGGAGCTCACCCCGTCATGGGGATTCGAACCGCCAACCTTCTGATCGGCAAGCCCTAGGCTCTGTGGTTTAACCCACAGCGCCACCCGCATCCCTCGCCTTTGATTTATATTTGCCTTTTTTCTTCATGTGGAAATAGATTTACAGCAAACCACCCTAGTGGGCAACAATGGTAGGATATCCAGCAATGAAGGCCCAGATCTGAAATACTCTACACGGAAACCTGCCCTTCCCCATGATTAGAAGTAAAAATAATAACACAAAGCAAAGAAACAAGTGTAAATGTTTTTAATCTGCATAACCTATACAGGAAAATCCAGGTTATTTTGTCAAATATATTTTATGTTTGTTTTTAGCAGAGAGCCCAAGGACACAGTGTAGGGAGGGTGAATGTGGATGAGCACAGCAATGGGCTCAGAAGTGATAATAACATTTGCTAGAGTCTTGGAGTGCAGTGGGGTATGGCACACCCCACTTTATCCACATAACAATATCCTGTGAGGCAGGCTAGGCTGAGATAGTGACTGGTCCCAGGTCATCTGTGACCTTCATGGATGATCAGGGTCAGGAACCCATGCCTTCAAAGCAATTTCTCTCTCTTTCTCTCCCTCCCTTTGGGGTTTGGCTATGGGGATCCAGAAGTTCAAAATTTAGCACTATACCACTGAACACATGACTATTTTGTATTACTTGTGTTTCTGTCAACATCACTATGAGGTCCCCTCACTCCCTTGACCTAATTAGTCCAAAATTCTTTACATTTCTGACAAAATGCATTGAGCATAAGTAACACAGCCAATATTCTGAATAGGCAACTTGGGAGAATATAACCCACTGAGCTTAGAATCTGGGATGAGACTTAGTGTGTCAGGAGAGGGGAAGGGCACTTTACACTTATATGGTTTGGACAGGACCTGGTTATGTTACAATTCTCTTTCTTGGACTAGACTTACAATGAGACCTCAGAATGGACCTTGTCACAGAAACTTTTCTGTGACCAAGACTACGTTGATGTACTGCCCGTCATTCAATACAAACGGTATGACAGTATGAATAATTCCAAGCACCAAAGTCATTTCTCAAAATTCTTTTTCTTCTATTAGCTCTTTTACTTATGATTTCCAGATGAAGCCTGCTTCCCCTTATAAATGTTAATAATTTCCAATGGCAAATATATATAACTTACAGTAGCAAAGTCTACTGTAAGCCTCCAGATGTTTTTGGCCTACAACTCCCATGACCCCTAGCTAGCAGGACCAGTGGTCAGGGATGATGGGAATTGTAGTCTCAAAACATCTGGAGGGCTGAGGTTGAGGAAGCCTGACCTAAAGCTACACAGTGTATGGTTGCAGAGATCACAGAAATCACAGTTTTGTAGAGCTGGAAGGGTAATCTAGTTCAACTCCCTGCAATGTAGGAATCACACCCGACGAATCCCTGACAGACGACTATCCAGCTTCCATTAAAAAGGAGAGTCTACCGCCTTTGGAGGTTGGTTTAGTCCCTAATGACTCACACTGAGATCCATGCAACAAAGTCAATCTGGGATAGTTCAGAGAAGGTGAAACCAGTCCACCTCTCCTTTCAATGGCTGGTTCAGTCTTTACTGCTAGGGATCATAACACATCTTGGACTGCAGGAGGCACAAAGATGCTTCCAACCTATCCATCACCCTCAGGTTTTCCTCTGTATATACACACTCTGTACAAAGATTCTGTAATAATAATAGGGGCTAAATAAATTAAAAGTTATGAATAAGTGTGAAAAGTATCAATCACATACGATATGAAAGAAAAAGAATGCG